>NC_092713.1:138718436-139034276 GCF_047496885.1 Scyliorhinus torazame
AAAAATGGTGGGTCGTGAAGTTCGGGAGGCGTGGGTCACTAAGGTCAGCTGGTGTGGGTCCCGAAGGTTGGTTGGTGTGAGTCGACCAACTCGAGTTTGCAAAACACTGTTGCAGATCATCAGTTTAGAATTCCAGAGGTGAGAGTCACTGCCCTTGGTGTGAAGGCACCACTAACCAGAGTATTAATTGGACTAGCCATATAAATGCAGTGGCTACAACAGCACATCCTAGGCTCGGAACCCTGCAGCAAGTAACTCCTGATTCCCCAAAGCCTGTCCAGCATCTGCAAGGTGCAAGTCATAGAATCATGGAGTAAAATAAAGAATCCCTACAGTGCAGAAGAAGGCCATTGAGACCCACCCCACCTTATTGTCGTAACTCCGTAACCTAACCTGCACATCCCTAGACGCTTAGGGGCAATTTAGCATGACCAGTTCACTTAATCTGCACATCCTTTGAGTGTCATGGAATATTCTCCACTTGCCTGGATGAGTTCAACTCCAACAATACTCCAGAAGCTTGACACCATCCAGGACAAAGCTGCCCTCTTGATTGCTCCCCCTTCCACAGACATTCACTCCCTCCACCACCGATGCCCAGTGGCAGCAGTGTGTACCATCTACAAAATTCAATGCAGTAATGCACCAAGTCTCATTTAGCAGTACTTTCCAAACCCACAATCTCTAGCATGTAGAAGAGTAATCAAGGGCTGTACTTGTAAGGGACACTGCCACCAGCAAGTTCGCCTTGAATTCACACACCTTCCTGACTTGGAACTATTTTGCTGTTCCTTCACTGTCATTGGGTCAGAACTGAAGACCTCTCTCCCTAACAGCACTGTGGGTGTACTGACACTACGTGGATAGTAGCGGTTCAAGAAGACAGCTCACCACCACCTTCTCAAGGGCAATTAGCGATGGACATGAAATGCTGGTCTAATCAGTGATAGTTATATTCCATGAACAAATTAAAGAAAAAAATAAAAAGATGGAGGTCTCTGGGAAGAAGCTTTCCTCCTGGGTCCAGGAGACAACACTGGTGTACTACCAACCCATAAGAGAGGGCAAACACCGCCTGTCCCCTACTTCAGTTCTTTACTGTCTGATAGCTTAGCATAGGTGCTGGAAGCTGGAAATACCGGCTTGACAATATAGCACCTAGCAAGTTGATGAGTGGGTAGACAATGAGCCCCATCCAACATCACCAACAGGAACTCATTTGGTTAATGCTCTCACTGTAGAGAAGTAATTAATAAAGCAATTAGAATTGTAAACTAGACAGGCAGGGTTGTGGGTTACTCATCAGATAGTTGAGTGTTCTGGTTAGCCCACACCTTAAGTACCATCACCAAGACATAGAGCAGCCATTGATTTCCAGTAAACAGGGAGGAGCCACACGAATGCTCCCTAGCAACTGATGACTGAGTTATGGGCTGCTTTTGCAGGCACTCAGTTTTCAACCAAGGTCACTGTCAGGGATGGCGGGGGAATTGCTGGTTTAGCACAGAGCTTAATCGCTGGCTTTGAAAGCAGACCAAGGCAGGCCAGCAGCACGGTTCCATTCCTGTACCAGCCTCCCCGAACAGGTGCCGGAATGTGGCAACTAGTGGCTTTTCACAGTAACTTCATTTGAAGCCTACTTGTGACAATAAGCGATTTTCATTTTTCATTCATTATCACTGAAATTGTCAAAGATGTGGCAGCAGTGAGACCAAAATCTCATGGAGGATCGAACTGCCTCATTACCAATGGTTTTCCACTTCTTCCCTTTTTGCAGGCAAACCTCAATTTAAGTGGTCATTAATGAAGTCACTTATGGCGAGGCTTATGGCACTGACTCGTACAGTAAATCCTCCTCGTTACAGTTGACCAGTTTGGCATTGTCTATTGGAGGGCCCCATTGCCTTTCTGTTGCCTGTTTGCTCCATGAGCATCTCCATGGCAACATTTGGGAATCATGGGTTATGGACTATGTCATGATTGCTGCTGCTTTGCTGGTTTGTTCCCTCTCGGCCACCATTGAAGAGTGGAGTTTCTGTGAGGCACCCATTTCTGAAAAAGATTGAAGCATATTGAATTCTGGAAACTTGCCCTCCAGATTTATTTTTAAAAGTCTGCAAGATTAATTTGGGGCTGCGAATATGCCATTCTTCAAGAAACCACAGGTTAGCAGATTGAAGTCCAGTGGAGAACACCTGGAGAGGGAAGAGATACTTCGTATGTATAAGTTAATAAAAAATTGCTGTTGTCAGGCTAAAGATTTTTGCTGATTGGTTAACAAACACCTGGGGCGTCATTCTCCGACCCCCCCCCGCCGGGTCGGAGAATGGCCGTTGGCCGCCGTGAATCCCGCCCCCGCCCCCGCCGAAGTCTCCGAAGGGAGAAAAGTCGGCGGGGCGTTAATGGCGCCGCTGCCGCGGAGAATGTCACGGGTCTGCGCAAGGCAGCTGATTTTCGGCCTGCCGATATTCTCCCTTCCGGATGGGCCGAAGTCCCGTCGACGTGATGACCGTTCACGTCGACGTGAATTAAACCTCCTTTTCATCGGCGTGACCCGGTGCACCAGGCTCACGCCGACCAGCGAGGAGGTGAGTGACGGCCTGGGGGGTTGGCTCTGGGCAGGAAATGGCGTGGCCGCAGACTGATTGCGTGAGGAGAGGTGTGTCTCGGCTTGTGTGTGTGTGTGTGCGGCGGGGAGCGGGGGGTGGTTAGAGTAGGCTGGGCTCCGGGGGAGTGCCGGGAGGGGGTCCGTGCTGGGGTGGAGGTTGGGGGAGGGGGTCCGTGCTGGGGTGGAGGTTGGGGGGGGGTCCGTGCTGGGGTGGAGTTTGGGGGTTGGGGGGGGTCCGTGCTGGGGTGGAGGTTGGGGGGGGGGGGCCGTGCTGGGGTGGAGGTTGGGGGGGGGATCCGTGCTGGGGTGGAGGTTGGGGGTGGGGTCCGTGCCGGGGTGGAGGTTGAGGGGGGGGGTCCGTGCTAGGGTGGAGGTTGGGGGGGGGTCCGTGCTGGGGTGGAGGTTGGGGGTTGGGGGGGGTCCGTGCTGGGGTGGAGGTTGGGGGTTGGGGAGGGGATCCGTGCCGGGGTGGAGGTTGGGGGTTGGGGGAGGTCCGTGCTGGGGTGGAGGTTGGGGGGGGGGGTCCGTGCTGGGGTGGAGGTTGGGGGTTGGGGGTTGGGGGGGGTCCGTGCCGGGGTGGAGATTGGGGGTTGGGGGGGGTCCGTGCTGGGGTGGAGGTTGGGGGGGTCCGTGCTGGGGTGGAGGTTGGGGGTTGGGGGGGTCCGTGCCGGGGTGGAGATTGGGGGGGGGTCCGTGCTGGGGTGGAGGTTGGGGGGGGGGTCCGTGCTGGGCTGGAGGTTGGGGGTGGGGTCCGTGCTGGGGTGGAGGTTGGGGGTTGGGGGGGGTCCGTGCTGGGGTGGAGGTTGGGGGGGGGTCCGTGCTGGGGTGGAGGTTGGGGGTTGGGGGGGGTCCGTGCCGGGGTGGAGATTGGGGGGGGGGGTCCGTGCTGGGGTGGAGGTTGGGGGGGGGGGTCCGTGCCGGGGTGTAGGTTGAGGGGGGGGTCCGCGCTGGGGTGGAGGTTGGGGGGGGGTCCGCGCTGGGGTGGAGGTTGGGGGTTGGGGGGGGTCCGTGCTGGGGTGGAGTTTGGGGGTTGGGGAGGGGGTCCGTGCCGGGGTGGAGGTTGGGGGTTGGGGGGGTCCGTGCTGGGGTGGAGGTTGGGGGGGGTCCGTGCTGGGGTGGAGGTTGGGGGTTGGGGGGGGTCCGTGCCGGGGTGGAGATTGGGGGGGGGGTCCGTGCTGGGGTGGAGGTTGGGGGGGGGGGGTCCGTGCTGGGGTGGAGGTTGGGGGTGGGGTCCGTGCTGGGGTGGAGGTTGGGGGTTGGGGGGGGTCCGTGCTGGGGTGGAGGTTGGGGGGGGTCCGTGCTGGGGTGGAGGTTGGGGGTTGGGGGGGATCCGTGCCGGGGTGGAGATTGGGGGGGGGGTCCGTGCTGGGGTGGAGGTTTGGGGGGGGGGTCCGTGCTGGGGTGGAGGTTGGGGTGGGGTCTGTGCTGGGGTGGAGGTTGGGGGTTGGGGGGGGTCCGTGCTGGGATGGAGGTTGGGGGGGGTCCGTGCTGGGGTGGAGGTTGGGGGTTGGGGGGGGTCCGTGCCAGGGTGGAGATTGGGGGGGGGGGTCCGTGCTGGGGCGGAGGTTGGGGGGGGGTCCGTGCTGGGGTGGAGGTTGGGGGGGGGTCCGTGCCGGGGTGGAGGTTGGGGGTGGGGTCTGTGCCGGGGTGGAGGTTGGGGGGGGGGGGGGTCCGTGCTGGGGTGGAGGTTGGGGGGGGGGTCCGTGCTGGGGTGGAGGTTGGGGGGGGGGTCCGTGCTGGGGTGGAGGTTGGGGGTTGGGGAGGGGGTCCGTGCCGGGGTGGAGGTTGGGGGGGGGATCCGTGCCGGGGTGGGTGATGGGAGGGCAAATGAGTTGGTCCACCTGGCCAGGTGCCAGCCTCCAACAGTTGGACCCATGCGGTCCATGCCACCTGGCTGGGGGGAGGAGGGGATATGGGCAATGATGACATGTCGTCGTTCCCCTCCACCCCCACCAGGCCGTCATGTTTTCAGACCATCCAGCGATGTTGGCCGCCGTGGTGGCAGCCGCTCATGTCTATGTTGCCCTGGATGAGGAGGAGGAGGAGCGTGCCAGAGAGGCGGCGCAGGCTTTCGCAGAGGGGCAGGCGGCAGCCGCCCAGGCTGGAGGGACACCTGACCGACAGGACGAGGAGGGGGAGGAGGACGTCACGGCCCCACGGCAACGGAGGCACCCGAGGGCGCCCCGTGTGTACCGGCCCCGGCAGTCATACCAGGACCTCACGGACCGGGAATGCAGGAGGAGACTCCGGATGAGCCGGGAAACCGTGGCACACATCTGCCACCTGCTGGCACACCTGTCACCGCGTGGCACTGGCGGGGGACACCCTCTCCCCGTGTCCGTCAAGGTTACGGTGGCCCTGAACTTTTATGCAACGGGGTCATTCCAGGCACCGAGTGGGGACCTGTCCGGCATATCGCAGACATCGGTGCATCGGTGCATCCGGGCAGTGACAGATGCCCTTTATGCCATGGCGCACCGCGACATCCGCTTCCCCGTGGACCGGGCCAGCCAAGATGCCCGGGCCGTGGGCTTCTCTGCCGTTGCCGGGTTCCCCATGGTCCAGGGCGCGATCGATGGGATGCACGTCGCGGTGCGGCCACCTGCAGAGAACAGGGCCGTGTTCACTAATAGGAAGGTTTCCTATTCGATGAACGTACAGGTGGTCTGCGACCACCGCATGATGATCCTGCACGTGTGCGCTCGTCACCCAGGCAGTGTACACGACTCATTTGTGTTGTCGCGGTCATCCATCCCCGGCATGTACGAGGGACGCCATCCCCGGCTGAGGGGCTGGTTGCTGGGCGACAGGGGCTACCCATTGCGATCGTGGCTGATGACGCCTATACGGAGGCCATGCAATGAGGAGGAGAACCGCTACAATGATGCCCATGTAGCGACAAGGAGAGTGATCGAGAGGTGCTTTGGCGTGCTGAAGATGCGTTTCAGGTGCCTGGACCTCTCTGGGGGCACCCTCCAGTATCGGTCAGATAGGGTCGGCCGCATCATTGTGGTGTGCTGCGTCCTGCACAACATAGCCCAGCAGAGGGGCGATGTGCCGCAGGCAGAGGAGGGCGGAGTGGAGGAGCAGCAGGAAGAGGCGCAGTCCTCCCCAGATGAGGGGGATGGGGGCAATGGTCAGGGCAGACGGGGTAGACACAGGCGGGTGGCTGTCCACCGTTACCGGCTGGCCCAGCGGGCACGGGACAGACTGATAGACGCCCGCTTCACTGACTAGATGGGCGTGGGAATCGGGTAGTATGGCCACAGACCGCACACCATGGCAACAGCCGAACACCCACACCCCGCACCCATCCACCCACCCAGCACCTTCACCCCCCTCCCCAACCCCACACACCCCACCCGCATGCACACCACCCCCCCCCCCAATTGCCGATCCACCGGCGGCACAACGGGCCGGGCTCACCCAGTTGCGGGTGGACGCGTGTCTATCGCAGGCCATGGAGGATGATGACAACCCGCCTCCGATGAGCTCCTGGCTCTACATCATTGGACTATGTCTGACCCATGGCCACAGTACCACCATCCACCCGTACCATCCCTGCATGCGGCTGTGACACTGCAGTGCACGGTCCCGTCCTCTGCCCGGGGGATTTTGATGGCGGCCCAGGGGGAAGGGGGCAGACTCACCTGGGGCTGAGGTAAGACCACCCGTCACACACACACTTGCGCTCAACGTACATGACACCCCCGCACACTTTGGACAGAGCACAAAGGCAGCTTCGATAGGTGTAACATTGACTTTAATAACCAAAGGAGTTCATGCACGTGCCCTAGCCCCTAAAACTCATCTGTGCCCTACACCCGTGCCAACTTACTCAGTGTCTAATTGTTTGGCCTTACGGGCCCTTTGACTACGTCTACGTGGTTCCCCAGACGGGACAGCAGAACTGGAGGTGGACTCCTGTGATTCCTGCCCTCTGACACTGGATCCCTTTGGCGGCCCTTTCCTGGGGCGTCCTGGCCTAGATGGGCCAGGCTGCGGCCCGGGCGACTGGGATGGCGAGCTGCCAGCCTGTCCTGCCCGTTGCCCACCCGATGCACCTGGGACGGAAGGGGGGGAGTCCGAGGTGTCGCGGTGTACCGGGACCTCCCCTACAGAGGGAGCCGGGACGGACCACACCACCTCCTCCTCCCTCGGGGTGCCCGATGGCCCCCAGGCCTCTACATGGGTGGGGGATGCGAACGGACTGGCCATCCGACGCGCCCCCGACATCTGGCGCTGCCAGTCCTTGAGGCCCGTGCTGGTATCGACAGGGGTCTGCAGGTTTGCAGCCATGGAGCCCTGGGGGTTGTCAAACCCTGTCTGTGACAGTGCGACGCCGGCTCGCACATGGCCACTGGCGCCGATGCCCTCAGCGATGGCCTGCTGAGACTGGGCCATGGCCTGCAGAGACTGGGCCATGGCCTGCAGAGACTGGGCTATGGCCTGCTGAGACTGGGCTACGGCGTTGAGCGCCTCTGCCATCTGGCGCTGGCACTGGCTCATGGCCTCCTGTGAGAGGGCAGCCATTTCCTGGGCCACAGACGCCGCCTGCACGGAAGGCCCCAGGCCTCGCAAACCCTTCCCCATGTCTGACACCGTTGCACCCATTGCCTCCACCGCGGACGCCACCCGTGCGGTGTCAGCCTGGGTGGCACGCATGACCGGGACCACTCCCAGCTCCTGGACGCGGGTGGACTCCTCCACCTGCGACCGCAGCCGCCGCAAGCCACCCGTCACCCTCTTCGCTCGTCTCCGTGTCGGTGGTTGCATCGGATCTATGTGTGGGTGTGGTAACTGCAGGAACCCGGGATCCATCTGGGCGGCAGATGTTCGCTTGGCCTGGGCTGCCCTCCGACCACCCGGTCCCTCTGCTGCTCCTACCTCCACCTGCTGTACCGGGACGGCTGTGTTGTGCGCACCAGTGAGTGTACCTGACGCCTCATCACTAAAGTGCCCAACCGTGGTGAGTGTTTCTGCGATGGTGGAGGGTGTTGGTGACAGCAGTGGCATTGTGTCGTGCTCTTCGTCCCACTCTGACTCCATGGCACTTTGGGGTGGGGGTTCGTCTCCACCCATCCACTCTGAGTCACTGTCCGGTATTTCGTCTTCCCAGGTAGGGGTGTCCTGGGTAGTGGTGTCCCGGGTAGGGGTGTCCTGGGTAGTGGTGTCCCGGGTAGGAGTGTCCTGGATAGTGGTGTCCTGGGTAGTGGTGTCCTGGCTCGGATGTGACGGGGGCCTGTGGCTGCCCCCCTCATCGCTGGGAGGTCGCTCCCGCACGTGACGGGGGTGTCGTCTCCCTGTTGCTCCAGGTCTCTCCGTCTCCCGTGATGTGCGAGGGGCATCCTGCGGGCGTCGCATGCTGGAGGGTGCGGGTCTCTCCATCTCCTGTGGTCTCCGAGGGGCATCCTGCGGGCGTCGCATGCTGGAGGGTCCGGGTCTCTCCGTCTCCCGTGGTGTGCGAGGGGCATCCTGCGGGCGTCGCATGCTGGATAGTCCGGGTCTCTCCGTCTCCCGTGGTGTGCGAGGGGCATCCTGCGGGCGTCGCATGCTGGAGGGTGCGGGTCTCTCCGTCTCCTGTGGTCTCCGAGGGGCATCCTGCGGGCGTCGCATGCTGGAGGGTCCGGGTCTCTCCGTCTCCCGTGGTGTGCGAGGGGCATCCTGCGGGCATCGCATGCTGGAGGGTCCGGGTCTCTCCGTCTCCCGTGGTGTGCGAGGGGCATCCTGCAGGCGTCGCATGCTGGAGGGTGCGGGTCTCTCCGTCTCCTGTGGTCTCCGAGGGGCATCCTGCGGGCGGTGTGCATCTGCGGGGATGGGTGCCTGGACGTTTGGTCCTGCGATACACAATGAAGCATGCATGGTTAGACATCAGGCAGTGATCAGGTGATACGGGGGAGGGGGATATAGGGGAGGGGGGATATGGGGACGGGCTGTTGATGGCTCACTTGCTCGTGGGCCCCTGACCTCAGCATCAGCAACCTCCCGGTCCTCAGGTCCGCCAGCCAGTTCCAGGGCCCTTTCCTCGTGTACGGTCAGTGGCCTCTCATCAGCGGGCCCTCCTCCAGTCCTCACATGCTCCCTATTGTTGTGTGCGCGCTTCTCCTGTGGGGGGGGGGGGGTGGGGGTGGCAGGGGTAAAAGGCAGCAGTGTTAGGCAGGTATATGAATGCACGCCATCGGTTGCGCGTGCATTGCAGAGGTTAAGGTTAGGGCTGGATTCACTTGGGGATATGGGGGAAGGGGGATATGGGGGAGGGGGGATATGGGGGAGGGGGGATATGGGGGGATATGGGGGAGGGGGGATATGGGGAGGGGGGATATGGGGGATGGGGGAGGGGGGGATATGGGGGAGGGGGGATATGGGGGAGGGGGGGATATGGGGGAGGGGGGATATGGGGGAGGGGGGATATGGGGGGGATATGGGGGAGGGGGGATATGGGGGAGGGAGGATATGGGGGAGGGGAGATATGGGGGAGGGGGGCTATGGGGGAGGGGGGATATGGGGGAGGGGGGGATATGGGGGAGGGGGGGATATGGGAGAGGGGGGGATATGGGAGAGGGGGGGATATGGGAGAGGGGGGGATATGGGGGAGGGGGGGATATGGGGGAGGGGGGATATGGGGGAGGCTCACCCTGCCTGCTCTGACGAGGTCGTTCACCTTCTTGTGGCACTGGGTGCCTGTCCGTGGTGTCAGGGCCACAGCGGTGACGGCCTCTGCCACTTCCCTCCACAGACGCCGGCTGTGGCGTGGGGCAACTCTGCGGCCGTGCCCGGGATACATGGCGTCCCTCCTCTGCTCCACCGCGTCCAGGAGCGCCTCCACATCGCGTGACTCGAACCTCGGGGCTGAGCGATGGCCAGCCATCAAGTTGGGTGTTGCGGTCGGCTGTTCCGGTCGGGTGGGGGGGGAGCTGCGCGGCCTTATGAGCCGTCACGCCGTGCAGCGCGTATGACGCTGCACGGCGTGAACCACTGCGCAAGCGCGGATCCCGTTACATCGCTGCTAGCCCATTTCGGGCCGCAGACTATCGGCCCATTTTTATGACGTGACGCAAGTGGGATTTGCGCCGTTTTTTGCACCGATCGGCGGACTTTCCGCCGATAATGGAGAATTTCGCCCCTGGAGTGGGATTTTCCAGTCACACCCTCCCGAGACGGGAAATTTCCACCTGAGATCAACGGATCTTTAAAATGGTCCGCCAAATTTTCTGTCCCAATGGCTATGATTGGCGCCACACGCAGGACCAGAAATTTTAAACCACAGTCTGAAAGAAATATTCGATGAACTTTTTATTATCAAAAAACCCTTTGTGGAGTTTGTGTGTGCGCACATGTGTGTGTGCCTTGGAAGCAGCCTGCTAGACGAGAAACTCTTTCATGCTCCCTCACCTTTATGGTACATGCGGTTGAGAGTGAGTAAAGCGACTCATCGAATAACTCATCCTTTTTTTTTTCAAAGTCTGCAAAGTTGTCACAAATAAAAGTCATCAAGGACAGTTTCACCAAAAATCCATCCAAAAGAACTTCCAAATCTATTGTGAGCAGAATTCTGTCTGATCCATGGCATTGAGACCTTTTTGAGTGTTATCCTTTTAAAAGAGGTGCTCCCACACTCCAGCCTCTGCAGGGGCCTGTGTTTGTTTTGTCCTGTTGTGTGTGTGTGCGTGATTGAATGGAGGCTCAAATATCTGAAAAAAGGGAAAATTGTTACACTTCTAAACTACAACTTGTATGCTTGCCAGTTTTGTAACTTATTTTTTTTAAATAACTTTGTGCGATGATAAATCAATGTTTTTGTGTTTACTGAAAGAAGCCTGGTTAGAGTCCTTTTTATGCTGAGAAAACAGGATCAAAGGTAATCACCTGGTCAGTTATGCAGGTGAGGTAGATATTTAAGCTTTTGTTACAACCTGTGGAGAAGTGGGGCTGGAATTGACTGCGGTCTCCCATCATGGTTTGTAACATTCCCCTTCAAGGGCTGCAAGGCTTCCTTTGAGTACCAGTCACCCTATTGATTATTCTGCCATGTCCTGTCTATAGAAGGTCAGGTGGCACTGCATGGCAGACGATGTGTTCAGTATTAATGAGTGTCATGATATTCAAACACACCACACACCACACACATCATGATAGACAGACCAACAGACCAATCAGCACACATAACACGACAGCCAATCACAGACAAGAGCAGACACAGTATAAGACAAGAAACACGACACCAGCTGGCCAGTCCATCTGGAGACAGGACAAGGCCAGGACCTCATTAACAAGACACTCACACAGTCACCACGTGCTGAGTACCAAGTCAGATGTGTAAATAACTAGTTAGAATAAAACTGCGTTGTACCATTCGCAACCGTGTTGGTTCGTCTGTACCTCAGAGCACCCAACACCACATGGTACCAGTGAGTGAATCGATACTTACCGGCAAATCTGCTATCCTGAGCCATGGACACCCACAACAAACCGCAGCCGTTGCAAGTCGCTGGGAAGCTGGGCACCAATTGGAAGCTCTTCAAGCAGCGATTCGAACTGTTCATGCGAGCCAACGAAAAACAGGGCGCCTCGGACGAAACAAAGATTGCCATGCTCCTCACTACCGCAGGTCAGCACGCCCTCGATGTAAACAACTCCTTGGTGTTCGCGGAAGGCGAGAACAAATCTAAATATGACTCGGTCCTCCTCAAGCTCGACCAGCACTTCAACGTTTAGGTCAATGAAAGCTTTGAGAGGTATATCTTTCAGCAGCGCCTACAAGGTAAGGATGAGCTCTTTCAGTCCTTCCTGACGCACCTCCGCATACTCGCGCAGTCCTGCAGTTACGGCACCACCTCAGAGTCCATGATCCGGGACCAGATCGTTTTTGGCGTTGCCTCCAGTGGCCTACGCCAGCAGCTTCTAAAAATTAAAGGCCTGACCTTAGCATCTGCAGTTGAAGCCTCTGTCCTGCATGAAAATGCGACCAGCCACTATGCCCAATTTCAGGCAACCGAATCGGCACGGAGGGGGTCCCAAGCGACCGAATCAGCAAGCCAGGCCGCCCACAAGGCCGAACGCATCCAGGCAAAATCGAGTTTCTCCTGGCCCGCGGCCCGGACGAGGGCGGCCGTTTCGCGCGCTTTTTGAGGCCTCCCGCGTTTGTGCGCGCCAAAACCTACGGCAACACTGAGGGACGTGCTGCGCAGGCGCGCCCGACGCAAGACCGAACTGCGCATGCGCAGTGGCGTAACGAACGCCATGACGTCATGACGTGCGACAACTGTGGAGCTGCACATTTAAAAGGGCAATGTCCTGCAAAAACCCAACAATGCCTACGCTGTGGCAAGATGGGCCACTACGCTGCCTACTGTCGAGCGGCTCAACCTGTGGATCTTCCACATCTCCGACAACCTCGCAGACACGTGCGGACCATCCAGCCTCCACATCACGACATCCAAACCGACGACACAGATGACCAAGACACCTTCCGGGTTGTGGTCATTGATGTGAACCGGGTCAACACCATCATTCGGCCGATGAATGGAGTGCCACCCTGATGGTCAACCGATCGCCGATCACTTTCCGCCTGGACACTGGCGCCTCTGCCAACCTCATAGCATGGTCAGCATTCTATGCCATGAAGGTCAGACCACCAATCCAGCCATCCCGGTGCAAGATGGTCGACTACAACGGGAACGTTATCCCGGCCATGGGATCCTGCCAGCTCCAGGTGACACACAAAACACACACGGCCACACTCTCGTTCGAGATAGTTGGCTCATCGAAGGACTCCCTGCTGGGCGCACAGGCATGTAAGGCTCTCCACCTTGTGCAACGAATTCTCTCTCTCTCTCCAGACGACACATCTGACTTCCCGGATGCAGAGTTCAACGCACAGCTCCAATCGCTCCTCACCCACAACCAGGAGGCATTCGAAGGCATGGGAACACTGCCACACACCTACCGAATTCGGCTCAAACCGGACGCCATCCCGGTCATTCACGCACCTCGCAGGGTTCCTGCGCCACTTAAAGACCGCCTCAAGCTGCAGCTGCAGGATCTCCAGGACCAAGGGGTCCTATCCAGGGTCACGGAGCCCACGCCATGGGTCAGCTCCATGGTGTGTGTCAAGAAGCCCTCCGGCGAGCTCCGCATCTGTATAGACCCCAAAGACCTCAATAATAACATTATGCGGGAACATTATCCCATACCCAAATGGGAGGAGATCACCAGTGAAATGGCCCAAGCGAAGATATTCACGAAACTGGATGCTTCTAAAGAATTTTGGCAGATCCAACTGGACCCGTCCAGCCGAATGCTATGTACCTTCAACACCCCTTTCGGCAGATTCTGCTACAACCGGATACCATTTAGCATCATCTCAGCATCCGAGGTCTTCCATAGAATCATGGAGCAGATGATGGAAGGCATCGAAGGGGTGCGCATATATGTGGACGATGTCATCATCTGGTCCACCACACCGCAGGAGCACATACATCGTCTCCAACGTGTTTTTGCCCGCATATGGGAAAACGGCCTGAGCCTCAACCGAGCCAAGTGCGCCTTTGGCCAGACCGAATTGAAGTTCCTGGGGGACCATATCTCCCGGTCAGGGGTCCGTCCGGATGCAGACAAGGTGAGCGCCATCACAGCCATGCCGCAGCCGGCCGACAAGAAGGCTGTCCTACGCTTCCTTGGCATGGTCAACTTCCTAGGGAAATTCATTCCCAACCTTGCCTCCCACACAACGACTCTGCGCAACCTCGTCAAAAAATCTACAGAGTTCCAGTGGCAACACACACACCTGCTGGAATGGGAGGAGCTCAAACGCAAACTCACCACGGCACCAGTGTTGGCGTTCTTCGACAAGTCTTGTCCCACCAAAATCTCAACTGATGCCAACCAATCCGGCATTGGAGCAGTGCTCCTGCAGAGGGATGACACGTCGTCATGGGCCCCGGTTGCCTATGCATCGCGGGCCATGACCCCCACAGAGCAGCGCTACGCGCAAAGCGAAAAAGAAAGCCTGGGCTTGCTAACCGGTTTAGACAAGTTCCACGATTACGTCTATGGTCTTCCACGGTTCACGGTCGAAACTGACCACCGCCACCTGGTCAGCATAATAAACAAGGACCTGAACGAGATGACCCCTCGCCTCCAGCGCATCCTACTTAAACTCAGGAGGTACGACTTCCAACTGGTCTACACTCCAGGGAAGGACCTCATCGTGGCGGATGCCCTATCCAGAGCAGTGAGCACGCCGCCAGATGCGGAGGGGTTCGTTTGTCAGGTCGAGGCACAGGTGGCCTTGACAGCGGCAAATCTGCCGGCTGACGACTCCAGTCTGGCCCGCATCCGCCGAGAGACAGCGGCCGACCCCCTTTTACAGCGAGTGATGCGCCACATGACGGGAGGATGGCTCAAAGGGCAGTGCCCGCAGTTCTATAATGTGCGAGACGACCTAGCCATCATTGATGGGATCCTTCTGAAGCTGGACCGGATTGTGATTCCGCACAGTATGCGCCAGCTGGTTCTCGATCAAATACACGAAGGCCACTTGGGGGTCGAGAAGTGCAGACGGAGGGCCCGAGAGGCGGTATACTGGCCGGGCATCAGTGACGATATTGCCAACATGGTGCTCAACTGTACAACCTGCCAAAGGTTTCAGACGGCGCAACCTCCTGAGACGCTTCTGTCCCATGAGCTGGTGATGTCCCCCTGGGCGAAGGTGGGTGTCGACCTATTTCACGCGCTTGGCATGGACTATGTTATCATAGTGGACTACTTCTCCAATTACCCAGAAGTCATACGCCTGCACGATCTGACGTTGTCTGCTGTCATCAGGGCCTGCAAAGACACCTTTGCTCGCCACGGCATTCCGATGACTGTCATGTCGGACAATGGGCCCTGTTTTGCCAGCCATGAATGGTCGTCCTTTGGGACCTCGTATGGCTTCACACACGTGACGTCCAGCCCTCTGCATCCCCAGTCCAATGGAAAGGCGGAGAAGGGCGTTCACATTGCCAAGCGGCTCCTCTGCAAGGCTGCTGCTTGGACTTCTACCGGATCGGACTTCTACCTCGCCCTGCTGGCCTATAGCTCGGCCCCACTAGCCACGGGTCTCTCACCGGCACAGCTGCTGATGGGTCGCGCCCTCAGAACCACTGTGCCTTCCATCCTGGCACCAACAATAGACCATGCTCCGGTACTGCATAGGATGCAACTGCAGCGCGATCGCCAGAAGAGATCGTATGACACAAGGGCAACTGATCTTCCCTCCCTGGCCCCTGGAGACAACGTCCGCATTCACCTACCAGACGGTGGACGGTCAGCACCTGCCGAAGTTCTCCGACGCGTGGCTCCCCGCTCGTTCCTGGTACGCATGCCGGATGGATCCGTGCGTAGGCGCAATCGCCGAGCCCTTCGCCTACTTCCACCATACACAGACGCCGTGTCCTCCACTGGTTCCTGATAGCGACTTTGTGGAGCTGCCATATACCATGCCCCTTCTGTCACCGCCCGTGGCCAGACTCGCACCTCAGCCGGTGGTTCTCGACCCACCCTTGAGGCGGTCAACCCAAATTCATCGCCCACCTACTAGACTGGACTTATGAGACTGTTCACACATCACATTTTAGCAACTGCTGTATTGTAACGTCACTGTTTTATCGTTCCAGGCCTCGTTTGATCGGTCCAAATTTCAACGTTCTTCTTCTTTTGTTATGGTACAACCTCGTTAGCATGTCACACCTGACATCGTCCCTTGTATATAGTTACGCCACATGTACATGCTGTAAATATCACGCACACACACCTTTAGCTGCACTCAGGACACATTTATATTTATAACCTCGTAGGCACATAATCTTGTAAAAAAGGGGGGATGTCATGATATTCAAACACACATCACAACACACACATCATGATAGACAGACCAACAGACCAATCAGCACACATAACACGACAGCCAATTACAGACAAGAGCAGACACAGTATAAGACAAGAAACACGACACCTGCTGGCCAGTCCACCTGGAGACAGGACAAGGCCAGGACCTCATTAACAAGACACTCACACAGTCACCATGTGCTGAGTACCAAGTCAGATGTGTAAATAACTAGTTGGAATAAAACTGCGTTGTACCATTCGCAACCGTGTTGGTTCGGCTGTACCTCAGCACCCAACACCACAACAAGCTCAGGTGGTCAGTCTTCTCTCTAACGCGAGGTGGCCCTGACACAATCACTGCCCATTCAATGGATACCAGAACTGAAAACCAGCCCCCGGACACTCCTCGAGTTAAATAATAGTTGACAGTAGAAAAACTGTCATGGAAATAGGGCAATGGAACAGATTCAATTAAATCAAAGCCAACTGTGGAACTGATGTCTGTGCAAAGAGTGCACAATGTGCGAGATCGATTTTGAGGTATGGTGGAGTAGGCAGGAAAAAAGCCCAGGAGCCATTTAAGTAACAGGCAGGTTTGTGTTGAGGGATGTTTGCTGGTTTATGGCCTCGGGAAGTAAGCTGGACCAAGTGACCATATTAGCAAAGAACATTTTGGGTGGGCTTCTCCCTTTCTGGGACTATGTGTTGATGCCGATGCAGGATTTGTGAACGTTCACGACAGCAAAACCAGCACCGAACCTGGATCGATTCAGCAACTGTGGAGGGGCCAGCACTGGCACAACGTGGAACACAATCTATTCCAATGAGAAATGGGTCTTCGGGTCTGTGGTTGACACTTGGGGAGGCTGACAAGCTGCAGCTGCATATACACATTACAATCCACACACACACTCATCCCAGCAAACAAGATGACATTGTTTGTACTGGAGCGTGCCCATACAGCTGATGGATCGGCTGGGGCCAGTGGGCACATAGGGGGATGCCGGTTACACGATTTTTAAAAGCACAAGTGAACTGTACCGTCAGGAACTCGGCCCATCGGAGAAGGATCGTGAAGGCCCCGGAGAACATCCAGGTTGGGCCCGCTAATAACATGCAAACGGTGTTTACTATATATGTGTTCCAGGCTACATTGACACCGCTGTCGAGGTGACGGAGAATTGCGATTTGCAGTGAAATCGGCGCCATCCGTGATTTTAGAGTCAGGACCTATTCTCCGCTCAATCGCGCTTCGTGATTTTGCCGTCAGCCAGCGGAGAATCTCGCCCGTTATGTTTCACTGTCGGTTCACACTGTGTGGGTGGCCGAACAACTAGAGACCATACAGTGTCACACCTGCTGCTAAATTTGGAAATGGGCGACGATATCACCTGCTGCTATTTGTTATTCATTCCTCTGTGAATCTTCCTCATTAATCATTTGTTTTTGGCTGCTTTTGTGCTGATGCATTGTCGGCTGTAGCTCATTTGGTTATACTCTTGCTATTGAAGGCTTTGGATTCAATCATTGATCTGAGAAGTTGAGCAGAGAGTCAAGGCTGATACTCCAATGTACTCGAAGGGTCTGCTTTTGTCAGAGATGCTGCCTTTCAGGTGAGAAATTGAGCTGAGGACCCTTTCCCCATGAGGAGGAGGTGGGAGATCTCAGGGCCCTATTTCAAAGAAGAATCAGGTAGATCTCCACAGTGTGCTGCCCTATATTTATTCCTCAACCAATCTCACTTGAAATATAATTTCTTTATCACATTACACTTTGTGGGAGCTTGCTGTGCATTATTTCATGCAAACAACAGTGGCTATACTTCATCAACAACCACAACTGGCATTTATATAGTTCATTTGACATGATAAAGCGTCCCAAGGCATGTTACAAGAGCATTATTAAAATTTCAAAAACAATTGCTCAGGGCCAGTGAGTCAGCCCCGTGACTGAATTCAGTAGTGATATATGAAGTGTTTAAAGGAAAATAATTTTAGCTTGCAATGGGGCTGTGAAGGGATTATCCTAAGCTTCTGTGGTGTGATGATAGACTGAGTGTCACCCAGATGGACTTATTTTAAACAGCATAACTAACCCAGCAGAAGAAAACCAAACAGGTTTAAATGACTTGGCAATAACTCTTACATCCTTTTACATAGAATTTACAGAACAGAAACAAGCCATTCATCCCAACTGATCAGTTTTAATGTTTACCATTAGCATCCTCTCACTATACTTCTTTCAACATATCCTTCTATTTGCTTGTTATTCAGACTTATGTGAAAGTTGCTATAGTCCCAGAGGACCATAGGCCCTTTGAGAGAGAGCGGACTGGTGGTGATTTAACCTGAGGGTCACCATACCTCAGGCAAGGAACAAAGCAGGGTCTCCATGGTAACCTCAGCTGGTATGGGAATTGAACCTGTGCTGTTGGCATCACTCTGCCTTAAAAATCAGCCGTCCAGCCAACTGAGCTAACTAGCTCATGTAACTGTCACCTGAATACATTAGTGCTATTTGCCTCAACAATTCTATGTAGTAGCGAGTTATATGTTCGCAGGACTCTTTGCTCAAAGAAGTTTCTCTTGAAGCCCAAGTTGGACTTTATTTGTGAAATTAATGACTTTGAATTATTTCAATAGATATGTTTTGTTAAACTGCCAGTGTTAAATTTCTTTTCACAGTAACTTCATTGCAGTGTTAATGTAAGCCTAGTTGTAACAATAAAGATTATTGTTATTATAAACATGGCACTGGCCTGCCCTCGCTCAACAGGATTACTAAGCCTTGAGACTGCAAGAGCTTAATATACTGTACTGTTTTGCGAAAAGCTATGGGTTTACCTGGCTCGACAACCTGGACAACACAAACCCAAAAGGAATTCCTAGCACTGGACGCCAGCAGGGGGCAGCATGGTAGCACAAGTTGCTTCACAGCTCCAGGTCCCAGGTTCGATTCCCGGCTTGGGTCACTGTCTGTGCGGAGTCTCCCTGTGTCTGCGTGGGTTTCCTCCGGGTGCTCCGGTTTTCTCCCACAGTCCAAACACGTGCGGGTTAGGTGGATTGGCCATGCTAAATTGTCCTTCCTGTCCAAAAAGGTTAAGTGGGGGTTACTGGGTTACAGGGATAGGGTAGAGACGTGGGCTTGAGTGGGGTGCTCTTTGTAAGGGCCGGTGCAGACTCGATGGGCCAAATGGCCTCCTTCTGCACTGTAAATTCTATGATTCTATGATATGTTATGCATGAATATGCTCACCCTCAGTACAGTAACAAGCAATGCATCCAATATTGTGACCAAATAAAGTTGGTGGTCGAATGTAAAGGTACATATCTGGTTTAATCTACTTATAGTATGGGCAAAGTATCAACATTCATGTGGAGGTCTTGTGGTGCAGTGGGTCGTGTCACTACTTCTGTGCCAGAAGCTCTGGGTTCGAGCCCCACCCCAGGACCTGATGACTAAGGAAGCTGTGTTCATAATATGGTCAAACAGAATGAGTGTTAACCTGTAAAATCCTTCTAAGATGCCAGTGGCTGACGGTAAAAGTTGGGAAAGACTCCTGGTCAGCCACGCTTGATGTGGAGTGGCGCCCCTCAAGCTATAACCTTCTGGCGACAGAGTGGAGACCTGGGGGTGGATTCTCCGGTCCCCCAGCTGTGTGTTTCTCAGCGGCACGCGGCTCGTCAATGGGCTTTCCCAATGAAGCCACCCCACACTGCCAGGAAACCCATGGGCAGGGATGCGCTGGCAGTGGGAACAGAGAATCCCAACCGCCGGAGAATTCCAACCCTGTTCCGGAAATTACTAGCCATGGGAACTGATGAAAGTCTGCCTTATGCACCACTAGGTGCAGGAAGGGAATTGGAATCAGCATTCATGGCAGATCATAGTTTTAGTGTTATGCTAACGCTCCAGTGAAGAGGGCGCTCTGTGAATGCACGGCAAATCAACTTGCCTGGATTTTCGTGTCCTATTGCAATCATAGTAAAATGAATGACTACAGCAATACTGCAGATACTGCAGTTCAAAAGTACTTCACTGGCTGTGTCGTACCTTAAGGTGTCCAGAGGTAGTGAGAGGAGTGATAGAAATGCAAGTATTTCTTTCAAAAATGACAACAGTCATCCCAAGGGGCTTCTCATAAACATTATTAAATTTCCTTTCTTCTTTTTCCAAAACTCTAACATAACCAGATATATTGCACTTAGTTATTTGCGATGGATCCCATTGCTAGCTGCGTATCTTTGTTTAGCATTAACTCAGATCCCGTGGGTTATTGATTACAGTAATTTTTTCAATGATTAGGTCAACAACATAATTGAAAGACAGTGTATAGGCATACGGACAGTGATATTCATTTCACTGACTGTTTTTTAAATAAGGTTGCCCTCAATAAGCAAATAAAGCAGATTGTGACGCTGACCCATTCAATCCTTAGTCTGTGGTGACCTGGCAACTGATGCATACATTGCAATGTGGCAATTTGCAATGGTGGCTCAATTGGTATCACTCTTACCTCTGAGTCAGAAGGTTCTTGGTATAGGCTGACTTGAACACAAATTCTCGGCTGACACTTCAATGCAGTAGCAAGGGAATTTCCCATCTCAGGCCTGACTCTAGATCAGACACTTTCTATGGCTTTAATATCCTCTCTACAATAGAATGTATGAATTCATTATTGTGGTGTTGGGTGCTCTGGTGCACAGATGAGCCAACACAGTTGTATGTGGTACAACTCTATTTTATTTTAACTCTTATAATACAGTTCGTTCTGGATACTCTGCACGTGCTGTCTCCCTGAGTGTGTCGTGTAGCAGGTCTGTCCTGGTCCTCCTCTGCAGCTAATACTGACCACCAGGAGTCGTGTTTGTGCTTTTATATCTTTCTGTGATTGGTTGTGGTGGTGTGTGTTCTGATTTGTCTGTTGGTGTGTCTATCATGATGTGTGTGTTTGAATATCATGACATCCCCCCTTTTTACAAAGATATGTGCCTACGTGGTTATAAATATAATCGTGTCGTGAGTGCATCTAAGAGTGTGTGCGTGTGTTGTGTACAGCGTGTGTATATGACGTAACTATTTACATGGGGCGATGTTGGGTGCGTCACACGAACAAGGTTGTACCATAACAAAACATGAATGCGAGAAAAAAAAAAAAACTTGAACAGTGGTCCGGTCAGACGATATCTGGAACGATAAACAACAACAGGTTATAATACAGAAGTGTTTGACTTTTTGAAATTATGAACAGCGTTATAAGTCCAGTCTAATGGGTGACCGCCTCAAGAATAGGCTGGTCCTCAAGCCGGTTCAGCTGTGGAGATTTGGGTTCACACTGGTTCACCTTGGACTATTGGAGGTGATGCTGTTGCCGAAGTCTCTACTTTTCCATTTGTTGTACTTCGTGCAGTGCTTGGTTTTTCATTCGTGCAAATATAACATTCAACATCTTTGTTAGTGTTGCCTTGGCTGTGGTTTGGTTCTGGTGGCGATGGAAGGGGCATGATCCGCGGCATCTCCACGAAGTCATCCTTGGGAACCAGTGGAGGATCCGGCGTGTGCGTACGGTTCAGTTGCGAGCGTGGAAGGCGGCGCAAAGCTCGCTGATTGCGCCTATGCACCAATCCATCCGCCCTGCATGCCAGGAACAAGGTGGAGTCTTTTTTCTTTTTATGTTTGTGGTGGACGGCATCTTGTAGCCGATGGGTTATTGCCATCGAAGTAGCACCATCACTAATATCATGCAAGGCGATGACTGTGCCAGATGTGGAAGTTGGCCGAGACCGTGCACGCTGGTTCCGGCCACCTGCTGTGCCGGAAGGGCGACTCCGCAGAGAAACGTCGAAGCATGTCGCCTTGGAGAGAGAATTGTTGCTCGCATCAACGTCTGGCGATGGCACGAATTGGTGTGTCCGTCTTGGACCGCCGGTGCTGGTCGCCACTGCCAACCCAGTGGGACTGCCACGCGATCCATTCCCTGTCACCGTGGCATCCGCCGTCACCCTGAGCGTGCCATCACCGAGGCCGCGACACCGCCCGTCCGGAGCAAGGTCTGGCGTGCGCGAATCAGAGTCGGCGCTTGGCTGCTCCCCATCTGGAGTCCGGTCTGCCTTCCGTCGATGCTCCCCGTCCGGAGTCCCAACAGGTTCACTGGAGGCAGCCGAGATTCCCTGAAGCTGCACTTCTGGAGTCGGAACATGCAGGAATGCACCAACCAGTGGAGAGGCTCGAGCCATCGAGGGTGGAAGCGGTGCGCCGCCACCTCAGTCGTCAGTGGTCCCACCGTGATCGTCGAGTGCCTCGGTGCGCACTAGGCGAGGTCTGTCACCTTGCACCTTTTGCATGGGAAGTGGGATGCTGTCGTCACTCGTCTCATATCCCGTGGATAGATCCTCATTAGCAGCTTGCTGTTCACTAGGGTTGGGTAAATTGTCAGAGTTTTCATCTGGTGGTGCACACCATGTCGGTGGACTGTCATTGACTTGCCGTTGTCCTCCATTTGGGCTTTTCTTCTTTGGAATTTTAAATCTTCCCCCAGACATTGCAGAACCTTGTTTATTACCCCCAAATTCTCCCATATGTATGGTCTCGAATATAGGATCCAATGTTTCTATCGACATTGTACTATTTTCCAAAGAACATTCCGTTTCACTTTTCTTCTCAGGTACCTCATATGTATCTTTGTCTAATGTACATGCCTTCATGGTCTCTGGGTCTGATTTTGCTGGGACTGGCATGGTCACAGTCTCTCTTTTACTGTTCTCAATTGCCCACATTATACTCCCCATACATAACTGCTTAATCACTGGGGTTAGTGTGGTACAATGGATAATCGGGTCGACCTTATCTGCATCTTAACCATTAGTGGAAAACACACTTGGTTCACTTGAAACTGCTGCGGGTTTTAAATTCGTTATCTGGCTACTCGATGTCGGTGTCCTCAGGATTCTTGCTCCAATGTTCTGCTCATTTATCAGTGGAGTGTGTATAGGTTCAATGCAATTAATGTTCCCCTCAAGGTTTGAAGAGTCATTACTGACTAACTGCTGGTCTCCGAAGTTGGGACTTTGTGTAGCGGCGTTTTGTTGAAGGGAGACATTTGTCCCTGCTGTAGATATGATTCAGGTTGTGTTATTTCCATTACCTGAGGATCAATGTCTTGTCCATTTTTTCGATCCGTACTAAAACACTGGCAATTCTCAGTCTGCTCCTTGCAAGTTAAACATTCAATTAATTTCTTTAGCAAATCCTCAGCATCCTTCTGTGACCGTGCAGCATTATTAATCTCTGTTCGGCTATAATGATCCTGAAGGTCAGCGCATAAACCTTTTTTCTTCGGGCTTGGAAGAGGCGATTCCTTTGGCTTGTCTTCAGTTGGGCTTGAACAGTCTTCAGCGCTGTGCCCTTCATTGTAGCATGAGAGACCGTCATGGTCATGCTGCTGTGTAGTGGAGCATGGTAGGCTGTTATAGCCTTCTTGCTGTTCACGTGAGCATGGCAGACTTGCATCGTCTGCCGCTGGTTGGTCAGGAGAGGTTGCTAGACCCTCATGGTCTTGTTCCTGCAAGGACCGCACATTGGAGTCTTGCGTTGCTTCTATCGTGGAGGCTGTCCACGAGCTCTCTGTGGAGGCTTGTGACACTGGAGTCACTTCTTGTTCGTGCAAGGACTGCGCTCTGGAGTCTTGCGTTGCTTCTATCGTGGAGGCTGTCCACGAGCTCGCTGTGGAGGCTTGTGACTCTGGAGTCACTTCTTGTTCATGCAAGGACTGCGCTCTGGAGTCTTGCGTTGCTTCTATCGTGGAGGCTGTCCACGAGCTCTCTGTGGAGGCTTGTGACACTGGAGTCACTTCTTGTTCGTGCAAGGACTGCGCTCTGGAGTCTTGCGTTTTTGCAATTGTGGAGTCTGTCCACGAGCTTGCTGTGGAGGCTTGTGACACTGGAGTCACTTCTGGTTCATGCGAGGACTGCGCTCTGGAGTCTTGCATGTCTTCTTTCATAGAGTCGGGAACGTTAAGCGGGACGTGGACCACGCTCTGTGTGGCAGCAGGGCGCTCTCCGTGTGCTTGCACTGCTCCCTGTCTGTTAATGTCAGGCTGCAGCATCATCCGGTACTGATAAGTCGGGACGTCATATCTGCTGGATTGAAGATCCTCAAATCCGAAAAATGAATCCGCATCTGCGTCGGATTCAATGTGGGGGCCACCAATGTGCAACACGAAAGGTTTGTCCGAGTCATAGTCGTATAGGACCACAGAGCTATCATTGGGCTCGCGAGGTCTGGAAACACTGTAAAGATCGTCATCGAAGTATTCGAGGTCGGAATCATCGGCTTGTGCGTAGGTAACTGCTTGTCGGAGGGTTCTTCGGAGGTCAAATTCATCTCCTGGGTCAATTTGCGGCAATGTGCTGTCATTCCAGGTGAGGGAAGGTTGTTTTACAGCTTTAACAGATTTTTGTTTTTTTGATTTGGGACGTTTCCCTTTTAAATTAGATTTGGGACGTTTCCCCTTTAAATTGGTGCGGTCTGGGGCCTCTGACATCCTGACGCTCGGTATGTAGCACGTAGGAAGCGACTGCGCATGCTCAGATCGCTGTTCCTTTACCGATGGCCGTTTTCTTGACTGCGCATGCGCAGCATCTCACGCATGCGCAAACAAAACTTCCGGGGCGTCATTCTCCGACCCCCCGCCGGGTCGGAGAATGGCCGTTGGCCGCCGTGAATCCCGCCCCCGCCGAAGTCTCCGAAGGGAGAAAGGTCGGCGGGGCGTTAATGGCGCCGCTGCCGCGGAGAATGTCACGGGTCTGCGGAAGGCAGCCGATTTTCGGCCTGCCGATATTCTCCCTTCCGGATGGGCCGAAGTCCCGTCGACGTGATGACCGTTCACGTCGACGTCAATCAAACCTCCTTTTCATCGGCGTGACCCGGTGCTCCAGGCTCACGCCGACCAGCGAGGAGGTGAGTGACGGCCTGGGGGGTTGGCTCTGGGCAGGAAATGGCGTGGCCGCAGACTGATTGCATGAGGAGAGGTGTGTCTCGGCTTGTGTGTGTGTGCGGCGGGGGGGGTGGTGGTGGTTAGAGTAGGCTGGGCTCCGGGGGAGTGCCGGGTGGGGGTCCGTGCCGGGGTGGAGGTTGGGGGTTGGGGAGGGGGTCCGTGCCGGGGTGGAGGTTGGGGGGGGGGTCCGTGCTGGGGTGGAGGTTGGTGGGGGGGTCCGTGCCGGGGTGGAGGTTGGGAGGGGGGGTCCGTGCTGGGGTGGAGGTTGGGGGTTAGGGGGGGTCCGTGCTGGGGTGGAGGTTGGGGAGGGGGTCCGTGCCGGGGTGGAGGTTGGGGGTTGGGGGGGGGGTCCGTGCTGGGGTGGAGGTTGGGGGTTGGGGAGGGGGTCCGTGCCGGGGTGGAGGTTGGGGGGGGGTCTGTGCTGGGGTGGAGGTTGGGGGGGTGGGGGTCCGTACTGGGGTGGAGGTTGGGGAGGGGGTCCGTGCCGGGGTGGAGGTTGGGGGTTGGGGGGGGTCCGTGCCGGGGTGGAGGTTGGGGGGGGGGTCCGTGCTGGGGTGGAGGTTGGGGAGGGGGTCCGTGCCGGGGTGGAGGTTGGGGGTTGGGGGGGGGGTCCGTGCTGGGGTGGAGGTTGGTGGGGGGGTCCATGCCGGGGTGGAGGTTGGGAGGGGGGGTCCGTGCTGGGGTGGAGGTTGGGGGTTAGGGGGGGTCCGTGCTGGGGTGGAGGTTGGGGAGGGGGTCCGTGCCGGGGTGGAGGTTGGGGGTTGGGGGGGGGTCCGTGCTGGGGTGGAGGTTGGGGGTTGGGGAGGGGGTCCGTGCCGGGGTGGAGGTTGGGGGGGGGGTCCGTGCTGGGGTGGAGGTTGCAGGTTGGGGAGGGGGTCCGTGCCGGGGTGGAGGTTGGGGGTTGGGGAGGGGGTCCGTGCCGGGGTGGGTGATGGGAGGGCAAATGAGTTGGTCCACCTGGCCAGGTGCCAGCCTCCAACAGTTGGACCCATGCGGTCCATGCCACCTGGCTGGGGGGAGGAGGGGATATGGGCAATGATGACATGTCGTCGTTCCCCTCCCCCCCCACCAGGCCGTCATGTTTTCAGACCATCCAGCGATGTTGGCCGCCGTGGTGGCAGCTGCTCATGTCTATGTTGCCCTGAATGAGGAGGAGGAGGAGGAGGAGGAGGAGGAGGAGCGTGCCAGAGAGGCGGCGCAGGCTGCCGCAGAGGGGCAGGCGGCAGCCGCCCAGGCTGGAGGGACACCTGACCGACAGGACGAGGAGGGGGAGGAGGACGTCGCGGCCCCACGGCAACGGAGGCACCCGAGAGCGCCCCGTGTGTACCGGCCCCGGCAGTCATACCAGGACCTCACGGACCGGGAATGCAGGAGGAGACTCCGGATGAGCCGGGAAACCGTGACACACATCTGCCACCTGCTGGCACACCTGTCACCGCGTGGCACTGGCGGGGGACACCCTCTCCCCGTGTCCGTCAAGGTTACGGTGGCCCTGAACTTTTATGCAACGGGGTCATTCCAGGCACCGAGTGGGGACCTGTCCGGCATATCGCAGACATCGGTGCATCGGTGCATCCGGGCAGTGACAGATGCCCTTTATGCCATGGCGCATCGCTACATCCGCTTCCCCGTGGACCGGGCCAGCCACGATGCCCGGGCCGTGGGCTTCTCTGCCGTGGCCGGGTTCCCCATGGTCCAGGGCGCGATCGATGGGATGCACGTCGCCGTGCGGCCACCTGCAGAGAACAGGGCCGTGTTCACTAATAGGAAGGGGACCTATTCAATGAACGTACAGGTGGTCTGCGACCACCGCATGATGATCCTGCATGTCTGCGCCCGTCACCCAGGCAGTGTACACGACTCATTCGTGTTGTCGCGGTCATCCATCCCCGGCATGTACGAGGGACGCCATCCCCGGCTGAGGGGCTGGTTCTGGGCGACAGGGGCTACCCATTGCGATCGTGGCTGATGACGCCTATACGGAGGCCATGCAATGAGGCGGAGAACCGCTACAGTGATGCCCATGTAGCGACAAGGGGAGTGATCGAGAGGTGCTTTGGCGTGCTGAAGATGCGTTTCAGGTGCCTGGACCTCTCTGGGGGCGCCCTCCAGTATCGGTCAGATAGGGTCGGCCGCATCATTGTGGTGTGCTGCGTCCTGCACAACATAGCCCAGCAGAGGGGCGATGTGCCGCAGGCAGAGGAGGGCGGAGTGGAGGAGCAGCAGGAAGAGGCCCAGTCCTCCCCAGATGAGGGGGATGGGGGCAATGGTCAGGGCAGATGGGGTAGACACAGGCGGGTGGCTGTCCACCGTTACCGGCTGGCCCAGCGGGCACGGGACAGACTGATAGACGCCCGCTTCACTGACTAGATGGGCGTGGGAATCGGGTAGTATGGCCACAGACCGCACACCATGGCAACAGCCGACCACCCACACCCCCCACCCATCCACCCACCCAGCACCCTCACCCCCCTCCCCAACCCCACACACCCCACCCGCATGCACACCACCCCACCCCCCCCAATTGCCGATCCACCGGCGGCACAACGGGCCGGGCTCAGCCAGTTGCGGGTGGACACGTGTCTATCGCAGGCCATGGAGGATGATGACAACCCGCCTCCGATGAGCTCCTGGCTCTACATCGTTGGACTATGTCTGACCCATGGCCACAGTACCACCATCCACCCGGACCATCCCTGCATGCGGCTGTGACACTGCAGCGCACGGTCCCGTCCTCTGCCCGGGAGATGTTGATGGCGGCCCAGGGGGAAGGGGGCAGACTCACCTGGGGCTGAGGTAAGACCACCCGTCACACACACACTTGCGCTCAACGTACATGACATGCCCGCACACTTTGGACAGAGCACAAAGGCAGCTTCGGTAGGTGTAACATTGACTTTAATAACCAAAGGAGTTCATGCACGTGCCCTAGCCCCTAAAACTCATCTGTGCCCTGCACCCGTGCCAACTTACTCAGTGTCTAATTGTTTGACTACGTCTACGTGGTTCCCCAGACGGTACAGCAGAACTGGAGGTGGACTCCTGTGATTCCTGCCCTCTGACACTGGATCCCTTTGGCGGCCGTTTCCTGGGGCGTCCTGGCCTAGATGGGCCAGGCTGCGGCCCGGGCGACTGGGATGGCGAGCTGCCAGCCTGTATTGCCCGTTGCCCACCCGATGCACCTGGGACGGAAGGGGGGGAGTCCGAGGTGTCGCGGTGTACTGGGACCTCCCCTACAGAGGGAGCCGGGACGGACCACACCACCTCCTCCTCCCTCGGGGTGCCCGATGGCCCCCAGGCCTCTACATGGGTGGGGGATGCGAACGGACTGGCCATCCGACGCGCCCCCGACATCTGGCGCTGCCAGTCCTGGAGGCCCGTGCTGGTATTGACAGGGGACTACAGGTTTGCAGCCATGGAGCCCAGGGGGTTGTCGAACCCTGTCTGCGACAGTGCGACGCCAGCTCGCACATGGCCACTGGCGCCGATGCCCTCAGCGATGGCCTGCTGAGACTGGGCCATGGCCTGCAGAGACTGGGCCATGGCCTGCAGAGACTGGGCTATGGCCTGCTGAGACTGGGCCATGGCCTGCTGAGACTGGGCCATGGCCTGCTGAGACTGGGCTATGGCGTTGAGCGCCTCTGCCATCTGGCGCTGGCACAGGCTCATGGCCTCCTGTGAGAGGGCAGCCATTACCTGGGCCACAGACGCCGCCTGCACGGAAGGCCCCAGGCCTCGCAAACCGTTCCCCATGTCTGACACCGTCGCACCCATTGCCTCCACCGCGGACGCCACCCGTGCGGTGTCAGCCTGGGTGGCACGCATGACCGGGACCACTCCCAGCTCCTGGACGCGGGTGGACTCCTCCACCTGCGACCGCAGCCGCCGCAAGCCACCCGTCACCCTATTCGCTCGTCTCCGTGTCGGTGGTTGCATCGGATCTATGTGTGGGTGTGGTAACTGCAGGAACCCGGGATCCATCTGGGCGGCAGATGTTCGCTTGGCCTGGGCTGCCCTCCGACCACCTGGTCCCTCTGCTGCTCCTACCTCCACCTGCTGTACCGGGACGGCTGTGTTGTGCGCATCAGTGAGTGTACCAGACGCCTCATCACTAAAGTGCCCAACCGTGGTGAGTGTTTCTGCGATGGTGGAGGGTGTTGGTGACAGCAGTGGCGTTGTGTCGTGCTCTTCGTCCCACTCTGAGTCCATGGCACTTTGGGGTGGGGGTTCGTCTCCACCCATCCACTCTGAGTCACTGTCCGGTATTTTGTCTTCCCGGGTAGGGGTGTCCTGGGTAGTGCTGTCCCGGGTAGTGCTGTCCCGGGTAGTGCTGTCCCGGGTAGTGCTGTCCCGGGTAGTGCTGTCCCGGGTAGGGGTGTCCTGGGTAGTGGTGTCCCGGGTAGGGGTGTCCTGGGTAGTGCTGTCCTGGCTCGGATGTGACGGGGGCCAGTGGCTGCCCCCCTCATCGCTGGGTGGTCGCTCCCGCACGTGACGGGGGTGTCGTCTCCCTGTTGCTCCAGGTCTCTCCGTCTCCCGTGGTGTGCGAGGGGCATCCTGCGGGCGTCGCATGCTGGAGGGTCCGGGTCTCTCCGTCTCCCGTGGTGTGCGAGGGGCATCCTGCGGGCGTCGCATGCTGGAGGGTCCGGGTCTCTCCGTCTCCCGTGGTCTCCGAGGGGCATCCTGCGGGCGTCGCATGCTGGAGGGTGCGGGTCTCTCCGCCTCCCGTGGTGTGCGAGGGGCATCCTGCGGGCGTCGCATGCTGGAGGGTCCGGGTCTCTCCGTCTCCCGTGGTCTCCGAGGGGCATCCTGCGGGCGTCGCATGCTGGAGGGTGCGGGTCTCTCCGTCTCCCGTGGTCTCCGAGGGGCATCCTGCGGGCGTCGCATGCTGGAGGGTCCGGGTCTCTCCGTCTCCCGTGGTCTCCGAGGGGCATCCTGCGGGCGTCGCATGCTGGAGGGTGCGGGTCTCTCCGTCTCCCGCGGTCTCCGAGGGGCATCCTGCGGGCGGTGTGCATCTGCGGGGATGGGTGCCTGGGCGTTTGGTCCTGCGATACACAATGAAGCATGCATGGTTAGACATCAGGCAGTGATCAGGTGATACGGGGGAGGGGGATATAGGGGAGGGGGGATATGGGGACGGGCTGTTGGTGGCTCACTTGCTCGTGGGGCCCCGACCTCTGCATCAGCAACCTCCCGGTCCTCAGGTCCGCCAGCCAGTTCAAGGGCCCTTTCCTCGTGTACGGTCAGTGGCCTCTCATCAGCGGGCCCTCCTCCAGTCCTCACATGCTCCCTATTGTTGTGTGCGCGCTTCTCCTGTGGGGTGGGGGGGGGGTGGTGGCAGGGGTAAAAGGCAACAGTGTTAGGCAGGTATATGAATGCACGCCATCGGTTGCGCGTGCATTGCAGAGGTTAAGGTTAGGGCTGGATTCACTTGGGGATATGGGGGATATGGGGGAGGGGGTTTATGGGGGATATGGGGGAGGGGGGATATGGGGAAGGGGGGATATGGGGGAGGGGGGATATGGGGGATATGGGGGAGGGGGGATATGGGGGAGGGGGGATATGGGGGAGGGGGGATATGGGGGAGGGGGGATATGGGGGAGGGGGGATATGGGGGAGGGGGGATATGGGGGATGGGGGGATAAGGGGGAGGGGGGATATGGGGGATACGGGGGAGGGGGATATGGGGGAGGGGGAGATATGGGGGAGGGGGGATATGGGGGAGGGGGGATATGGGGGAGGGGGGATATGGGGGAGGGGGGATATGGGGGATATGGGGAGGGGGGATAAGGGGGAGGGGGGATATGGGGGATACGGGGGAGGGGGATGTGGGGAGGGGGGATATGGGGGAGGGGGGATATGGGGGAGGGGGGATATGGGGGATGGGGGGATAAGGGGGAGGGGGGATATGGGGGATACGGGGGAGGGGGATATGGGGAGGGGGGATATGGGGGAGGGGGAGATATGGGGGAGGGGGAGATATGGGGGAGGGGGGATATGGGGGAGGGGGGATATGGGGGAGGGGGGATATGGGGGATATGGGGGAGGGGGGATATGGGGGAGGGGGGATATGGGGGGTATGGGGGAGGGGGATATGGGGGAGGGGGGATATGGGGGAGGGGGGATATGGGGGATATGGGGGAGGGGGGATATGGGGGAGGGGGGATATGGGGGAGGGGGGATATGGGGGAGTGGGGATATGGGGGAGGGGGGATATGGGGGATATGGGGAGGGGGGATATGGGGGAGGGGGGATATGGGGAGGGGGGGATATGGGGGAGGCTCACCCTGCCTGCTCTGACGAGGTCGTTCACCTTCTTGTGGCACTGGGTGCCTGTCCGTGGTGTTAGGGCCACAGCGGTGACGGCCTCTGCCACCTCCCTCCACAGACGCCGGCTGTGGCGTGGGGCAACTCTGCGGCCGTGCCCGGGATACAGGGCGTCCCTCCTCTGCTCCACCGCGTCCAGGAGCGCCTCCACATCGCGTGACTCGAACCTCGGGGCTGAGCGACGGCCAGCCATCAAGTCGGGTGTTGCGGTCGGCTGTTCCGGTCGGGTGGGGGGGAGCTGCGCGGCCTTATGAGCCGTCACGCCGTGCAACGCGTATGACGCTGCACGGCGTGAACCACTGCGCAAGCGCGGATCCCGTTACGTCGCTGCTAGCCCATTTCGGGCCGCAGACTATCGGCCCATTTTTATGACGTGACGCAAGTGGGATTTGCGCCGTTTTTTGCGCCGATCGGCGGACTTTCCGCCGATAATGGAGAATTTCGCCCCCGGTTCTGTGCACTGCTCGCGCAACTGTGCTAGCGTGATACCTTTAGCAAGATGGCCACCGACCTCGACCCAGCCCTCTCTCAGGCCCGGGATTTCGGCCTCTGGGAATTCGGGCTCCGGGATCCCAGCCACGAGGTGAGTACTGCCGCTTTTCTTACCTTTACTTGCCGATTGGATTGCGTTTTCTTCACAGTACTTGGAGAATTTGTCCAGGACTGCCTGGTAATCGTACCTTTGCTGCCTCCTGAAGAACCTGAACCTTGTGAATATTTCTCTTGCCCTTGCACCGGTGATGGTGAGGAGAAATTCAATTTTTTCGCTATCATCCAGGTCTTGGAGTTCAGCTGCCACCAGGAACAATTCGAACACTTGCCGGAATCGCCGCCAGTTTTCGCGGAGATCGCCGTAGCACTGGAGCGGCTGCGGAACCGGGAGCTCTATCATTTTGCCTGGGCACTGCTGGTTGTCTGTGTACACTGAGGTATGCCGGCAGGTATCGATCCACTCCTGTACCATGTGGTGTTGGGTGCTCTGGTGCACAGATGAGCCAACACAGTTGTATGTGGTACAACTCTATTTTATTTTAACTCTTATAATACAGTTTGTTCTGGATACTCTGCACGTGCTGTCTCCCTGCGTGTGTCGTGTAGCAGGTCTGTCCTGGTCCTCCTCTGCAGCTAATACTGACCACCAGGTGTCATGTTTGTGCTTTTATATCTTTCTGTGATTGGTTGTGGTGGTGTGTGTTCTGATTTGTCTGTTGGTGTGTCTATCATGATGTGTGTGTTTGATTATCATGACAATTATTACATTTTGTGCTGTATGCCCCCTTTATAAAACTGATGTTTCTATCGATTCTGACCTTTATCTACCTGGCTATACTTTCAATGAATTTCATGTTTGCACCCTATGCCTCTCTTTTTCATCCACATTTTTCAGTGACTTCCCTATTCCTTGAGTGGGATTTTCCATTCACCCTGAGACCTGAAATTTCCACCAATTTTCAGATTGCATTCCTCATTCCTCTGTTCAAAACCCCTATATATCCAGAGAACAAAAGTTGACTCACCTCCGAACCCTGATTATATACCATCTCCAATCCTTCTCCAAAGTAATAGCTACTCACCTTAACTCTGTTCTTTGTTCATTAGCCAACCTTCCATCGATGATGCTGTGCTGCTACGTCTCCTCTGATAGTATGCAATGCATTTTTCTAATAAACCTCTTGTAAAACATTTTTTTGATTGCATCCACAAATCCCATCAACTTCTGCTATCTCATTACGTACCCAATCAGACACTTGTTCAGAAATCTTTTTAACTGCGAAGTGCAAATGTCCTTGAATAAGTGTCTCTTGGCGATCCTTAATGAACTTGCATAATACTAAATATTGAGTTGCCGGCAATCGCTCAGTGGTAACGGTCTTGTGGTCTGTGTCAGAGGGTCATGGGCACAAGCTGCAGTTCAAAGACTTGGGCACCAAGCCTAGGCTGATGCTTGAGTGCAGTACTGAGGAAATGTTGCACTGCCAGAGATATTGGGCGGGATTCTCCGTCCCACCGCACCACATTTCGGAGAATCCTGACAGCGGAGAATCTGGCCCGCCATCTATAGGAAACTTTAATAGAATAGGAATAACTTGTAATCAGAAGATTCTAGGTTCGACTCCTGGCTGGCTCGCCAATTAAAGGAATCTTTAATTTATGGGATCTTAACCTGTCGAACTACGCCAAGTTTGGGGGAAGCTTACTTGATGAATCAAGTCCTGGCGCAATACGACAAGTTGTAAGATTTGTAATATTTGTAGACTGTAGTAAGTTGTTTGATTCCTTGTATTATTCGACTGTGTAAAGTTGAAGGAATTTATATCATCTCTGCTATTCGGTTATCAGTAGCACTTTGCGAATACTGGAACTCAGCAGAAATTTGCAGTATAAACTCCTCAGGTGCCAAAAAGAATTGTTTTATTTGTAGTCGCTTGATTACAATTTGAAAGTCATTTAAAAGGCAATTCGTAGACAATGCGAAGCTTTCAGAGAATTACAGACATTATCTTTCTTTGCTTAGGCAGACAGCTCGAAAGTAACTTTTAAAAGGTCAAAGTCTGGCAATGAAACATGAAGAGAGAGAGAGAGAGAGAGCTAATCTTCATCTAAACTCAAACTCAAAGTCAAAAGTGGACTAACATCACTGACACAGACTGTTAGACTGACAGAACCGCCAAAAGACATCAACTAAAATGGAGACTAGAATCAAAGGCAAAAAACACTAAACTAACAGAAAGACAACACAGCACAACACACCTTCAAAGACAATAAAAACACAGACAACACACGAAAAACTAAACACTAAAACAAAACTTACAAAGACAATACTCACAAAGACAACAAAACCCAACCTAACCTAAAATGGCCGGGAGAAACTTTTTAGTTATACACTTTCATATCTGTCTTAAGTCGTCTAATTACACCCCAATATAATCCTAATTGGTTTGGGTTAGACTCAAACACATTTGATTTGATGGCAAGCCGTCCATCTTCAATGTGCAACATCAGCTTTTCTGGCCCAGCTGTTATCTGCATTGTGAACAATGTTGCTGTGTATTCAGTCCCTGTCCTTGACAATTAGCACAAGCAGTGTCAAATTATCTTGCTGTTTTAATGTCACACTGTCTTTGAAAATATGCATTTGCCAGAACAACGGACTTCAGTAAAAGTGAATTATGCTGTATAAATGGGTATTAAAAACTGGGGCTCAACATTTATGCTTAAACAGCTATCTTTTACCTATACGAGTTGTATTTGAAATACTTGGCTTCTACACCATCTTTCAGATGAAATATCAACCCAATAAGATTCCTTTTGTGTGTTCCCCCTCCCCCCCGGTAGTTAAAGTTTTGTGGAAAAGTGGGCTTGAGATCTCCCAATTACGGCACTATTTTGCTGAAATATGAGGAAACACGGTGCCCCGGCAAAAACTGATCCCTCAACCAAAATCACCAGAAACAGGTTATCTGATCATTTGCAGTTTGTGGAGCTTGCTGTGTCGAAATTGGTATTTCAAACATTATAACTGAGGATACTTCAAAAGTAATTAATAGGCTGGAAAGAGCTTTGGGCTGTGCTGAGATATTGAAAGATGCATTACATAGCCAAGGTTTTCTTTCTTTATTACTCCCTTCATCCAGTTGAATTTACAGCGGGCCTAATTTAAACTTTCGGTTTTGAGCGAGTTAAAATCTTGCCCATTGTGTGCTGGATGTCAAATATAGCAATACTTCCCCAAGAAATACTCTCAGGCTGGAGTTCATAGTCAATGTGGATATCCTACTAATGCAGAGGTTTGATTTAATAGCTCATGACTGGTACATTAAACATCTGGTCACTCATGTTCTACTCAACAGCCTGCAATGCTATTAACTATTAACAGTCTCACAGTGTCTGCATGCTTCATCACATTAGAACTAAAAATAAGGATGTGGCTGGCAAATGAGTCACACCAACAGTGGTGCCAATTTCAAATCTTACTTCCTGTATCATGATGGTGGCACATATGCTTGCTATCGAGCCAATTCAACACTGTGTTGACATGCTGTGTGCAAGTGCCAGTGCTAATATGGGACGGGTTTCTCAAATATCGCAACATTATTCTATGCTATAAATAGTACCTACCACAGCCAGACACAGAGCGCAAATATTGATCATTGTACACCAAACTTGATCACTGCTTTCAGTTGCCTCTCCCAAGACCACATCAAACACAATAGAACAGGAATTGGTGGATGGGATTCTCTGTCCACCGAGGCCAGAATCACGAATCGCCATTGGGCAGAGAATCGCGGTCAACTAAAAATCGAGGTCAGAGCCGGGCGTCCAACGGAACGTTTTGCCACGGTCCCTGGGCATGAATGCGTTCCCTGGCGTGGATATGGAAATTGTAATGGGCCCGACCCAATAGACTCCGGCCTCCCACGAAGCTCCGCCTCCGCTGACGCAGCGTGGTTCACTTGTGGCATTTAGAAACGGGAACTAGGCGCTGTGGCTGCTGAGGGCAAGGATGGCGGTAAGCCAAATTTCCAAAGGCGCAACGATGGGCTGCCAGTTGTGCCTCTGCTGGGGGAGTGGGGGTGTGGGGGGTTGGGGGGGAGGAGGGGGGGAGGGGAAGGTGGTGACTGCTAGGGCTGAGGGAGTAGCGGGGAATGACCAGGGGATGGGTCGTGGGCCCAGGGTGTTCCCCTGGGACTGGGGTACCGGGCACGGACTGCCAATGCTGCAGCCTGTTTGGCAGCCACCTGGCTGTGCACTCCACTGGCTGCCCACTGCGTCCCGTTAATGTGCAGAGTGCCACCGGCCATCTGGGTGCACCAAGCCCAGGCCGCCCCCCCAGGAACCCCCAGATACCAGCCGACCCATCAACGGGATGGGTGTAGTCCAGTGCAGGCAATGGCCCACCAGGTGTTGTCAAACAGATCTGAGTCGCTGCCCCATTGCAAGGGGAGCATGGGAAGAGCAGAGCAAAGTTCAAACAGTAGGAGCATGCACTGTGGTCCTTGCTACCCCCACAGCACACTGCCCCTCCAGGGTGGATGCCCCGCCAGTGACACCATTAGCCAGCCCACCCCACGGGACCACTGGCCTTCACCAAGCTATGCCTGTCCACTGCACACTTGCGCCCATCCACCCTGCCCCCGGACAGGTAGGCACAAGCATGCGTCGCACAGAGGACCCATGGCAAATGACAGTTACGGTCCCAACGGGTGCCCACCCCCTTTGTCCAGCCACATCCGCGGTTCCTGTCAGCACGCATGCCACCAGGCATGGTGCCGGCAGTGGCAAGCATGTCCGCCCATAACCAGGTGGCACCCTGCTGGCGGGGTAGCACGCGGCCCACCCAAGGTGGGCACTGCAGTAGACTCCGTAGGAGAACGTGGGACAGGGGCTGCAGAATGTAATGCAGACAGGACAGGTGTGCGGTGTAGGAGGCCCCCTCGGTGACAGGCACCGGCAGGGCAAGGGGAGGGGTGCGGAGGGAAGAGTGTCGGGGGGAACGGCTGGGGTGTGGGGTGAGGATCGGGAGGGGGAAGAGGACTTGGGTCAGCGGGATCTGCAGTGCAGGCCAGAGCCACTCAGTAGCCCGTTGGACCTGGTTGGGCATGGGAGTACTCTCATGCTAACATGTATGCCCTTTACCCTCTGCAGAAAATGGATGTCGGAGTACAACCAGGAGTGGTTGACATCTGCCTGGCCGCCGCAGCCCTAGTGGATGCACTGAGGCTGCACGAGCAGGAGCTGCTCAGGGAGAGGCCTGCAGAACAGGAACCTGCCCCAGAGGAGTGGGAGCCAGCCGGTGAAGATGGTGAGCCGGCTGTCCAGCAGGCTGAGCAGGAGGTGGGATAGCGGCATCGTATCAGGCCTAGTGTATACCGGCAGCACTTGTGGTATGAGGACCTGCCGAACTGGGCCTTCTACTGCCGACTGTGGCTGTGCAAAGAGGTGGGTCCTCCCCCCCGCCCCCGTCTTCTTCAGGGCCGTCTTCTCCTGGTGGGACAGATAATGTTCAGTGTGAGATACTGGGACCAGGGCCACGGAGAGGGTCCACAGCTGATGGCCTGTGCATGCAGGGCACCCAGCCATAGTGGGCAGTGTGGGTGTTAGCATGTAGTGCAGGTTGAGCGGGCTGACGGCAGGTAGGGTGCGGTTGCCCTCTAGCGGGGGTGAGGGGTGTGGGGTGGGGTGTGTGGAACAGGGGTCGTGCCATGGGACATGGAGGTGGTGACTCATTTGGGCTGCCCTAAGGAGGTTGTGCAGCTTTATCCGGCACTGCTGCCCGGTCCTTTGGGTGAGGACCATGGCGCTAACGGCCTCTGCCACCTGCGCCCAGGCCCGACTGGGGTTGGTGGGCGACAGCTGCCTTCCTACCCCGGGTGTCCCGCCTCTCTCCACAGCATCCAGCAGGGCCTCGAGCTCTGAATCTGCAGATTTCGGGGCTGCTCTCTGGGGTGGCATTTTCCTGGCAAAACGAGAGTGTGTGGGAGTGGAGTGCTTATATGTAATTCCAGCTTGTCAGGCTCTCGAGCCCCATTCTCCTCAAGGGGTGATTAGGGATGGGCATCAAATGCCGGCCCAACCGGCGACGCCCACATTAACAGGTGAAGCAAAATCTGATCCGAAATTTAGCTCAAGCTTTACGCAGCTGCCACCTTCGTTGAAGATAGATCTGGGATTATAGAGGCTTTATTAAGGAACCTTGTAGTCAGAGGGAAGATCCAGTCTCGCCATCATCGTAATGTTCGGGAAGAGATTCCTTTGTTCGAGTTTTTGCGAATTGGACACGCTTAAAGAGATTTTATTTGCCCGATTGAAGAGTCCATCCTTATCCAGTGGGATCAGCACCCCCCCCCCCCCCTCCTGAGCCCTGCCCTGGGGCACCTCTGCTTGGGGGTCACAGAGCCCAGGGTGCTAACAGCAGGAGAGTGACGTGCCTACAGACTGCTGTTGGGACCCCAAGGCTAGAGACCTTATGTTTCAATGTCCCACGAGCAGGGAAGGCAACCCGCTGCGTACACCCCCCCCCCCCCCCCCCCCAACGGCCAACCTCACAAAGTGTTTGCCAATCACGGAAAAGAGAGAAATGTCTCGTTCAACATAACTGGTCGAGATTTCAATTATCTGTAGAATCTGGAGTTCATCGTCCGATAGACACCAACTCCTCTGGGAAACCTCCTTATGAAAGTGTCGACATTTTGTTTCTGTTCACGACCCCTGCAAGTGACATTAAAGTAGGTTTTCCAATGGGGGGACATTTTTTGTCTTTCCCGTAACATTGTGTGTCACTGAATACTATTGTAGTGAAATGGCTCCCACACCCTACCAAATGAATGACTCCAAAATTGCTCTCTTTTTTTAAAAACCTTTTTTTTTCAGTAACTGAAATTTCTAATGTTCAAAATCAGGGTTAAAAAAAAACAATCAAAAGAAAAGATCATTAGACGTGCAATGGAAACAGAAAATGCTGGAAAGATACAACAAATTTGGCAAGGTCTGTGTAGAGAGAAATAGTTTTGAGTCCGTGTGACTCTTCTAAATGTGTCCATGGGTTTTTTGGTGCCTTCAGTAGTTTTTTTAACTTGAAGCCTTAACCACACCTAGAAGCATTGGGCTAGGAACGTGATAATTTCACACGGGCCTGAATGCTGCTGCCTCTCCGAATCCCCAGCGTGGAATCAGTCCGGCATGCTTGCCTTCATTGGCCGGGGCATTGAGTATATGAATTGGCAAGTCATGTTGCAGCTGTACAGAACCTTAGTTAGGCCACACTTGGAGTGTTGTGTTCAATTATGGTCGCCACACTACCAGAAGGATGTGGAGGCTTTAGAGAGGGTGCAGAAGAGATTTACCAGGATGTTGCCTGGTATGGAGGGCATTAGCTATGAGGAGCGGTTGAAAAAACTCTGTTTGTTGTCACTGCAACAACGGAGGTTGAGGGGGCGACCTGATAAGAGGTCTACAAAATTATGAGGGGCATAGACGGAGTGGATAGTCAGAGGCTTTTCCCCAGGGTAGAACATAGAACATAGAACAATACAGCGCAGTACAGGCCCTTCGACCCACGATGTTGCACCGAAACAAAAGCCATCTAACCTACACTATGCCATTATCATCCATATGTTTATCTAATAAACTTTTAAATGCCCTCAATGTTGGCGAGGTCACTACTGTAGCAGGTAGGGCATTCCACGGCCTCACTACTCTTTGCGTAAAGAACCTACCTCTGACCTCTGTCCTATATCTATTACCCCTCAGTTTAAAGTTATGTCCCCTCGTGCCAGCCATTTCCATCCGCGGGAGAAGGCTCTCACTGTCCACCCTATCCAACCCCCCTGATCATTTTGTATGCCTCTATTAAGTCTCCTCTTAACCTTCTTCTCTCCAACGAAAACAACCTCAAGTCCATCAGCCTTTCCTCATAAGATTTTCCCTCCATACCAGGCAACATCCTGGTAAATCTCCTCTGCACCTGCTCCAAAGCCTCCACGTCCTTCCTATAATGCGGTGACCAGAACTGTACGCAATACTCCAAATGCGGCCGTACCAGAGTTCTGTACAGCTGCAACATGACCTCCCGACTCCGGAACTCAATCCCTCTACCAATAAAGGCCAACACTCCATAGGCCTTCTTCACAACCCTATCAACCTGGGTGGCAACTTTCAGGGATCTATACATGGACACCTAGATCCCTCTGCTCATCCACATTTTCAAGAACTTTACCATTAGCCAAATATTCCGCATTCCTGTTATTCCTTCCAAAGTGAATCACCTCACACTTCTCTACATTAAACTCCATTTGCCACCTCTCAGCCCAGCTCTGCAGCTTATCTATATCCCTCTGTAACCTGCTACATCCTTCCACACTATCGACAACACCACCGACTTTAGTATCGTCTGCAAATTTACTCACCCACCCTTCTGCGCCTTCCTCTAGGTCATTGATAAAAATGACAAACAGCAACGGCCCCAGAACAGATCCTTGTGGTACTCCACTTGTGACTGTACTCCATTCTGAACATTTCCCATCAACCACCACCCTCTGTCTTCTTTCAGCTAGCCAATTTCTGATCCACATCTCTAAATCACCCTCAATCCCCAGCCTCCGTATTTTCTGCAATAGCCTACCGTGGGGAACCTTATCAAACGCTTTGCTGAAATCCATATACACCACATCAACTGCTCTACCCTCATCTACCTGTTCAGTCACCTTCTCAAAGAACTCAATAAAGTTTGTGAGGCATGACCTACCCTTCACAAAGCCATGCTGACTATCCCTGATCATATTATTCCTATCTAGATGATTATAAATCTTGTCTCTTATAATCCCCTCCAAGACTTTACCCACTACAGACGTGAGGCTCACCGGTCTATAGTTGCTGGGGTTGTCTCTGCTCCCCTTTTTGAACAAAGGGACCACATTTGCTGTCCTCCAGTCCTCTGGCACTATTCCTGTAGCCAATGATGACATAAAAATCAAAGCCAAAGGTCCAGCAATCTCTTCCCTGGCCTCCCAGAGAATCCTAGGATAAATCTCATCAGGTCCCGGGGACTTATCTATTTTCAGCCTGTCCAGAATTGCCAACACCTCTTCCCTACGTACCTCAATGCCATCTATTCTATTAGCCTGGGGCTCAGCATTCTCCTCCACAACATTATCTTTTTCCTGAGTGAATACTGACGAAAAATATTCATTTAGTATCTCGCCTATCTCTTCAGACTCCACACACAATTTCCCATCCCTGTCCTTGACTGGTCCTACTCTTTCCCTAGTCATTCGCTTATTCCTGACATACCTATAGAAAGCTTTTGGGTTTTCCTTGATCCTTCCTGCCAAATACTTCTCATGTCCCCTCCTTGCTCGTCTTAGCTCTCCCTTTAGATCCTTCCTCGCTACCTTGTAACTATCCATCGCCCCAACTGAAACGTCACACCTCATCTTCACATAGGCCTCCTTCTTCCTCTTAACAAGAGATTCCACTTCCTTGGTAAACCACGGTTCCCTCGCTCGACGCTTTACTCCCTGCCTGACCGGTACATACTTATCAAGAACACGCAGTAGCTGATCCTTGAACAAGCCCCACTTATCCGGTGTGCCCAACACTTGCAGCCTACTTCTCCACCTTATCCCCCCCAAGTCACGTCTAATGGCATCATAATTGCCCTTCCCCCAGCTATAACTCTTGCCCTGCGGTGTATACGTATCCCTTTCCATCATTAACGTAAACGTCACCGAATTGTGGTCACTGTCCCCAAAGTGCTCTCCTACCTCCAAATCCAACACCTGGCCTGGTTCATTACCCAAAACCAAATCCAACGTGGCCTCGCCTCTTGTTGGCCTGTCAACATATTGTTTCAGGAAACCCTCCTGCACACACTGTACAAAAAACGACCCATCTATTGTACTCGAACTATATCTTTACCAGCCAATATTTGGAAAGTTAAAGTCTCCCATAATAACTACCCTGTTACTTTCGCTCTTATCCAGAATCATCTTCGCCATCCTTTCCTCTACATCCCTAGAACTATTAGGAGGCCTATAAAAAACTCCCAACAGGGTGACCTCTACTTTCCTGTTTCTAACTTCAGCCCATACTACCTCGGAAGAAGAGTCCCCATGTAGCATCCTCTCCGCCACCGTAATACTGCTCTTGACTAGCAGCGCCACACCTCCCCCTCTTTTGCCTCCTTCTCTGAGCTTACTAAAACACCTAAACCCCGGAACCTGCAACATCCATTCCTGTCCCTGCTCTATCCATGTCTCCGAAATGGCCACAACATCGAAGTCCCAGGTACCAACCCATGCTGCCAGTTCCCCTACCTTGTTTCGTATACTCCTGGCATTGAAGTAGACACACTTCAAACCACCTACCTGAACACTGGCCCCCTCCTGCGACATCAAATCTGTGCTCCTGACCTCTATACTCTCATTCTCCCTTACCCTAAAACTACAATCCAGGTTCCCATGCCCCTGCTGCATTAGTTTAAACCCCCCCAAAGAGCACTAACAAATCTCCCCCCCAGGATATTTGTGCCCCTCAGGTTCAGATGTAGACCATCCTGTCTGTAGAGGTCCCACCTTCCCCAGAAAGAGCCCCAGTTATCCAGAAATCTGAATCCCTCCCGCCTGCACCATCCCTGTAGCCACGTGTTTAAATGCTCTCTCTCCCTATCCCTCATCTCACTATCACGTGGCACGGGCAACAACCCAGAGATAACAACTCTGTTTGTTCTAGTTCTGAGCTTCCATCCTAGCTCCCTGAAAGCCTGCCTGACATCCTTGTCCCCTTTCCTACCTATGTCGTTAGTGCCAATGTGGACCACGACTTGGGGTTGCTCCCCCTCCCCCCTAAGGACCCGGAAAACACGATCCGAGACATCACGTACCCTTGCACCTGGGAGGCAACATACCAAAAGTGAGTCTCTCACGCTCCCACAAAATCTCCTATCTGTGCCCCTGACTATAGAGTCCCCAATTACTAATGCTCTGCTCTTCTCCCCCCTTCCCTTCTGAGCAACAGGGACAGACTCCGTGCCAGAATCCCGTACCCCATGGCTTACCCCTGGTAAGTCCCCCCCCCCCCACAAGTATCCAAAGCGGTATACTTGTTTCTCAGGGGAACGACCGCAGCGGATCCCTGCACTGACTGCTTTTTCCCAGTCCCTCTTACAGTTACCCACCTATCTCCAATCTTTGGTGTAACTAATTCCCTGAAGCTGCTATCTATGACCCCTTCTGCCTCCCGAATGATCCGAAGTTCTTCCAACTCCAGCTCCAGTTCCCTAACTCGGTCTTGGAAGAGCTGGAGATGGCAGCACTTCCTGCAGGTAAAATCAGCAGGGACACTAACTGCATCCCTCACCTCAAACATCCTGCAGGAGGAACATTGCACTCCCTTCCCTGCCATTCCTCTAACTTTCTACCAAGATCTGGCTAACAACTAAATTAAATTTTTTATAAAAAATAATAATAATATAATAAAATATGGTACTTACCTCAGACCAATGGGTTTTATTATTAGGTTAGAGGAGGAGGGCGGGTGGGAGACACTACACGTGTAGTGTCTCGGGTTTCCTCTCCACCAGAATTTATTGGTGAGGGTCTTCCCAGACGTCCGTGGGTCCACTTCCTGTTCCCGCCTAAAACACTAATTTAAAATTTTTTTTAAAAAAAATTCTCAGATCCTGCTGAAATTGACTAACCAGCCAGCTCCACTCCCGCCGAAATCGACTGGCCTGCCCCTGGAAAGACAAGTGATTTTAAAGGACAGACTTACCTCCCAGCAGCCACTTCCGCATTGCTCCCGCTGAAACTGACTCACCAGCTGTTCTCCCGCCGAAATCGACTGGCCTGCCCCTGCAAAGACAAGTGCTTTTAAAGGACAGACTTACCTCCCAGCAGCCACTTCCGCACTGCTCCCGCTGAAACTGACTCACCAGCTGTTCTCCCGCCGAAATCGACTGGCCTGCCCCTGCAAAGACAAGTGCTTTTAAAGGACAGACTTACCTCCCAGCAGCCACTTCCGCACTGCTCCCGCTGAAACTGACTCACCAGCTGTTCTCCCACCGAAATCGGAGGTAGAGGGGTCAATTACTAGGGGGCATAGGTTTAAGGTGCGAGGGGCAAGGTTTAGAGGAGATGCACGAGGCAAGTTTTTTACACAGAGGGTAGTGGGTGCCTGGAACTCGCTGCCGGAGGAGGTGGTGGAAGCAGGGACGATAGTGGCATTTAAGGGGCAGCTTGACAAATACATGAATAGGGTGGGAATAGAGGGATACGGACCCAGGACGTGTAGAAGATTGTAGTTTGGTTGGGCAGCATGGTCGGCACGGGCTTGGAGGGCCGAAGGGCCTGTTCCTGTGCTGTACTTTTCTTTGTTCTTTGTTCTTTGTTCAACCGCAGCGAATCCAACAACGGCATGAGTTGGACTTGCACTAGTTTTGGGGTGGTGCAGTGGTTAGTGCTGTTGCCTCACGGCGGTGAGGACCTGTGTTCGATCCTGGCCCCGGGTCACTGCCCGTGTGGAGTTTGCACATTCTCCCCTTGTCTGCGTGGGTTTCACCCCCACAACCCAAAGATGTGCAGGGTAGGTGGATTGGCCACGCTAAGTTGCCCCTTAATTGGGAAAAAAATTGAATTGGGTACTCTAAATTTATAAAGAAAGGAATTGCCTACCATAATAATAGTAACCTTTTATGAAATGGAAATCGCTTATTGTCACGAGTAGGCTTCAATGAAGTTACTGTGAAAAGCCCCTAGTCGCCAATGTTCTTCTGACTAACTGGGCACCCGAAGTTAAGTATAGGCATTAGCGTTAGAAATAATTTAGTTTGTAGTACTGTTGTGCATGAGTAGATCTTACTGTGTGTGTAAGTAAATAGTATTGACTTTGAACGAACTAACTGGTGTATTGGCTCTTTGATCGGTATTCGGGTTGAACCTTGTGGCGGTATCGAGAGATATCTGGCGACTCTAAAGTAAACATAATTATGATTAAGGAAGGCGACCATATTGACCGCCATATTTATAACTAGATAACCAGAGCAACAATACAATGGCTGGTGGCCTCAGTGCCCAGGGCACCCAGCAATGGCGGCTGGCATGGGTGCTGACACGTGGGGCAGGGTGGGGATTCGGCCATCCCCAGGGGGGGAGGGGCTGGGTTACGGGTGTGTTGGGGGCAGGTTTAGTGCCAGGGGCACAGTGCTGCCAACTCACCCTGGCCGCCCTGAGGAGGTTGTGGCGCTTTTTCCTGCTATTGGATGCCAGTCCGGATGACATTGCCCACGGTGCTGACTGTCTTTGCCACCTGCGCGTAGGCACTGCGGACGGAGGCACCTGGCGGCCTTCCTCCTGGGCCGGGGTATAGAGTCACCCGCCTCTCCTCCACCGCATCCATGAGGGTGTCCAGCTCAGCATCCCTCAACCATGGCGCTGCTCTCCTTCCAGTCATCTTGTTGGCTGGGACGGTGTGTGTGGGGGGAAGGATCGTTTAAATGCGGCTGCGGTGTGTGAGCCTCATGTGCACCAATCACGGACCCAACGAATCCGGCGCCGTTTTTCATGGAATTGATTGTGTTCCATGTGGCGCCGGTGCTAGCCCATTAATGATATCGGAATCGGTGTGGCGCCGATTTTCCTGTCACAAAAGTCCACACATGCTTTGCTGGCATCAACACTGAGCCTCAGAAACGGAGAATCCAGCCCAAAATCTACTGATGAAAGACACAACATAGTGAGCCAGGAACTTCACAATCACAGGACGATATCAGGCACTCACAAACCTCTCAATTGAAGATGATGTTGGTGATTTTCTTTATGATGACCTCAGTGGCAAATGCCCAAAAGACCAACACTCTGAATGATATGACAATGCTGACTTTAGATGAATAGACAAAACCATACAAGTACAAACAACACATTCAATTAACCTCAATGTCATAATCCTGCAATCTTTTTACTGTCAGTTCTGGAAACCAAAGAAGGGTGGCACACTGGCAAATGGTTAGCACTGCCATCTCCCAGCGCCATGGATCTAGGCTCAATTCTGGCTTCGGGTAACTGTGTGGAGTTTGCACTTTCTCCCCGTGTCTGTGTGGGTTTCCTCCGGGTGCTCCAGTTTCCTCCCACAGTCCAAAGATGTGCGGGTTAGGTGGATTGGCCATGATAAATTGTCCTTTAGTGTCCAAAGGTTAGGTGGGGTTACTGGGTTATGGAGATAAGGCCGGGAGTAGGCCTAGGTAGGGTGCTCTCTCCAAGGATGGTGCAGACTCGATGGGCCAAATCGCCTCCTTTGGCACTGTTTCTATGATTTGAACTAATACAAAGGCAAACCTCTGCACATACTGGAAATCTGAAATAAAACCATACAATGTTGGAAGTGCTCAGCAAGTCAGGCATCACCAGTTCTGTCGAAAGGTCAGCGACGTGTTATGTTGGTTGAAACTCTACCTGCATGCCATGGGTCTCGCCACTCACTGGGACCAAATGCAAGCGTGTCCGAGTGAACGGCAGAATTGCAGAGGTGAATTTAACAGCAGCAGTCAGTTAAGAGATCACTGTCGGAAGCGCCATCCAATTAAAGGTGGTGGCCTGCCTTTCCAAGTTGCTGGCCATACAGTGCCACCAATAGAGGTGGCCACTGCTAAGGTTGCAGAGCGAAAGAGAGGGCATGTTGAGGCAACTTCAAATGGTTTAAGAAATGTTTTAATGTGTCAGCGCAGACAGACAAGGTCTGACAACTGGAGAGGCATACAGTCCAGTAGGAATGTCAGAGCCGTGGGTACAGTCCTTCACCAATTGGCCCCTCCATAGGACATGGAGCCTCCAGGAAGGAAGCTCCTCTTCCATCTCCTGGGCATCCATTGGGAGGCTGCCTCAATGTACCTGGCGGTTGTGGTGTTGGGTGTCCTGACACACAGAAGAGCCAACACAGTTGCATATGGTACAACGCTTGTTTATTTAAACTCACTATTTACAACTTGGTCTTTGCACTCTGCACGTGGGGGGCTCCCTGCTTGTGGTGTTTCAACAGCTCTTTCATGCTTCCTTCTCCCCAGACCTACTGACCTCCAGGTGTCGTGCTCGTGCTTTTTATGTGGTTGGTGTTCTTGTCTGTGATTGGTTGTGGTGTTGTGTACTCTGATTTGCCTGTTAGTGTGTCCATCATGATGTGTGTGTTTGAATATCATGACATCCCCCCTTTTTACAAAGATATGTGCCTACGTGGTAATAAATATGATCGTGACGTGAGTGCATCTAAGAGTGTGTGTGTGTCGTGTGCAGCATGTGTCTATGACGGAACTATGTACATGGGGCGATGTCGAGTGCGTCACATGAATCCAGTTGTACCATAACATAACAGAAATGCGAACGAGAGAAGAAGAAAAAAAAATTTTGAACAGTTGTCCAGTCAGACGACATCTGGAACGATAAACAACAACAGGTTATCATGTAAAATTGTCCAACTTATTAAACATATGAACTGTATTATAAGTCCATTCTAATGGGTTTGCGACGAATTCGGGTTGACCGCCTTAAGGGTGGATCAAGAACCACCGGCTGCTGTGCAGGCATGGCCATGGGTGGCGATGGAAAGGGCGTGATGTGCGGCAGCTCCACAAAGTCATCCTCGGAAGCCTGTTGAGGATCTGGCGTGTTGTGTGGCTGTGAACGTGGAAGTCGGCGAAGGGCGCGCCGATTGCGGCGACGCACGGAACCATCCGGCATGCGAACCAGGAACGAGCGGGGAGCCACTTGTCGGAGGACTTCGGCCGGTGCTGACCAGCCACCATACGGTTGATGGACGCGTACTTTGTCTCCGGAGGACAGGGGGGGCAGGTCCGTCGCTCGTGTGTCGTACCGACCTTTCTGGCGATCACGCTGCAGTTGCATGTCCCGAAGAACCGCCTCATGGTCTGTTGTCGGTGCCAGGACGGAAGGTACCGTCGTCCTGAGGGAGCGACCCATTAGTAGCTGCGCTGGCGAGAGGCCCGTGGATAACGGGGCCGATCGATAGGCCAGCAAGGCAAGGTTAAAGTCCGATCCGGCATCAGCCGCCTTGCACAGGAGCCGCTTTGCGATGTGGACACCCTTTTCAGCCTTCCCGTTCGATTGTGGATGCAGAGGGCTGGATGTCACATGAGTGAAACCATATGCTGCGGCAAAGGACGACCATTCACGGCTGGCAAAACAAGGTCCATTGTCTGACATGACAGTCCTTGGAATGCCATGGCGAGCAAACGTTTCCTTGCAGGCCCCAATGACTGCGGACGACGTCAGATCATGGAGAGGCATGACTTCCGGGTAGTTTGAGAAGTAGTCTATAATAACAATGTAATCTCTGCCGAGCGCGTGAAATAGGTCAACACCCACCTTCGCCCAGGGGGACGTCACCATCTCGTGTGGTAGAAGTGTTTCCGGAGGTTGCGCCGGCTGAAACCTCTGACAGGTTGTGCAGTTGAGCACCATGTTGGCTATGTCTTCATTAATACCCGGCCAATATACCGCCGCCCGGGCCCTTCGTCTGCATTTTTCGACACCCAAGTGGCCTTCGTGTAGTTGACGAAGAATCATCTGGCGCACACTGTGTGGAATGACGATCCTATGCGATTTCATAAGGACCCCGTCTATATTGGTGAGATCATCTCGCACATTATAAAACTGGGGGCACTGCCCTTTTAGCCACCCTTCCGTCATGTGGCGCATCACTCGCTGCAGCAGAGGGTCAGTCGCCGTCTCTGCGCGTATGTGGGCCAGACAAGGATCATCAGCTGGCATATTTGCTGCTGTCAGAGTCACGTGTGCCTCGATTTGACGCACGAACCCCTCCGCATCTGGTGGTGTGCTCACTGCTCGGGAAAGAGTGTCCGCCACTATGAGTTCCTTCCCCGGAGTGTAGATCAGTTCAAAATCGTACCTCCTGAGTTTGAGTAAGATGCGCTGGAGGCGAGGAGTCATGTCGTTCAGGTCTTTGTTAATGATGTTGACCAGGGGGCGGTGGTCAGTTTCGACCGTGAATCGTGGCAGGCCATACACATAGTCGTGGAACTTGTCCAGTCCAGTTAACAAGCCCAGGCATTCTTTTTCGATTTGCGCGTAGCGCTGTTCGGTAGGGGTCATGGCTCGTGAGGCATACGCAACCGGGGCCCATGATGACGTGCTGTCTTTTTGCAGGAGTACCGCTCCAATACCAGATTGGCTGGCGTCTGTTGAGATCTTTGTAGGGCGAGTCGCGTCAAAGAAGGCCAGCACTGGTGCCGTGACCAGTTTGTGCTTGAGCTCCTCCCATTCCTGCTGATGCGACTGGTGCCAGTTGAATTCCGTCGATTTTTTTACGAGATGGCGCATGTTTGTTGTATGAGAAGCCAGGTTGGGAATGAACTTCCCAAGGAAGTTGACCATGCCCAGGAATCTTAAGACAGCCTTCTTGTCAGCCGGTCGTGGCATGGCTGTGATGGCGCTAACCTTGTCTGCATCGGGACGGACCCCGGACCTTGAGATGTGGTCCCCGAGGAATTTCAGCTCCGTCTGGCCGAAAGCACACTTCGCACGGTTGAGACGCAGGCCATTTTGCCGTATGCGGGTGAAGACACGTCGAAGACGATGCATGTGTTCCTGCGGAGTGTTGGACCAAATGATGATATCGTCCACATATACACGTACCCCTTCGATGCCTTCCATCATCTGCTCCATAATGCGGTGGAATACTTCAGATGCCGAAATGATGCCGAATGGCATCCGGTTGTAGCAGAATCTGCCAAAAGGGGTGTTGAATGTGCATAGTCTTCGGCTGGCCGGGTCCAGTTGGATCTGCCAGAATCCTTTGGACGCATCCAATTTAGTGAATATGTTGGCTCGCGCCATCTCGCTGGTGAGGTCTTCTCGTTTCGGGATGGGATAGTGTTCCCGCATGATGTTGTTGTTCAGATCTTTTGGATCTATACATATACGGAGCTCGCCAGAGGGCTTCTTTACACAGACCATGGAGCTGACCCATGGCGTGGGCTCCGTGACCTTGGATAGGACCCCTTGGTCCTGAAGAATCTGCAGTTGTGCCTTGAGGCGGTCTTTGAGAGGCGCAGGAACCCTGCGAGGTGCGTGAACGACAGGGATGGCGTCCGGTCTGAGTCGAATCTTGTACGTGTGTGGCAATGTCCCCATGCCTTCAAAAACCTCCTGGTTGTGAGCGAGGAGGGAATGGAGATTCGCGTGGAACTCAGCATCCGGGAAGTCGGATATCTCATCTGGAGAGAGAGACATGATGCGCTGTACCAGGTGAAGGACCTTACACGCTTGTGCGCCCAGTAACGAGTCCTTTGATGAGCCCACAACTTCGAAGGGGAGTGTGGCCGTGTACCTCTTGTGAGTCACCTGTAGCTGGCAAGATCCTACGGACGGGATAACGTTCCCGTTATAGTCAACCATCTTAAGCCGGGATGGTGTGATGAGTGGTTTGACCTTCATGGCCTGGACTGCAGAGTAAGCAATCAGGTTGGCGGATGCGCCGGTGTCCAGACGGAAGGCGACGCGCGATCGGTTGACCGTCAGGGTGGCACACCACTCATCGTCTGGATTGATGGCATTGACCTTGTTGACATCAATGACGGCAACTCTGAAGTCATCCTGGTCATCTGCATCACTTAACTGGAAGTCTTGATGCGTGGGCTGGACGGTCCTGACTCGTGTGCGAGGTTGTCGAGGATGCGCCGGATCCATGGGTTGAGCCGCACGACAGCGGGCTGCGTAGTGGCCTATCATGGCACATCTGTTGCACTGTTGGTATTTTGCAGGACATTGCCCTTTTAAGTGTAGACCTCCACACTTGCTGCACGTCATGACGTCACGGCGTTCGTTGCGCCACTGCGCATGCGCAGTGCGATCTTGCGGTGGGCGCGCCTGCGCAGTGCGTCCCTCGTTGTGGCCGTTATTCTTGGCGCGCACCTGCGCGGGAGACCGCGAAAAGCGCGGGAAGCGGCCGCTGTCGTCCGGGCCGTGGGGCGGGAAGAAATCGACGGCCTGGATGCGTTCAACGTCGTGGGCGGCCTGGCTTGCCGATTCGACGGCTGGGGACCCCCTCCGTGCCAACTCGGACGCCTGAAATCGGGCAAAACGGCAGGCAGCATTCTCATGGAGGACACAGGCTTCCACAGCAGACGCTAAGGTGAGGCTCTTTATTTTAAGAAGCTGCTGGCGTAGGCCACTGGAGGCAACGCCAAAAACAATCTGGTCCCTGATCATGGACTCTGTGGTGGTGCCGTAACCGCAGGACTGCGCCAGAATCCGGAGGTGCGTCAAAAAGGGTTGAAAAAGCTCCTCCTTACCTTGCAGGCGTTGCTGAAAGATGTATCTTTCGAAAGTTTCGTTTACTTCAGTTTGAAAGTGCTGGTCCATTTTGAGGATGACCGTGTCATATTTGGCCTGGTTTTCGCCTTCCTCGAACACCAGTGAATTAAAGACATCATTTGGGTGGGGGCCTGCGTAGAAGAGGAGCATTGCAATCTTCGAATCATCCGAGACATTCTGTTTTTCGGTGGCACGGATGTACAGGTCAAATCGCTGCCTGTAGAGCTTCCAGTTGGTGCCTAGGTTCCCCGTGACTTGCATCGGCTGCGGTTTGCCGGTGTGGTCCATGTCCAGAATGGCAGGTTGGTAGGCAGGTATCGATCCACTCCTGTACCATGTGGTGTTGGGTGTCCTGACACACAGAAGAGCCAACACAGTTGCATATGGTACAACGCTTGTTTATTTAAACTCACTATTTACAACTTGGTCTTTGCACTCTGCACGTGGGGGGCTCCCTGCTTGTGGTGTTTCAACAGCTCTTTCATGCTTCCTTCTCCCCAGACCTACTGACCTCCAGGTGTCGTGCTCGTGCTTTTTATGTGGTTGGTGTTCTTGTCTGTGATTGGTTGTGGTGTTGTGTACTCTGATTTGCCTGTTAGTGTGTCCATCATGATGTGTGTGTTTGAATATCATGACAGCGGTCTCCCGGCGAGGTGAGGGGCCCATCATTAAAATGCAAGGTGCAGAGTAAAATGACCATTAATTAGCCGGCTAATTGGAATAATTGGCCATTGCTCCTTGTCCTTTCCTTTTGAAATATCCCACAGTGAAGAGAATACATCATGGCCAGAATTTTACGCTTCTCAGACGGGCGAACGTCTGACCCGGAAGCATGTGAAATGATGGGGAGAAAACGTTGATCTCACATCCTGACCTCATCATGCACTCACGCAATATTTAAGCTGGCGAGCATGAGAGACGGAAGTGTGCCTGCCAACAATCAAGCAAGCAGTATTGTTTATAAAGGGGCCAATTGAATGCAATTTTACAAGCTCCATCTGTTTTTACAGTTGGCAGTTCGTCGATTGCCAGGCAGCCTTTAAGTTTTATCATCAACCTCGATTCAGGGCGGGATGAAAGGTCAGGGCTGAAATCAAATTTTAAATGTTGTCTAGGGATGGAGGTTTGTGTCTGAATGTGCTGCCGAGGCACATTGCACAGTACTTCACTTATAATTTTATTTTTCCAGGTCTGCAACTTCCTAAGACACTCCACAGTGGCTGACCCCCGAAGGAGCACAGTAGAACCCTCCATTTTATAGGCACCTGCCCTCTTCCCACAGCACTCAGCCTATCCCAGCATGCACTTCACGCTGGATGGCACTTGACTGACCAGCCAGAGTGAAATTACGTTCTGGGGAAAATGGCGTCCGGGAACGTGTTTTCCACCCGTTTCCAGGCACGCTGAGTGCATGCGCACAATGGGTGAAAGGGCAGCACGGTAGCTCAAGTGGATAGCACTGTGGCTTCACAGCGCCAGGGTCCCAGGTTTGATTCCCCACTGGGTCACTGTCTGTGCGGAGTTCTCCCCATGTCTGGGTGGGTTTCCTCCGGGTGCTCCGGTTTCCTCCCACAGTCCAAAGACGTGCAGGTTAGGTGGATTGGCCATGATAAATTGCCCTTCGTGACCAAAAAGGTTAGGAGGGGTTATTGGGTCATGGGGATAGGGTGGAAGTGAGGGCTTAAGTGGGTAGGTGCAGGCTCGATGGGCCAAATGGCCTCCTTCTGCACTGTATGTTCTATGTTATGTTAAAGGTTTAGGCCCATGCTTCCCTCCTGAACCCTCTACCATTCTAACCAACCACACCAGCTCCCAGCCCATATCCAGATAAAATCTCAGCCATTATCCCTATTTTCCTCTCAACAGATGCTGCTGAACGTCCTGAGAATTTCCACCATTTTCTGTTTTTATTTCTGACATGACTATGTTTGAAACCATCACCCGAAATTCACCCCCACAAAACAATAGTAGACTTCTGTTTCAACCATCGGTGTCAATCTTAACTTTGCAACAAAACAAAGATTTCATTAAAGTGAGTGAGAAACAAACAAATGGATAAAGAGGACATAACCCAAAACTCCCAAATAATCATCTAAAAACTATGTACCAGGGTAACTACAGTGGGGTATACCGTAGTCTATTTAACATGCACCTTAGCACCACATTTACTCTGCCTTTCGCTGTGGCACTTCACCTGATGATGTAAATGCATGGATATGAATGTGATAAAGTTTGAAAAGTACGTGTCAGCAAATCGACAGCATCCACAGAAGAAAATGAAGCATAAACATGCAGTTAACCAGGCACAAGATATGGTAAGATGACCAAAAACCACGCAATGTGCTTTTCTATTTTATACTAAAAGGTGCTCAGACCAATAACAACTTGGTTTACCCAGCTACCCAAGTCATACTATTCGATCCACAATGTCTCAGTTCTGCAATTTTATATGTTGGACAACACACGCCGAGGTAAACACTGAGTTAACAAAGGGTAGGCTCGACAAATACAAAAGACTGCTTAGTTCCAGTTGAGTGCTAAGCTAAATAAGAGATCCAGAAACTCACAGTATATCAATTGCACAAGTAACACTCAGCAAAGGTGGTCAATTATTTACTTGCTGGAATAGTTCGTCATCCTGTAATTCCAATCCTTTTGCTGGAAGAGCATTGAATATAGATTCCAAAGAAAGATAATGTACTCAACTCGTACAGGCATGCCAGATGGATTGACATCTCCTTACCTTCTGAGCTCTGCTCATTGTAATATAATTAACCCGTGAACTGTAAAGGAAGGATGTTTACTGCATAAGTTCACATGCAAGGAACAGCCAATTAGAAGAGGTGTCTCTGCTGTAATAAGGAGTCATGCCTTCAGAAGGGGGAAGGGGAGATGGTTGGTTCAGAGGCAGAAATTGTACGAAAATATATTTTTCAAATCAAATGAATTTATTTCTGAATCTGCCGCTCTGCTTCTCTCTCTGTCTCCCTCTTTCTTCCTTTAAAACATTTCCTAAAACTTATGGACAGGATTCTCTGTCAGCCGACGCCGAAATCGGGAAATGCAACTTGGCGGAGAATAGCTTCCGACACCAAAATCGCAGCAGGTGCTGATTTGACGCAAAATCGTGATTCTCCGTTACCTTGAAAACGGTGTCAATGCATTTCACTCCGTATGTACAGTAGGCACCATTTGCATATCATTAGCGAGCCCGACCCGGTATTCTCCAGGTCCTCCATGATTCTCCGTGTCCGATGGGCTGAGTTCCTGACGTTTTGGTTCATTTGTGCTTTTAGAAATCGTGAAACCGGCGTGGCGGCTGCTGAGGGAGAGGGGGTATGGAAGGTGTCCAACACCACCATAGTTTGCTGACAGTTGTGCCGCTGGCTCGGGGGGCTTCTGCCAGGGCCTCCTCAGTTCTTTATGATTTATCAGAGAGAGACATGCAAAGAAACCCGCTGGGGACTTCCGGTGTCGGTCAAATAGGTCGCATACCCGGCAGCTCAAGCTGGGATCGGGGTTTTGGGCCGTTGAATGGGGCGGCAGCAGCACTTGAAGGGCGGATACCGGCGTGGGAACGGACGCTGGAGAGGTTCCCCGCCCCCCGGTGCTGTATGGAGGGAACCAGGAGCGGGGCCGTCAAACAAGCAATTGTGGGGAAGAAAGCAGAGCGGGTCCGGGAGGACAAAATAACTATATACAACAATGAGTTAATATTTACAAGATTTGAGCAAACAAATGTCCTTTGATGTCTGGTGGACCAGTCCAGGTTTAGCCAGTCCAGGGCCTTGATGTTCCTCTGGGAGCGACGCAGTGGTATCGGCGATGTTGGTGCTGATCTGGTTGATGGTGACTCCGGAAGCGTGCCGAAATCCTCTTCATCGTCAGGCGTGGGCAGGGGGAGGACGGATGGTCCTAGGGGGGGGGGGGGGGGGGGGGGGATGCTGTTGGGAGCGACGGGGGAGGGGAGGGTGGCGCCGGCGGCGGAGGGGGTGTGGGGGTGGAACCTGCTGGTGCCAGGTCCCTGAGGGAGATAGTATCCTGGCGGCCGTACTGGGGGTTTGCGTGGAGCAAGTGCACCCTCTCCACCAACGGGTCCACCTTGTGGAGTCGGACGCGCCTACGGAGAAGCACGGTTCCCGGAGCTGCGAGCCAAGTCGGGAGCGACACCCCGGATGTGGACTTCCTGAGGAAGGCAAAAAGACATTCATGGGGTGTATTGTTAGTGACAGTGCACAGTAATGAGTGAATGGAGTGGAGTGCATCTGGGAGGACCTACTGCCAGCTGGAGGCCGGGAGGTTCCTGGACCGTAAGGCCAGCTGGACGGCCCTCCATACTGTCCCATTCTCCCTTTCTATCTGTCCGTTTTCCCTGGGGTTATAGCTTGTCGTTCTGCTGGAGGCGATACCCCTGCTGAGCAGGAACTGACGCAGCTCATCACTCATGAATGAGGAACCCCTGTCACTGTGGATGTAGGCGGGGAAACCGAACAGAGCGAAGATTGTGTTGAGGGCTTTAATGACGGTGACAGACGTCATGTCGGGCCATGGTATGGCAAAGGGGAATCTGGCGTATACGTCGACCACACTGAGAAAATATGTGTGACAGTCGGTGGAGGGGAGGGGCCCTTTGAAGTCCACGCTGAGGCATTCAAAGGGGCGGGAGGTCTTCACCAGGCGCGCGCGGTCCGGCTGGTAGAAGTGCGGCTTGTACTCCGCACAGACCTGGCAGTCCCTGGTGATTGTCCTTACTTCCTCGACGGAGTAGGGCAGATTTCATGCCTTAATGAAGTGGGACAACCGTGTGACTCCTGGGTGACAAAGGCTGTCGTGCAGGGCCTGGAGTCGGTCTACCTGTGTGCAGGCACATATACCTCGTGATAGGGCGTCTGGGGACTCGTTGAGTTTGCCGGGGCGATACATAATCTCGTAATCTCGTAACTGTAGGTGGAGAGCTCGATCCTCCACCTCAAGATTTTATCGTTCTTGATCTTGCCCCGCTGTGTGTTGTTCAACATGAAGGCTACCGACCATTGGTCGGTGAGGAGAGTGAATCTCCTGCCGGCCAGGTAATGCCTCCAATGCCGCACAGCTTCAATGGTAGCTTGGGCCTCCTTTTCGACGGATGAGTGCTGAATTTCTGAGGCATGAAGGGTGCGGGAAAAGAATGCCACGGGCCTGCCTGCCTGATTGAGGGTGGCGGCAAGGGCGATGTCTGATGCGTCGCTTTCTACTTGGAAGGGCAGTGTCTCATCTACAATGTGCATTGTGGCCTTGGCAATATCAGCTCTGATCCGGGCGAAGGCCTGTTGGGCCTCGGCCGTCAGGGGAAACTGGGTGGACTGTATGAGTGTGCGGGCCTTGTCCGCATAGTTTGGGACCCACTGAGCGTAGTACGAAAAGAACCCCAGGCAGTGTTTGAGGGCCTTGGGGCAGTGGGGGAGGGGGAGCTCCATGAGGGGGCGCATGCGGTCGGGATCGGGCCCCAGAACTCCATTCTGGACCACATAGCCAAGGATGGCTAAGTGGTTCGTGCGGAACACAAACTTCTCCTTGTTGTAAGTGAGGTTTAGGAGAGTAGCGGTGTGGAGAAAGTTAGCAAGTTTGGCGTCGTGGTCCTGCTGGTCATGGCCGCAGATGGTGACGTTGTCCAGGTACGGAAAGGTGGCCCGCAACCCGTACCGGTCGACCATTCGGTCCATCTCCCTTTGGAAGACCGAGACCCCGTTTGTGACGCCGACAGGGACCCTAAGGAAGTGGTATAGGTGGCCATCTGCTTCTAAGGCGGTGTATGGACGGTCCGATTCACAGATGGGGAGCTGGTGGTAGGCGGATTTCAGGTCTACCATTGAGAAGACCCGGTACTGCGCAATCTGGTTAACCATGTCAGATATGTGTGGGAGGGGGTACGCGTTGAGCTGCGTGTACCGATTGATGGTCTGGCTGTAGTCCACGACCATCGCTGGCCTCGATGATGCCTTCCCGAAGCAGCCGCTGGACTTCGGACCTGATGAAGGTCTTGTCCTGGGTGCTGTACCATCTGCTCCTGGTGGCGATGGGTTTGCAATCTGGAGTTAGATTGGCAAAGAGGGAAAGTGGGTTGACCTTTAGGGTCGCGAGGCCGCACACAGTAAGGGGTGGTAAGGGCCCGCCGAATTTCAGAGTTAGGATCTGGAGGTTGCACTGGAAGTCCAGGCCGAGAATTAGTGCAGCGCAGAGGTTAGGGAGGACGTAGTGGTGGAAGCCGCTGAATTCTACGCCCTGGACCGTGAGCGTGACCGTACAGTACCCCCGGAACGCTATGCAATGGGATCCGGAGGCCAGGGAGATTTTTTGGTTGGCGGGGTGTATCGTGAGGGAGCAGCGCCTTACCGTATCTGGGTGTATGAAGCTTTCGGTGCTCCCGGAGTCCAGTAGGCAGGAGATTACGTGTCCGTCGACTTTCACGCTGGTGGATGCGTTGGTCAGGTTATGCGGACGAGCCAGGTCGATTGACATGGAGGCGAGTCTTGGTTGGTCGTCGCTGGCGTCGGATAATGGGGCGGCTGGTGAGCCCAGATCCTGGAACGCTGGTGGTGCCCATGTGCTGTGGGGTAGACAAGATGGCGGCGCCCGAAGATCTTGAGGGTTAGAAAGTGGCAGCCCCCATGGAACGCACGTTGTGGGGGTGGAACAAGATGGCGGCACCTATGGAACGCACATGTTGCGTGGAGGGGAAGATGGCGGCGCCCACTGGCCGCAAGTGGTCTGAGGGGTTTGGCGGCGACCATTGTCCGTGACCTAGGGGGGTGGAGGCGATAGCATGCCTGGCACACTGTGGCGAAGTCACCCTTCTTCCCGCAGGCTTTACAAAGAGCAGCGTTGGCAGGGGTGCTTCTGTTGACCGCAAAAATAGCATCGGTGGCCCCCGGGGTTCGCTGGCTGGCATGAAGCGCAGGCGTATTGGGTGGGCAGCACCCCCACTGGGGCGGTGTCTGTGGGGTCCACGAAGCATACGAGGGGTGGGCCGCGCGGCTGGGGGTGTAGGACTGGACGTTGCGCAGGGCGACCATCATGGAGAGCGCTAGCGTTTTAGTCTCTGCGAGGTCGCGCGTGGCCCCTTCTACGAGTCGCTGGTGTATGAGATCTGACCCAATTCCAGTCACAAAAGCATCCCGCATAAGGAGGTCTGAGTGTTCCATGGCCGTAACGGCCTGACAGTCACAGTCCCGGACTAGTGGGATTAGTGCCCGCCAGAAGTCTTCGATGGACTCACCAGGGAGTTGAGAGCAAGTGGCGAGTGTGTGCCTGGCGAAGAGCGTGTTCGTTTTCTGTGCGTAGTTGTCCTTGAGTAGAGTCATGGCTTGGGCGTTGTTTGGCGCATCCTGGATTAACGGAAAGATTTTGGAGCTCAACCTGGAATATAAAATCTGAATCTTCTGAGCCTCCGGAACAGGGGTTGGTGCCACATTGATATACGCCTTGAAGCAAGCTAGCCAGTGCTGGAAGTCCTTTCTGGCGTTGCTTGAGTGCGGATCCAGCTGCAGGCGATCTGGTTTTATACAGAGGTCCATCCTTAGAAACTGATAGCAATAAATTGAGGCACGATCAATTGGACAAAGACGAAGTTGAATCCAACTGAGGTTTTATTGCTATCAGATGTGTGGCTTCCCACAGCAGCTGGCGAAATGGCTGCTGGCTGGCGGGCACGCATATTTATACCCCGCCTCCTGGGCGGAGCCTGCAGGCAGGGACTACCGGCGAACCTGTAGTACAGATCCTACCGTACGTCACCTAATACAGGTGCAACAGTGGTTTACCACAGTGGGCCAGGTGTTCCACTCGGGGCTAGACTCAAAGACCAGAGGGGTGGCAATTCTGGTTAGTAAGCGGGTGGCGTTTGAGGCAGGGAGCTTTGTGGCGGACAAGGGGGGTAGGTACATAATAGTGAATGGCAAGCTACAGGAGGCCCGGGTGGTGTTGCTGAACGTGTATGCCCCGAACTGGGATGATACGGAAGTCATGAGGCGCATGTTGGGTAAAATCCCGGACTTGGAGTCAAGTAACTTGATTATTGGGGGGGACTTTAATACTGTCGTGGATCCGGCGTTAGACCGGTCTAAGTCCAGGTTGGGAAAGAAACCGGCAGCGGCCAGGGCCCTGTGGGAGTTCATGGATCAGATGGGGGGCGTGGACCCGTGGAGATTCGCGTGGCCAAGGGCGAAGGAGTTCTCCTTTTTCTCCCATGTCCATAAAGTCTACTCGTGGATTGACCTTTTTGTGGTGAGCAGGGCGTTAATCCCGAGGGTGGAGGGAGTTGAGTATTCGGCCATTGCGGTCTCGGACCATGCTCCGCATTGGGGGGACCTGCGACTGGGGGCGGAGCGGGGGCAGCGCCCTCTCTGGAGACTGGATGTGGGGCTGCTGGTGGATGAAGAGGTGTGTGGACGGATAAGGAGGAACTTTCAGAACTATGTGATAACGGATGACACAGGGAAGGTAACAGTGGCAGCGGTTTGGGAGGCTATAAAGGCGGTCATCAGAGAGGAGTTAATCTCTATTCGGTCCCACAGAGAGAAGTGGGAGAGGGCGGAGAGGGAGAGGCTGGTGGGAGACAGACTTAGGGTAGACAGGAAGTACGCGGAGGCCCCCGAGGGGGGGCTGCTAAAGGAGCACCGGAGATTACAGGTGGAGTTCGACCTGCTGACCACGGGGAAGGCGGAGGCACAGTTGAGGAAAGTGAAAGGGGCAGTCTACGAGTATGGGGAGAAAGCAAGTAGGATGCTGGCGCACCAACTTCGCAGGAGAGAGGCGGCCAGGGAGATCGGGGGAGTGAGGGATAAGGAAGGTAACACGGTGTTGAGCCCAGAGAGGATCAATGAAGTTTTTAAGGAGTTTTATGGGAAGCTATACGAGTCAGAACCCCCGAGGGGAGGGGAAGGGATGAAGCAATTTATGGATCGATTGAGGTTCCCAAGGGTGGATGAGGATCGGGTGGAGGGACTGGGGGCCCCAATTGAGTTTGAGGAGGTAGTTAAGGGACTGGCAAGTATGCAGTCGGGCAAGGCCCCGGGTCCGGACGGCTTCCCTGTAGAATTTTATAAGAAGTTCTCGGAGCTACTGAGCCCACTCCTGCTAAGAACCTTTAACGAGGCAAAGGAGAGAGGGTCCCTCCCCCCGACGATGTTGCAGGCATTGATCTCGCTCATTTTGAAGAAGGAGAAGGATCCGCTTCAGTGTGGGTCCGACAGGCCGATATTGCTCCTGAATGTAGATGCCAAATTGCTGGCAAAAATTCTGGCCACCAGAATAGAGGACTGTGTCCCGGGAGTGATCGTGGAGGACCAGACGGGTTTCGTCAAGGGCAGGTAATTGAACACAAATGTGAGGAGGCTCCTGAATATTATTATGATGCCCTCGGCGGGAGGGGACGCAGAAGTAGTGGCTGCAATGGATGCAGAGAAGGCCTTTGACAGGGTGGAGTGGGAGTACCTGTGGGAAGTGTTAAGTAGGTTTGGATTCGGGGAGGGATTCATGGTGTGGGTCAAGCTACTGTATCAGGCCCCCATAGCGAGTGTGCCCACGAACCGACTGAGGTCGGAGTATTTCAGGTTGCACCGAGGGACGAGGCAGGGGTACCCCCTGTCCCTGTTACTATTTGCCCTGGCAATTGAGCCATTGGCTATAGCGCTTAGGACTTCAAGGAACTGGAGGGGGCTGGTTCGGGGGGGTGGGGGGGAGCACCGGGCTTCCCTCAATGCGGATGACCTGCTATTGTATATTTAGGACCCGATAGAGGGGATGGTGGAGGTCATGCGGATCCTGGGGGACTTTGGGAGCTTCTCGGGGTACAAGCTGAACGTGGGGAAAAGTGAGCTGTTTGTAATCCACGCTAGGGGCCAGGAGGAGAGACTGGGGGAGCACCCGCTCAAGGTAGTGGAGAGGAGCTTTCGTTATTTAGGCATACAGGTGGCTAGGAACTGGGATGCCCTGCACAGGCTCAACTTATCTCGGTTTGTAGAGCAGATGGAGGGAGACTTTAAAAGGTGGGACATGCTCCCGCTTTCCCTGGCGGGAAGAGTGCAGACTGTGAAGATGACGGTTCTTCCCAGATTCCTGTTTGTTTTTCAGTGCCTTCCCATTTTCATCCCCAAATCCTTTTTCAAGCGGGTGAACAGGATTATCACGGGATTTGTGTGGGCAAACAAGACCCCGCGAGTTAAAAGACTATTCTTGGAGCGTAGCCGAGGTGGGGGGGTGGGGGGGGGTTGGTTGGCACTGCCGAACCTCTGTAGCTACTATTGGGTGGCTAATGTGGCCATGATTAGGAAATGGGTAATGGAGGAGGGGTCGGCATGGGGGCGGCTGGAGGCGGCGTCATGCAAAGGCACCAGCGTAGGGGCACTAGTAATGGCACTGCTGCCGTTCTCGCCGGCACGATACACCACAAGCCCGGTGGTGACGGCGGCGCTGAGGGTCTGGGGTCAGTGGAGGAGGCACAAGAAGGAGGAGGGGGCCTCAGTTTGGACCCCGATATGGAACAACCATAGATTTGCTCCGTGCAAGATAGACGGGGGGTTTCAAGGCTGGTATAGGGCCGACATTAGAAGGATGGGAGACCTGTTTATAGATGGGACTTTCCCTAGCTTGAGGCGCTGGAGAAGAAGTTCGGCCTGCCCCCGGGAAATGCTTTCGGATACCTCCAGGTGCGGGAGTTTCTCAAAAAACAGGTGGGGACATTTCCGCTGCTACCCCCTCGAAGGATACAGGACAGGGTTGTGTCTGGCATCTGGGTAGGAGAGGGGAAGGTGTCGGACATATATCAGGAGCTGCAGGAGGCAGAGGAAGCCTCAGTGGAGGAGCTGAAGGGCAAGTGGGAGGAGGAGCTAGGCGAGGTGTTAGAGGAGGGCCCGTGGGCTGATGCCCTGGGCAGGGTGAATTAATCCGCATCATGTGCCAGGCTCCATTTAATTCAGTTCAAGGTGGTACATCGGGCTCACATGACGACGGCGAGAATGAGCACATTTTGGGGGGTAGAGGACAGTTGCGCGAGATGTGCAGGGAGTCCAACGAACCATGTCCATATGTTTTGGGCATGCCCGGCGCTTAAAGAATTCTGGCAGGGCTTTGCGAGGGCTTTGTCCAGGATTTTGGACACGCGGGTGAAGCCGAGCCCAACAATAGCGATATTTGGGGTGTCGGAGGATCCGGGAGTGCAGGAAGCGAAAGAGGCCGAGGTGTTGGCCTTTGCCTCCCTGGTAGCCCGGAGGCAGATCTTGTTAATGTGGAGGGACTCGAAACCCCCGAGCGTGGAGGCCTGGGTTGGTGACATGGCTGGGTTTCTCAGCCTGGAGTGAATAAAGTTTGCCTTGAGAGGGCCCTTGATGGGGTTCTCCCGGCGGTGGCAACCTTTCCTTGACTTTCTAGGGGAGCAGTAAAGTCAGCACCAGCAGCAACAGGGGGGGAGGGGGGGGGTTGGGGGGGGGGGTCTCAGGTGGGGGGAATTGTTGATATAATGTGTCCCTTCGTTTTGTATAATGATAACAACCACCTGGTTTTGTTAAATATTTTTCATTTATTTATCTGTTATGTAAAAATTCTGGTTGAAAAAAGCTTTATTAAAAACAATTTTTTTTTAAAAAGAAACCCGCCGGGTTATCTTCCAGGATCTGCTCCAGACTTAGAGGGTGCTTTATTATTTTTGTACCTGAGTAGTGTAAAGTAGAAACTCTATAACAAAGTGCTCTCACCTATAGTTCACAGTTTACAGCCAAAATCAGGCAGTTTGAATGTGTATTTTCCTGCATCTGAGAAACTAGAACATAAAAAGTCACCTTCCAGTCCATGGTCAGGTTAGCAACAGTAAGTAGTTGGATGCAGTCTAGGTTCTATCACATGACCGCTGGCCTCCAATCACCCAATGCAGTCAAGCAGCCTTCTTCCCATTTCCTATACTGAAATAAACCTGTGAAAGAAAATTTAAATGACTTTTCTCCAGGCTTTCTCATTGCATTTATAATCCCCTTTCTCAAATATGTTCCATGTGTTCATGAAACTACCTAGTGACAATCCTGTTTCAATGTACTTGACCCTATTGTGCTTCTAGAGCAAGATTTATTCCAATGGTTGGTAGTTCCCCAACATTGGACCTACAGTGTAGCCGACAATAAATCTGTGTCCGTCTGATGTTCAGTGAGGGACAGATAGACAAACAGGGTGAATTGCTGGCTGAAGAGTTCCTTTCACACCTCATGTTGAAAACTTTATTAAACTTAATATCTGGCTCTTTTTTAATTTCAATGAATGGTGCAGAACATTGAAATCTTTAATTCCTGACCTTTCTTGGGTAATCCTGACCGTTTACAACCCTTCCTCCCTGCGGACCTTCCACATGAGAAAAATATCTGAGTAAAGCCTAAAAATAGAAAGATAAAAAGAAAGAAAGACTTGCATTTATATCATGCTTTTCACACCGACCAGACACCTCAAAGCATTGTGCAGCCAATGGAGTACATTTGAAGTGTTCTCGGGCTGAACCTCGATTCGAGGACGACGTCCACTCAGGGTCGCAATGTTTCTGCCATGGATCTTCATGCGATTGAACAAGCTAATTCTCGACTCACAGATATTTGGGTGGTTGTCTGTAAATTATCAGACATTTCGACCAGTTTATTAGCAAAACGTTTTACCCAGGTGCCTTTACTTATGAGACGAACAAAGGATGAAACAGGTTCGCGGCTTAACCCAATTTTATTCACAATTCTCCAATTCTTTTATTGTAACTCTATTTTATTGGGTATTACAATCTTCAACATCACTCACACAAAATATGACTCAGACTCACACTGCAGTCCTTACCCTGTTCTAAGGTTGACGTTGTGGCTGCAGCAGTTGGCAGATTTCTGTGTCCGTGAAGTGTCGATCTCTCAAATATTGCTCGTCACTGGAGTTCAGGTAGAGGAATTACTCCCTGAACACCCTGGACAAATTCAGCCTGATGATGAGTGCACAGCTTCCTGTTCTCTTTCCACTCCCTCTTCCAGCAAGTTGTCCTACTCTGTGTCGCCTCTGTCCATTCTCTTGGTTATGCTCAATTCTAAGAGGAAGGGCCACTGGGCCAACCGTGTCTGGAAGCAATTGGTCTGTGCACAAGCCTTTAAGTTAACAACAAGGTACTTCAATGCCAGCCTGATCACAGCATGCAATTTATTGAAACTTTTAACAAGTATGTGGAAAGTACCCGGAGAGGATTGTAGCACCTAATATGTAAGCAGTTGATGGCCCCTTAATGCATTGATAGGGTGTTTTTCAGACTGGTGAATGTGTGTCCAGTTGTGTGAGGTTAAGGGAGGGCGGAGGCAGGAGCATGGAACTACAAAGTGGAAGTGTTGGTCTCAAATCAAGGATTAATGACATGATCTGGCTACTCTGCGTACTTCTGGCAGCTGTTCGGGATTCCCCCTTTATAAATACTTTACACTTAAGGAAAAAAAGAACTTGCACTTATATAGCATCCTCCACAACCACTGTGTCATCCAAAATAATTTACAGACGATGACATACTTTTGAAGTGCAGTCATTCTTCATAGAATCATTAAATTTACACTGCAGAAGGAAGCCATTCAGCTCACTGTAACTGCACCAGCCCTTGGAAGGAGCACCCTACCCAAGTCCACACCTCCACCCTACCCCCATAACCCCACCTAACCTTTTTGGACACTAAGGGCAATTTAGCATGGCCAATCCACCTAACCTGCACATCTTTGGACTGTGGGAGGAAACCGGAGCACCCGGATAAACCCACGCAGGCATGGGGAGAACATGCAGACTCCGCACAGACAGTGACCCAAGCCAGGAATTGAACCTGGAATCCTGGAGCTGTGAAGCAACAGTGCTAACCACTGTGCTACTATGCTGGCCGATACCAGCCAATGTAAAATGTACCCACTTAATTTTTTTTTCCAATTAAGGGGAAATTTAGCGTGGCCAATCCACCTCGCCTGCACATCTTTGGGTTGTGGGGGCGAAACCCATGCAAACACGGGGAGAATGTGCAAACTCCACACGGACAGTGACCCAGAGCTGGGATCGAACCTGGGACTCGGCGCCGTGAGGCAACAGGGCTAACCCACTGCGCCACTGTGCTGCCCACCAGTGCAAAATGTAATGTGAATTGCCACAAGCAGCAACGTGATCATGACCAGATACTTAATTTTTATGTTGTTGATGGAAGGATAAATATTGGCAGGATACCAGGGATAACTGCCCTGCTCATCTCTGAAATAGTGTCAAGGGATCTTTTGCATTGACCTGAGAGGGCAGATGGGGTGTCAGTTCATCATTTCCTCTTGATGGGCAGATGAAAGAAGTGTGTGCACTTGTCTCTTTGGAACATTCAGGGTTCTAAAGCCCGGAATGCACCAAGGCCAATTTCATTCCCATTACTTTCAGACATTTATACCATTGTGTGTGGGACTTTGTTGTGTACATATTGGCTGATACGTTACCCTGCATTGCACTTTCAAAAGTATTTCATTGTGAAACATTTTGGCCTGAGGTGAAAGGATATTCCTTCATAATACTTGAAAGATCTCATTAACATAGTTTGATATGACACTAAAGGAAACATACATAAATTTTCCAACATCTTTGTGCCACTTAGTGAAAGGATTGGTTAGTTTTGACATGCTCACGACTCCTTCTCCAGCCACCGGTTGCGATTTCTGCATGTTCCTATGTCTTCATTTTGTGTACCGGAACTTCACATCCCTCCACCCTCTCCCACTTTGCCTCCGTCGCTTACTCACTCCACCAATGCAGCCCCCCCTCCCCCCACCCCGCAAACTGCACCCTTCCAAATCCCTCCTGCTCTAGTCACCACGCCCCCCGCCTCCCCCCGCCGTGAACAATTGCCATTCCCTTAGTTGCTTCCTTGCACTCCCCACTGTCCATTCCAGAAAGGGCGAGGGTATTGTGGGTAGATGGAGGGAATACAAGGAAGCAAGGGAGGGAAACCTGCGTAGGACCATGGGGTGGGAAGCAAGGCAATGGCAAGAGGTGCGCGGACACGGTAAGGGGGAACCAGAACAATATTCGGTTTTCTTTACTGTCTTTGTTTGTTTTAATGCAGGCAGATACCTGAGACGTCACTGTCAGTGGCATCACAGGCATTGATACTGCACAGGTGCATGTGTAGGAAGTGCACCTTCTAATATTGTGGCACAAAGAAACGCAGCCAAAGCATTTGCATCTGAGATGTGCCACCCCTCCACAACCTGCTCAATAACGGTTTCTTGCCACCTGACTCACCATTTAAGCATATTAAAGTGTGTGATGTTGCTGTACTTACCTCACAACTATGAAATATAATCACCAGGAGTGGTTAGACGTTGTCTATTCCAGTCTAAGTACCCTTCTTAACAGTGCGATCATATTAATTAGTACCAATCTCTTTAATATTGGAAATTAAACAATGCACAGAATCTCATTCCTTCAGCTTTTAATGTTAGTTAGCGTTTTTTTTATCGTGTCCGTTCTGTCTCTTTTATGCCTTATTCCAATTTTATCTTGATGTACAATTTGTTTGCCCTGTTCACATAGATCTCAAATATTCCTGTAGAGGGCATTGTGCTTTTTCGTTCTGGAACATACAGCAAGTTCCCTAGCAAAATCCCAGAGATTACTGCTGAGAACAAAAACACACCCCTTATGTGCTGCGCCAGCAGAAAGCATTAAGGTTTGATTTCTTTTCACCATGATCATTATTATGTTGTGAGCAGAAAGAATAAGACAAAGATAAACATTCCCGTGAGTTCTTTGTGCAATCAATTATTTTCATCTTACAATCATGTCCCATTATTGGTTTACTTCTAAATATTAGGGCAGACTCCATGGAATATCTTGCATAATGTTTTATTGCTCGTTGCTTTATTTCCCAACTTTACTGCTTAACAAATTAGTCCATTCCTCGCTCATCTACCCCGGGGGACTGTGGAAGCTCAGTCATTGAGTATGTACAAGCAGTGATTGACAGATTTCTGAATATTAATGGCATTACAGGGCATGGGGATAGTGTTGGAAAAGGAGATTGAAGTGGATAATCAGCCATGATCTTGTTGAATAGCAGAGCAGGCCGATGGGCTGAATGGACTACTCCTGCCCCTATGATCCTATTTTCCTTTAAGGTCTATTAAAACATTCCTTTTTGACTGGATTTCTGGTCACATGTTCTAAATGTCTCCTTCTTTTACTCTGTGTCAATATTTGGTCTTTTTATACTCCTGTGAAACACATTGGGATGATTTCCCACATGAAAGGTGATGTATTAGGGCTAGTGGTTCCTTATTTTTGTTTTGCCCCCCTTTTTAATTCCCTTTTATTCCATTTTACATGCTGGAGTCCATTGTAACGTATCACAGCATTGATTTAGTTGACAGGATAGAACAAAAATAAGACTCCAACTCTGACCTAATTAATCATTTTACTTCCAAGCCAACTTTGCTTGAATTCTCTATGTGACAACTGGACCACCCAGTCACGATGTTCCAACCAAACAAACAAGAGATTCATCTGGAGAAACCATGCAAAACAACTGCTAAACAAACATTTCAACTTTACAAATTGTGCAGCATTTAATGTGCCAAATAATGAGAAGACACACGGGGAATTAGGGATGTGTCACAGTACACCGCAACAGTATACAGATGGAAGAATTGTTAAAGGGAAAGTCTAAATAATTCTTTATTCCAACAAATGTAATAAAAACGGAGAAGCAATATTGCATCTTCAAAACATTTGGAATAATATAAATAGATCTGCCTTAGGTGCAGCAGATATGTCACAACAACAGAGAACATATATGATGAGATTATTTTCTCAGGTGGTGTTTGCTACTGAATTGTAAATTGTCCATTTTGTACCATTGAATAGTGATTTCTTTTTATTTTCTGATAGTTCAAAGACAAGACTAGCTATTATAATCCTAATACTGGGAGGTCAAAGTGAAACGGTACGGAAGGTTACAAGGTAATTCCAAGGTCTGTTAACAGGTACACCATCACATTGTGGGCCAACATGTTCTGTAGTTAAAATGCTATTTCATACTGTAGAGGTATAGTGGGTGCACATGATGTACAGTGGCACGGTATATTCATTGTTGTTAAAAACTTATCAGTGTCTTTTTAAATGAGCTGAACAGTACAATAGTCAGTAGGTTTTGTCCTTGGCCAACATGCTGACATTCTCTCATATAGGAGCCTACATTTTCGTACACAAACTTTTCTCAATTATTGGTTTCAAAATACCACTTGCATCACCCACAAATACCCAAAAACTGAACTTGTGTGACAACTGGAAGACTTTAGGAATATTAGATTTTAAGTATAGGGCTATTTAAGGGTTTAAAGCCTGGGGTTAGAGTGTGTTTGACTGAAGTGGTCATGTTTGTTTAAAAATAATTCTGTTTTGCTGGGTCAAGGTGCTTTAAGCAGCCAGAAGGTGAAATTGACAAAGGAATGTGTTTTTCAGTCTGGATTAATGGACGGTGTTTTGACTGGGAGTGCCAGCCTGCAAAGATAAATTGTTTTTTAGCTTGGGAAGATTAGGTCATTGCTGGGTGGAGCCAAGGAATGCAGAGAGACATTTTGAAAAGCTTTAGAGAGGCAGATTTTAGGGGCGGCATGGTGGCGCAAAGGTTTGCACTGCTGCCTCATGCCACCGAGGACCCGGGTTTGATCCCGGCCCCGGGTCACAGTACATGTGGAGTTTGCACATTCTTCCGATGTTTGCGTGGGTCTCAACCCCACAACCCAAAGATGTACAGGATGGGTAGATTGGTCACGCTAAATTGCCCCTTAATTGGAAATTGCTTTAAAAAGCGAGGCATGTTTTCTGGTGAAAATTTATAGAGATGAGTTGAATTCTGCTTGATGCTGAGTCCACAATTCTCCCACAGCAAGATAGATTGAGAGCTGGATGTTTCTTTTCTTGTTCTTTAATCGGAAATTGAATAGTAGTGTTCGAGATAATTGTGATCTGTTCTTTTCGGATGTGAAGTTAAAAAGTTTAATATTGTATCCATAATAAAGTTTTGTTTTAAAAATACCCAAGCCCTATTTCTTCATACAATCACTCCTGGGCGATTTTTGCACAGTCTTTCAAATAAGCTAAAATATTGGGGTTTCAGTCCAGTATCCTAGCCACTGTTGGGGTCTGGTCTGGGATCATAATAACTTCCCAAACACCAACAGTTCAATTGCATTATTACAGTTGAAAGGGGAGGAGGCCATTCATTTTTGCATCTCTTGTTTGTGGTACCTTAGTTGCAGAAGAATGGTTGACTGGTTCGAGACTGATATGAATATGATTTATAGCGATTGTTTTATTGCCAACAATTAAAAGATCATTGCAAGCAAGTATTTGAATGGTAGTTTACAGAATGCAGTAGGAATTAATATTTTAACCTGCTACTCTAGGTAGTGCCCAATGACCCTTCACCAGTCACTCTCTGTGTCTTCCTGTATTGCCTTGACTACGTACTCTTTCACTGTGACTCCTAGTTTTGACCCTACAACTTGAACCTGCATATTGTTTTTAAAGCCACCACACAAGAAAATGCAACATTACATTTTTGTCCAATAGGAGAATCAATTGTGTAACTTTGGACCTTCAGAAAAGGGTGAGATCACCTTGACACCATCCCAGATGGTTGTTCTGATTCAGCACCTAGTTTATGTGTTAGCTTCAGAGGCTCGATTGTCTGGTCAATCTGATATTGGCATTTCACACGAGATGCCTTTCACAAAATGTGGAATGTTACCATGCAGCCCACCTGCTTGCTCCTGCTTGCCAATTGTCTTGGCTAATCCCCAACTTTAGCATATACTCGTCAGGACAATTACCTCATGATATGATTAGCTTCTGAGTCACGTTGGGCATCTATGGATTTAAAGCGGTAAACTTGACAACTATTATGGAATGCCTTATTCCACACAATCTGGGATGACCATTGCAGGATATTTAATATTTCCAAGAAAAAATTGTTCATTTAGGTGCTTTGCTACTTTGCCAACCTGAAAAATGTGCCTGCATGATAGCAGGTTCCTCTGTTAATTTTCTATCTTTCTAAAAATTAACTTGAGTACAAATAGAATAAGGAATTACTGACTGAAAAATGGTCACAGGATACATATCAAATAAGAAAATTGCAAAGATTTTAAATTGGATGAAAGCACTGCAGAATATCTCTCAGCCTTCAGAAAATTCCTGGAAAACAATCACTTGGATCAAGGCTTCAGTTACCCCCTGTATTTCCACTAGTGTTCACAATTTTTCATCCTTACTAATCACTCTGAGCCATTGCTTTCACACTAGCAGTATTACATTAATGCAAAGTTTGCATTTTGTCATTCTCACTAATTAAACAAACATAATACTGAAGTAGTGCTGAAAAAAGACACAGGTTGTTGAAGCTTTTCATCTTGCATTCATCAGGACTTTTCGCAAGAAATGTAAGAGTAACAATAATTTATACTTCATGAGAAGAGTGCTGATTCTCATGAAGTATAAATTATTGTTCCGTTTACATTTGGTATTCCTGCAAATTGTCCTGATGAGTGCAAGGTGAAAAGCTTCATCAATATGCATCTTTTTACAGCAACACTCATGTTCTATACTACCAAACGGCTAAAAGTAATATTCATCGATCACTTATAGAGACTTTACTGAAATTAAATATCTAACTTAGGGCCTTCACCCTAATCTTTATAATAAGTGTTTAAAAACACAATTATTCTCCTTTCTCTGCACACACAAATAATTGGAATACTTTTCATATTCTTATCAAATACTTTCCTCAACAGCAGAAGTCAATTGTGGCTCAGTTGGGAGCACTCTTGCGTTGATCAAGACCTAAGGTCCTGGGTACAAGATCTACTTCAAGAACTAAGTACAACAACCTATGTTACCATTTCAGTTCAGTACTGAGAGGCTGCTCCACTGTTGCAGGTGCTGTCTTTTGGGTGAGACATTAAACTAAAGCCCAGTCTGCCCTCGCAGGTGGAAGTATAAGATCCCATGGCATGATTTTGGAGAAAAACACAGGATTTATCCTTGGTGTCCCGAGCAATATTTATCCCTCAATCAACATCTCAAAATATAAGGATTGTGCAGTCATTATCATTGCTGTTTGTGGGAGTTTGTGGTGTGCAAATTTGCAGATAGTGGAATAATAGTGATGCTAATGTGAGATTTAGTTACAATTTCATTATGCGAGGCAACTGGAGAAAACCTGACTCTCTCCTGCTTGAGGTGCTTTCCAGCTCGGCTTCCAGCAGGCACACTGCCCACATGACCTAGTTTCTGGATTGTTGGAGACTGGATTCATTCCTAATTATGCACTTCGAGACCCCGCGGAAGTCCGAACGAACTGGCCCTGAAGGAATTACCCGAAAGTCTGAATTTCCGAAGGGCAATTCCCTTACTCCCCAGACCCAGGAAGCAGGAGGCAGAAAAATCATAGTCTAATTCTTGGTTAATTATACAACTTACACATCCCCATCACTCATACTGAACATCCTGCCCACTCCCCCTCCTCCCCCAACCCCCGTCCTCCCACTAACTGCTTGACTCAATCTGACAGGACTTCACCCCCTCCCCCGACCATCTGACTCCCCCCGCACCCCACTCAATATGACAGGACCTTATGCTCTGTCCCGACTCGACCTTACCACCCGATTCCCTCCTCAACTTGACCCACCAAACCTCAACACCCTAACTACCTGTCACCTTAGCCAACCTACCCACCTGCCACCCTAGTACCCTTCCACCCTATCTACCTCCCATCCGACCCGCTTACCGCCCTTTCCACCTGCCACCCTACATATCTACCACCACACCCACCTACCATCCTAGAACCCTACTCACCTTCAACCCTACTCAACCAACCCACCTGCCACCTTACTCAGCCTACCAACCTGCCACCCTACCCACTTACTGACCTACACACCTGCCACCTTACCCACTTACTGCTCTATTCACCCACCTCCCTACTCACCTGTTACCCTGCACGCTTATCCTATTACCTCACCCACTCTACCTTTACCCAGCTGCACATTAACCCAATTATTCCTTCCCTCACTCAGACACAGATACGCTGACACACTCAAAAGCCGGTTAAATGGCCCAAGGGTTTTCAGTGTGTTAGTTGCTAGATTACCAGGGCTAAAAGATGAAGGCATGTAAAATTGTTGGATCCAACGCACCCCTCCCTGATGAGCTCAACGCATTCTATGCCCGCTTTGAGTAAGAGGTCAGCGAGAGCACGCCCTCCACCCCAGAAGCCTCGGATGAACTTGTACCTGAGATCACCACTGCAGACGTCAGAGCAGCCTTCTCGAGGGTCAACCCACTGAAAGCCACTGGCTCGGATGGGGTACCCGGACAGGCACTCTGGTCTTGCGCGGATCAGCTGGCGGGGGTATTCGCAGACATCTTCAACCTCTCTTCACAACAATCTGATGTCCCTATCTGCTTCAAGAAGACGACCATCAGCCCTGTACCAAAAGAAAGCCACGCAGCGTGCCTTAATGACTATCGTCCAGTGACACTGACATCCATCATCATGAAGTGCTTCGAAAGGTTAGTCATGGCACGAATCAACTCCAGCCTCCCGGATTGCCTTGAGCCACTACAGTTTGCCTACCGCTGCAACAGGTCCACAGCAGACGCCATCTCCATGGCCCTGCACTCTACCCTGGAACACCTAGATAACAAAGACACCTATGTCAGACTCCTATTTATCGACGACAGCTCAGCTTTCAACACCATAATTCCTACGAAACTCATCTCCAAACTCCGTGGCCATGGCCTTGGCTCCTCCCTCTGTGACTGGATCCTGAACTTTCTAACCCACAGGCCACAATCAGTAAAGATAGGCAACAACACCTCCTCCACGATCATCTTCAACTCCGGTGCCCCACAAGGCTGTGTCCTCAGCCCCCTACTATACTCCTTACACACCTATGACTGTGTGGCCAAATTCCCCTCCAACTCGATTTTCAAATTTGCTGATGACACCACCGTAGTGGGTCGGATTTCAAACAATGACGAGACAGAGTACAGGAATGAGATAGAGAATCTGGTGAACTGGTGCGATGACAATAATCTCTCCATCAATGTCAACAAAATGAAGGAGATTGTCATCGACTTCAGGAAGTGCAGTGGAGAACATGCCCCTGTCTACGTCAATGGGAACCAAGTAGAAAGGGTCGAGAGCTTCAAGTTTTTAGGTGTACAGATCACCAACAGCCTGTCCTGGTCCCCCCATGCCGACACTATAGTTAAGAAAGCCCACCAACAACTCTACTTTCTCAGAAGACTAAGGAAATTTGGCATGTCAGCTACGCCCCTCACCAAATTCTACAGATGCACAATAGAAAGCATTCTTTCTGGTTGTATCATAGCTTGGTATGGAGCCTGCTCTGCCCAAGACTGCAGGAAACTTCAAAACGTCCATCACACAAACCAGCGTCCCATCCATTGACTCTATCTGTGAACATCTTGCCAAGGTCATCCCCACACCCCCACTACTTGCCTTCAAACAATCTCGCAACCTCAAACAAACCATTGTTTGCAGCAAACTACCCAGCCTTCAGAATAGTGACCACGACACCACACAACCCTGCCATGGCAATCTCTGCAAGACGTGCCAGATCATTGACAAGGATACCACCATTACACGTGAGAACACCACCCACCAGGTACGCAGTACATACTCGTGCGACTCGGCCAACATTGTCTCCCTCATACTCTGTAGGAAAGGATGTCCCGAAGCGTGGTACATTGGCGAGACCATGCAGACGCTGCGACAACGAACGAACGGACATCGCGCGACAATCACCAGGCAGGAATGTTCCCTTCCAGTCGGGGAACACTTCAGCAGTCAAGGGCATTCAGCCTCTGATCTCCGGGTAAGCGTTCTCCAAGGCGGCCTTCAGGACGCGCGACAACGCAGAATCGCCGAGCAGAAACTTATAGCCAAGTTCCGCACACATGAGTGCGGCCTCAACCGGGACCTGGGATTCATGTCACATTACATTCATCCCCCACCATCTGGCCTGCGAAATCCTACCAACTGTCCTGGCTTGAGACAATTCACACCTCTTTAACCTGGGGTTACCCCATCTCTGGATCTGTAAAGATTTAATCACCTGCTAATGCTCGCATTCCTAGCATTGTTTGGCATCTTTGAATTTGTCTATATATGTGTTTCTGGAACAGACCTCTTCATTCACCTGAGGAAGGAGCAGCACTCCGAAAGCTAGTGACATCGAAACAAACCCATTGGACTTTAACCTGGTGTTGTAAGACTTCGTACTGTGCTCACCCCAGTCCAACGCCGGCATCTCCACATCATGCTCACCCCAGTCCAACGCCGGCATCTCCACATCATGTCTTCCCTATGTATGGTATGCATTGTCTGTACAGCATGCAAGAAACAATACTTTTCACTGTATACTAATACGTGACAATAATAAATCAAATCAAATCAAAAGATTACGATAACTAGTGCCATAAAAAAGGGAACGTGACTTGTCTTCCTCCAGCGATCCAACACTACTTGGCAGCAGTTCCACCTAAGAATACTGCATTCCTTTAAGAAACTAGGATCAAAAGACCCAGCCAGAAGTGCGAAGCACCCGCGTGGCATAGGCAAGTAGGAGCGAAGCGGCAATCCGACGGTGATCGCCAGTCCGCGGAGGTTGTGGGTCATCATCCTTGCACTGTAGTGATCAATATGGGTCGTCATCCTTGCACTGTACTGTGCACATTGATCAGCTTGCTACAAGCCTTTTTGAGGATTTCTTCTGAGGGGCATGAAACTGTGCGAATCAAGGCAGTTTTTGGATTCATCGGGGAGAACTCATTACTGTCTTCAGTAGAAAATATGCACCGAGAATCACGAGTGGACAGGATGACCTGTTTTTTTTATTCTTCAAGCCTTCTGCCACATGCGGTGAACACTTGAGTCCTCAGTTCCTGACTTTTAAGGAACTGCACCTGGCATTCATAAAATAACTGCGCCCAATATAATTCCCATTTTGGGATTATTGTCTGTTTGTGGCAAGTTGAGGTAAGTATTGCATATATTGTTGGGAGAGTATTACATAGCTTAAACACCTTAAGTTCTTCACAAACCCAACATGGGGGAGGGAGTTGATTTAGTGGCATTCGCAGAAACATGCAGACGTGTGAGGTGATTCAATCAGGTGGAATGTGAAATCTCTGTTTCCATCCGGGGCAGGTTGAGATGTTTGCGGGGATTCGAGCCTGGTGACGGCCTGTTCCTACTTGCCCGCCATGAATACTCATGAGCGTCAAACATTTTCGTCCCACCATCCAGATAAAGTCAGCCGAAAGGTGACGAGCACCTTTGCACGGTTATGTGTAAGACCAGCAGTTTTCTTTGTTTAACTCCACGGCACAAGGGAGGGGGAGCAGGAGAATAGACTCTTGCGTGGAGGCTGAGGATTGGCAAGGGGAAGAAGAATAGCGTGGGAGGGGAGGGAACCATGGGGCGAGGGATCTGGGGAAGAACACAGGTTGAAGTCAGTGAGAAGAGACTGGCATCCTGTGTGCAGTTGGGTAAAGGGTGGATGATGGGGGCAGTCAGTTACGGTAAGAAAATTAATAATAATAATCTTTATTATTGTCACAAGTAGGCTTACATTAGCACTGCAATGAAGTTACTGTGAAAAGCCCCTAGTCGCCACACTGGCGCTTGTTCGGGTACACTGAGGGAAAATTCAGAATGTCTAATTCACCTAACAAGCACATTCTTCGGGACTTGTGGGAGGAAACCCGAGCACCCGTAGGAAACCCACACAGACACTAGAACGTGCAGACTCCGCACAGTGACCCAAGCCGGAATCGAACCTGGGATCCTGGCGCTTTGAAGCAACAGTGCTATCTACTGTGCTACGGTGCCACCCTTGTTAGAGGCCTAAAGGGAAGTGTCAGTACAGTCCAAATGTCTGTCCGTTTCAGGGCTTTGAATTCACCTACAACATTTTATTTAGGCCTGCACAGCAGAGAGGGCCAGCTGAGCCTGCAAGTTCAGCTGTGTCCCAGAGTGCTGAGTGCACACACTGTACATTAGCATGGACATTCAATAAAGAGTGATTGATAAAAAGTACAATAGAGGAGGAATTTCTGCAGTGTACACGGGATGGTTTTCTGGACCAATATGTTGAGGAACCAACAAGGAAACAGGCCCTCTTGGACTGGGTGCTGTGCAGTGAGAAAGGATTAGTTGGAAATCTAGTTGTGAGAGGACCCTTAGGGATGAGTGGCCATAATATGATAGAGTTATTTGTCATGGTGGATTGTGAGAATTCTTTATCATGTTGGATAGTGAGGTAGTTGATCCTGAGACGAGGGTCCTGAATCTCAATAAAGGTAACTATGATGGTATGAGGCATGAGTTGGCTATGATGGACTGGGAAACATTAGTGAAAGGAAGGACAGTGGACAGGCAATGGCAGGCAATTAAGAAACGAATAGGTGAATTCCAAAAGCTGTTTATTCCTATTTGGCGCAAGAGTATTTAAGCTTTCAAAGGAAATTAGAGATAGTATTAGATTCAAAGAAGGGACATGCAAATTAGCAAGAGAAAGCAATAGACCTGAGGATTTGGAACAATTTTAAATTCAGCAAAGGTGGACCAAAGGATTGATTAAGAAGGGGGAAATACAGTATGAAAGTAAGCTAGCGGGAAACATAAAAACTGATTGTAAAAGTTTCTACAGGTATGTAAAGAGAAAAAGATTGATAAAAAAGAATATAGGCCCCTTACAGTCAGAAATGGGTAATTCATAATGGGGAACAAAGAAATGACTAAGGAATTAAATTTGTACATTGTTTCTGTCTTCACAAATGAAGACATTAATAATGTACCAAAAGAAAATGGGCAGCACGGTAGCACAAGTGGATAGCACTGTGCCTTCACAGCGCCAGGGTCCCAGGTTCGATTCCCCATTGGGTCACTGTCTGTGCGGCGTCTGCACGTTCTCCCCGTGCCTACGTGGATTTCCTCCGGGTGCTCCGGTTTCCTCCCACAGTCCAAAGACGTGCAGGTTAGGTGGATTGGCCATGATAATTTGCCCTTAGTGACCAAAAAGGTTAAGAGGGGTTATTGGGTTGCGGGGATAGGGTGGAAGTGAGGGCTTAAGTGTGTCGATGCAGACGCGATGGGCTGAATGGCCTCCTTCTGCACCGTATGTTCTATGAAAGTTCTGAGAAGCACACGTTTTAGTGAGCAGCTGAAGGAAATTAATATTAGTAGATAAACAGTTTTGGGGAAATTAATGGAATTGAAGCTGGATAAATCTCCAGGGCCTGATAATCTTCATCGCAGCGTATTTAAGGAAGGAGCCCTAGAGATAGTAGATCCATTGGCGATCAATTTCCAAAATGTTTTGGACCCTGGAATGGTTCCTACAGATTAGAGGGTAGCGAAGATAACCCTGCTATTAAAAAAGAGAGGAAGAGAGAAAACCGGAACCATAGAACAGTGAGCCCAACATCAGTAGTGGTGAAGTTGCTCCAGTCCATTATCAAGGATTTCATAGCACAGCATTTGGAAAGCAGTGGTGTATTCAGACAAAATCAGCATGGGTTTACGAAAGGGAAATCATGCTTGACAAATCTACTAGAATTCTTTGAAGATGTAATGAGTAGCGTTGACCAGGGCGAACCGATGGATGTGGTTTATTTAGACTTTCAGAAGGCTTTCGACAAGGTCTCACATAGCAGATTAATATGTAAAGGTAAAGCGCATGGGATTGCGGGTAGTGTCTTCAGATGGATAGAAAGCTGGTTAGCAGACAGGAAGCAAAATGTTGGAATAAATGAGTCTTTTCCGATTGACAGGCAACTACTAGTGGGATCTGTGGGATACGCAGGGATCTGTGCCAAGACTCCAGCAGTTCACATTATATATTAGTGATTTGGACAAGGGAACCAAATGTATTTTCTCCAAATTTGCAGATGATGCAAAGTTTGGTGGGAGGATGAACTGTGAGGAGGATGCACGGATGCTTGAGCATGATTTGGATTGGCTGTGTGAGTGGGCATTTGCATGGCAGATGCAGTATAATATGGATAGATGAGAGGTATCCACTTCGGTAGAAAAAATAGGAAGAGGGCGGCAGTGTGGCCCAGTGGTTCAATCCCGGCCCCAGTTCACTGTCCGTGTGGAATTTGCACATTCTCCCCGTGTTTGCGTGGGTCTCACCCCCACAACACAAAGCCGTTCAAGGTAGATGAATTGGCCAAGCTAAATTGCCCCTTAATTGGGAAAGAAAAGAATTGGGTACTTTAAATTTTTAAGAATAAAGGAAAAATAGGAAAGCAGACTATTATTTGAATGGGTGTAAATTGAGAGAGGTGGATACTCAGCGAGACCTTGGTGTTCTCGTACATCAGTCGCTGAAAGTAAGCCCTCAGGTACAGCAAGCAGTAAAGAAGGCAAATGAAATGTTGGCCTTCATAGCGGGAGGATTTGAAAATAAGATTAGGGATGTTTTACTGCAATTGTATAGGGCATTGGTGAGGCCGCACCTGGAGTATTGTGTACAGTTTTGGTGTCCTTATCTGAGGAAGGACGTTCTTGCTATGGAGGGAGTGCAACAAAGGTTTACAAAGCTGATTCTTGGGATGGCGAGACTGTCATATGAGGGGAGACTAAATCGGTTAGGATTATATTCATTGGAGTTTAGAAGAGTGAGGGGGGTCTCGTAGAAGTTTATAAAATTCTAACAGGATTAGACAGGGTAGATTCAGAAAGAATGTTCCCGGGATCCCGACGATGAGTGGTGTGCTGTCCTCACAGTCAACAAGGCTCGCATCCGGTTCAAACTGGACACCGGCGCATCGGCAAACCTCATCTTCAAATCTGATCTCGACACCATCCGCGTCAGACCAAGCATTCTTCCACCGGCCTGCCAGCTCCTTGACTACAATGGCAATGCCATAGTTGCCAGTGGCTCATGCCAACTCGGATTTCCAATAAGTCATTTAAAGTGACACTGCGATTTGAGATCGTGGGACCTGCCAGAGCATCCCTGCTCGGTGCTCAGGCCTGCAAACTCCTGAACTTGGTTCAGCGAGTCCACACCATGTCAGGCGACGGGCTCACCTGATGCGAACTTCCAGGCTGAAATTGATGACATCATCACGCAGTACCACAGCGTGTTCGACGGAATGGTCACACTCCCATACCGATACAAAATCCTGCTCAAACCAAACGCCACCCCTGTGATCCACGCACCATGTCGAGTGCCGGCACCCCTCAAGGACCGCCTCAAGCAGCAGTTACAGGACCTCCAGGACCAGGGCATCATATCAAAGGTCACAGAACCCACAGACTGGGTCAGCTCCATGGTCTGCGTCAAGAAGACGTCAGGGGAGCTTCGAATCTGCATCAACTCCAACAATTTAAACCGCAGCATCATGAAGGAACATTACCCGATACCAAAACGAGAAGAGTTGACCAGCGAGATGGCTCATGCCAAACTCTTTACGAAGCTGGATGCCTCCAAGGGGTTCTGGCAAATACAGCTGGATGCATCAGTCGCAAGCTGTGCACATTCAATACCCCGTTTGGTCACTACTGCTACAACCGGATGCCTTTTGGCATCATCTCTGCCTCAGAGGTATTTCACCGCATCATGGAACAGATGATGGAGGGTATCAAGGGGGTGTGCGTGTCTGTTGACAATGTCATAATCTGGTCCACAACTCCTCAAGAACACATCGATCACCTCAAGCAGGTATTCCACAGAATCCATGAGCATGGCCTCCGACTCAACAGAGCCAAGTGCTCGTTCGGTCAGTCAGAAATCAAGTTCCTTGGTGACCACATCTCGCAGCAAGGCGTGCGGCCAGATGCTGACAAGGTCTCGCCGATCAACGCCATGAAGACCCCAGAGGACAAGAAGGCGGTCCTCCGCTTTATAGGGATGGTCAACTTCCTCGGGAAGTTAATTCTCAACATGGCGTCACACACCACAGCCCTCCGCCATCTCGTCAAAAAGTCGACGGAATTCCAGTGACTGCCCGCTCATGAGAACGAATGGCGCGAGCTGAGGGCAAAACTCACCACAGCCCCGGTTCTGGCGTTCTTCGATCCTACCAAAGAGACCAAAATATCCACTGACGCGAGCCAAGACGGTATTGGGCCCTCCAACGGGATGACTCCACCTCATGGGCCCCAGTTGCGTATGCCTCCAGAACCATGACTCCCACTGGGTAACGGTACATTCAGATCGAGAACGAATACCTGGGCCTCCTAACGGAAATCGACAAATTTCACGACTATGTGTATGGCCTCCCAAAATTCACGGTTGAGACGGACCACAGGCCATTAGTCCGCATAATCCAGAGGATTTGAATGAAATGACGCCTCGGTTACAACGAATCCTTCTCAAGCTACGCCGCTATGACTTTGAACTTGTCTACACGCCAGGCAAAGAACTCATTGTTGCAGATGCCCCTTCCAGGTCTATCACCACACCGTGTGAACAAACTGACTTTGTCTGCCAAATCGATGCGCAGGTGCAATTGTGTGCCTCCAACCTTCCGGCCACTGATGAGAGGGTCATCCAAATTCATGAGGAAACGGCCAAGGATCCTGCAGCTTGTGATGCAGCACCTCACGAATGGCTGGCAGAAGGGACAGTGTCCCCAGTTTTACAACGTCAAGGACGACCTGACGGTGGTGGACGGCATCCTCATGAAGCTCGATAGGATTGTGATTCCGCAGAGCATGCGAGCTATGGTGCTCGGCCAACTCCATGAGGGTCACCTGGGGGGTCAAGAAATGTTGACGCAGAGCTCGAGAGGCAGTCTATTGGCCGGGCATCAGCCAGGACGTTGCCAACACGGTCCTCAACTGCCCCACATGTCAGAAATTTCAGCCAGCTCAACCCAAAGAAACTCTGCAGCAACATGAGATAGTGACCTCCCCATGGTCCAAAGTCGGTGTCGACCTTTTCCACGCCAAGGGGCGTGACTATGTCCTCCTGGTCGACTACTTCTCCAATTACCCAGAAGTGGTGAAACTGTCCGACCTCACGTCGAAGGCGGTGATTAAAGCATGCAAAGAAACGTTTGCCAGGCATGGGATACCGCTCAAGGTGATGAGTGACAACGGTCCCTGTTTTTACAGCCAGGAATGGTCAGATTTTGCCCGCCTATACAACTTCCGTCACGTAACCTCCAGTCCCCACTACCCGCAGTCAAACGGGAAGGCCGAAAAACGGGTCCATATCGTCAAGAGATTACTATGCAAGGCTGCAGACTCAGGCTCTGACTTCAATTTGGCGCTGCTGGCAGACAGAACAGACCCACTGTCCACTGGGTTGTCTCCCGCGCAGATGTTCATGAATTGCACTCTGCGAGCCACGGTTCCAGCCATCCATGTTCCATACCTTGACCACCTCACGGTCATACAAAAGATGCAGCAGTCTCGGGCCCAACAGAAATCAGCATAACGACGCTCATGTCACGGATCTCCCCGAGCTGGTCCCAACTGATCGCGTTCGTGTGCAGTTGCCTGACGGCGGCTGGTCCGCCACAGCTGTGGTTGTCAAGCAAGTGGCCCCGGGATCGTTCCTCGTCCGCATGGCTGATGGCTCCTTCCTACGACGCAACAGACGAGCGCTGCGCAGAGTTCCACGCCCGCCACCCAACCATGATGTCCCGCCTCAAACAATGCTTCCTCCGGACGTGCCCTACCACGAGGTCACCAATCTACCAGCAATCCTGCCGACCTCTCCGACAACTGCATTGGCGGCGGTCCCGCCTATCCAAGTGCAGGCGGCCCCTGATCCACCCTTAAGGCGGTCAACCAGAATTTGTCACCTGCCGCAGAGACTAAACTTATAGACTGAACTTTTGCACAACTGTGTTACCTTATCGTTTTGACCTCTGTAAATATTGTTTTTTACCGTTTCATCTGCCCTATATCTGCACTAGTGACACCTTCCTGTGTACATAAGGTCATTTTAGCACATTCTGTATATAGTCACGCACATGTACACATCCACACGCACATGCACCTTAATATTTATTATCTCAACACAATACAACAAAAAAAAAAGGGGGGAGATGTCATAATATACATCTATGTATATAATGGAATGCAGACAGGGAGTGATTGACACACAGGTTGACCAATAAGCACACAGAACAGAGCAGCCAATCACCAGACAGGACACGACCACTATAAAGCCAGAGAGCACCAGTTTTCCCGCTCTCTCGGGACCCAGCCTCTGAGACAGTCAGAGTTAGTGAGCTGGCCAGTGCAAACACCATGTGGTAGCTAGTAAGTCTCGTTAGGCTAGTATCAGGTCTCCAATCAAGTCAGCATAGTGTCAACCCACAGTTGAACATGTATAATAGTTTAAATGTTAAATAAAATCGTGTTGCATCTTATCAAGTCTTGGAGGTCTGTCTCTCGCTACATTGCATCAAGTGTAGTCCACATCGACCCAGCCTACCCAACACATCAGGTTGCTGGCGCTGTGAGGCAGCAGTGCTAACCACTGTGCCACTGTGCTGCCCACTGGAAGGTCCATCCAACCACAAGCCAACTGGATAGTGGTGAGGCCAGTGATGGGCTTTCCTCTAGAATCAAGACATCAGGGACACAAGTCTCGCTTACCAATACCAAGAGACCAGTAGCTCTGTGCTCAGCAGCACCACATGAGAGGTGATGGCAGCTGCAGGAAAAACACCTACTGGTGTCTCAGAATTGTAGAGTGACCTAGGCTACAGGTAAGTAATCAGTGGGAGGGCAGCGGGGGGAGGTCTATATTAATCAATCAGTCTACATATCACATATTGCTTTCGATAGTCGAGTGGCCTCTGCCTTAAAGCAGCTGAGTAAAGAGCTCTAACTGAGACAGACCCTGAAGAAGCACTGCTGCCCTTAAACATGAAAACAGGAGAGAGGGGGATTGGCAATTTGTGGGGTGTGGCTACAGGGAGAGGGGTGTGGCAGGCTGTGGTGGTGGCAGCCAGGGTATGGGATTAGCTCTCACAGGGCCCACTGCTGGGTTTTATTTGTCATAAGCGCTGCATGCCTGCAGCTTGATTAATACCAGCGGTGACCACATGAGGTCCTTACGTGGGCATGCCGAGGCACATGTGGGAATGTTGACCATCGGCCTTCACACCCAGAACATAATTCTGGTAGGGGTAGGCAGGCGCCGGGGTTCTGGTACGCCATCATCCGGTTTAATACATACCCTTCTTGCCCCCAAGATCACCGCCTATCTAGAGCACAAGATTCTGGCCATCGATTGCAGTGAATTGTTACAGTGGTGTAAAGAAGCCAGCATTTCAAACTCATTGGAGAGCATAATTTACTCCGGCTGTTCCTGCTGCAGTTTATATCTCGTCTTATCTGCCCTGTGAATGGTCCCCCTTCCTTCTGCTACCGCTGCCAGCTGCCTAACTCTCAGCAGAATGACTTATCCTCTGAAACCTTTGTTCTAAAAACTTCCCTTTTGCTATGATGTTGTTACCTTGCCTCAAGAACTGCATCAGAAAGTGGGGGGTGAGCTGAAGATTGATGTGGTGAGGGGGAAGGATGGGAGGGGGAATGGAAGTGGGGGGGTTGGGTGGAAGGGACTATACAGCTGGCTGGGAGGGGACTTTCAAAGCGGAGGAGGAGGGGGGTTGATGACGGTTGTTGCCCGAGGGCGGGCCAGGGGAGGTGCGGGACATGGGCCGCAGACTGGCCTGGGAGAGGTTGTGGTTGATCGGCAGGGGAGGGGGCGCGGTGCCTGGCTGATTACATGGAACGTTTGGGGACTGAAGGGCCAGTCAAAAGGGCCCGTGTGTTCACGTACTTGAGGCAACTGAAGATGGACGTGGCCATGTTGCAGGAGGCACATCTGAAGGTGGGGGGGACCAGATTAGGTTAAGGAAGTGATGGGCTAGGCAGGTTTTCCATTCGGGGTTAGGCTTTAAAACGAAGGGGGTGGCGATCTTGGTTAATAAGCAGGTGGTATTCGAGGTGGGGAATATAGAAGTGAACCCAGGGGATAGATATGTTATGGTTAGTGGGAAGCTGGAGGGAACGGCCGTGGTATTGGTAAAAATATATGCCCCGAACTGGGATGACATTGAGTTTGTTTGACGGGTACTGGGGAAGATCCCGCATCGAGATTCACATCGACTGATTGTGGGGGGAGATTTCAATACGATCCTGGATCCAAAGCTGGACCGCTCGAGTTCTAGGTCTGAGAAGGTATCAGCTATGGCGAAGGAGCTCCGTGGAGTTTTTGTTCTACTCCCCCATGTGCATAAGGTGTATTCCTGGATCGACTTGTTATGAATAAGACGCTGCTGGCTGAGGCTGGTAGATGCTGAATATTCAGCAATAGTGGTGTCAGACCACGCCCTGCACTGGGTGGACTTGCAAGTCAGCAAAGAAAAGGCCCAGCGCCCGCAATGGAGTTTGGATATGGGGCTGCTAGCAGAGGAGGAGGTGTGTCAGCAGGTGAGGGCCATTCGGGGATATATAAGGATCAACGATACGGGTGAGGTTTCGGCGGATTTTCTGAAAATCCAAATATACCACATACACTGGCTCCTCCTCGTCAACTCTACTAGTAACCTCCTCAAAGAATTCCAGCAGATTTATCAAGCATGCTTTCCCCTTCATAAATCCATGCTGAATCTGTCTGATCCTTCTTCTTTTCTAAGTGCTCTGCTATAAAATCTTTGATAATGGATTCTAGAATATTCCCCACTATTGAGGCTCCTTTGGCGGCTCCTTAATGTAGTTCTGAACACACCTACCATCGGGAACATTGCTACTTGATCTGCCCTGTTTAGTCCTGTTAGAAGTTTATAGGGTTCAATGAAATCGCCCCCCCGCCCTCATTCTTCTGAACTCCAGCGAATACAATCCTAACCGATTCAATCTCCTCATACGTCAGACCTGCCATCCCAGGAATCAATTTGATAAATCTTCACTGCACTCACTCTAGACAAGAACATCCTTTCTCAGGAGGCACTGAAGGCGGTTAATAGGGGGAATTCATCTCAATTCGGGCCCATAAGGAGAAGGATGTGGGTGCGGAGTTGGACAGATTGGTAGACAAAATTTTACAGGTGGACGGGAGGCATGCGGAGTCTCCGGATGATGGGCTTTGTAGGAGCGTCAGAGACTGCAGCTGGAATTTGGGCTCCTGTCCACAGGTAAGGCGGTAGACAGCTGAGGAGGGTAAAGAGGGCGGTGTATGATGTCACGAAAATGTCACTTTAAGAAATGTTTGGCTGCTCATATTACTGCAGTGATGTCAGAGAGTGGGTAAAGCTGGGCTGTTGCAGGCTTTTACTTTCGTTTTAGGCTGTTTGCTGCAGGGTGTGTTTTAGTTTTGTTTTCAGAGCTGGATACCTGTAATCTAAAGACTGCAAATCGATCCTGGTGATTTAAAACTAATAACAGTAGTGACTTTAACCTGATGTGCTTCTGGTAAAAGGTGTTTTAAGTCTTATGGAGGATGAAAGGAAAGCTTAAAGGATTACTTAGTGTTGCATTCTTTGGGGGTTGCTAAGATGTTCACTGTATGTTTTAAAAAGATTAACTTGAGTTCATAGAATAAACATTGTTTTGCTTTAAAAAATACTTTTCCATTTCTGCTCTACCACAAATGTATAGTTGGCCGTGTGCTCCCCATACCACAATCTATTAAAAGTTGTGGGTCAGGTGAACTCCATGATACCCTTTGGGGTTCTCTAAACCCTGGCCCATAACAAATTGGGGGCTCGTCAGGGATAAAAGTCTATCTATTGGATTGGCTTAGTGAACTTAAAGACCATGAGGGTGAGCATATTGTGGTTGCTTTTCAGGTGTGGTATTTTAGTTTAAGGAGGGAGTATGTTGTGGACAATGGCTCTTTCAAAGGCTCAGACGTTTTTGGGGGTGGAGACGGTCACACGCAGTACCTTACGGACAGAGACTAAAAGCAGACTGTTAGATTTGGCAAAAACATTGCAGTTAACATTACCTGAAAAAATGTGAAAATATGAGGTCATTATGGCAGTGGCTAAGCATTTAAAGTTGCCTGAGATACAATTTGACTCATTGGAAATAGCAAAAATTCAGTTGCAAATTAAACAAATGGAACATGAGAAAGAATTAAAGCAGCTTGAATACGAAAGAGAGAGAGAGGAAAAAGAAAAGGAGAGAGAAGAAAGGAGAAAAGAAAGAATAGCCCTAGCAGAACAAAATGAAAGAGAAAGGGAGAAACGGAGCAGGAAAAAGATTTAAAAAAGAGAGTTTGAACTTCAGAAAATGGGCATGAAACATGACAGTCAGTTAAAATTGGCAGACGTAAAGGGAAATGTACAGTTGGATGATAGTGATGAGGATAGTGGGAAAGAGCGTCATAGTCGAAGGCTTAGTGGGTATCTATTTAAATATGTGCAAGCATTGCCAAGGTTTGACGAGAAGGAGGTAGAAGTCTTTTTCATTTCATTAGAGGAGGTGGCTAAACAAATGAAATGGCCACAGGACATGTGGGTATTATTGATTCAAACAAAGCTGGTAGGTAGAGCTAGTGAAGTGTTTGCATCACTACCGCAAGACGTACCTGGGACGTATGAGGAGGTGAAAAAATCCATCATAGGTGCATATGAACGAGTGCCTGAAGCCTACAGACAAAGGTTTAGAAATTTAAGGGAAAAATTTGGTCAAACATACTGGAGTTTGAAAGGATCAGAGTAATTTTGATAGGTGGATAAGGGCTTTGAAAATAGGCCAAATGTATGAAGCTCTCAGAGAAATTATACTTTTGGTGGAGTTTAAAAATTCAATTCCTGATGTAGTGAGAACCCATGTGGAAGAACAGAGGGTTAAAACTGCGAGATTAGCAGCGGAAATGACAGATGATTATGAATTAGTTCATAAATCAAAGCTTGGTTTCTGACATCAGTTTCAGCCTGTGAGGGATAGAAACTTGGGACATGAGAAATACTCAAGTGGTAAAGGTAAAGGTGATCTGATGGGAGATAATAAGGAGAGTGTACCTCAGATTAAAAAATAAATCCAGGAGGGTGGAAAAGAAATGAAAAGTTTCAAATGTTTTCACTGTAATAAACTAGGCCATGTAAAGTCACAGTGTTGGTGGTTGAAGGAAAGCACTGGGAAGGCTGATATGGTAAAACAGGATAAGACAGTGGGGTTTGTTAAAGTGGTAAAGGAAAGCCCAAGTGAAGCGAAGGAGGTGCAAAAGATTGTACAGCCTGATCAAGAGGTGATTGATAAGAAGGTGCCAGATCTCTTTAAAGAATTTACTTGTGTGGGTAAAGTTTACTCATGTGTATCAGGAGGAGCCGGTAAAGAAGTCACAATTTTAAGAGATACGGGAGCTAGTCAATCTTTAATGGTAAGAGATGAGGAGTTATGTAGTTTGGGAAGAATGTTGCCAGAAAAGATGGTAATATGTGAAATTCAGGGTGAGAGGAGTAGTGTTCAATTATATAATATATAATTATATTATGAAGAGTGGTGAAGTGGCAATAGGAGTATTGGAGAAACTATCTTGTCCTGGAATACAGTTTACCTTGGGTAATGATATAGCTGGATCGCAGGTGGGAGTGATGCCTACTGTGGTGGATAAGCCAGTGGAAAATCAGACAACTGAAGTGTTGAAGGATGAATATCCTGGGATTTTTCCGGATTGTGTAGTTACAAGGTCGCAAAGTCACAGGTTAAGACAAGAGGAGAAATCAAAGAGTGAAGATGACGTTGAAGTGCAAATATCAGAAACGATTTTTGATCAGATGTTTGAAAAAGAACAAGAACAGGTGGAGGATGAGGCGGATATTTTTAGTCCAGGAAAATTGGCGGAGTTACAACAAAAAGATATAGAAATAAAACGGATGTATCAGAAAGCATTCACGGAAGAGGAATCTGAGTGTATACCAGAGTGTTATTACCGTAAAAGTGATGTCTTGATGAGAAATTGGAGACCTTTACATATGCAGGCGGATGAAAAGTGGGCAGACGTTTATCAAGTAGTATTGCCGGTAGGGTATAGAAAGGAGGTTTGCGAGTTGCACATGAGATACAAGTGGGAGGTCATTTGGGAATAAGGAAAACTCAAGCTAAAATACAAGAACATTTTTATTGGCCTGGACTACATAAAGATGTAGTTAAATTTTGTCAATCATGTCACACATGTCAAGTGATAGGGAAACCTCAAGCAGTGATAAAACCAGTGCCCTTAATACCCATTCCAGCATTTGAGGAACCTTTTACAAGGGTCCTAATTGATTGAGTAGGACCGTTTCCTGAAATGAAAAGTGGGAATCACTATCTTTTGACGATAATGGATGTGTCTACTAGGTTTCCAGAGGCCATTCCAGTACGTAATATTACAGTTAAAAAGATTGTGGAGGCGTACTTAAATTCTTTACTAGATATGGACTACCCAGAGAAATACAATCGGATCAAGGATCGAATTTTACCTCAAGGTTATTCAAAGAAGTTATGGATAGCTTAGGAATAAAACAATTTATATCAACTGCATACCATCCAGAATCACAGGGAGCGTTAGAAAGGTGGCATCAGAGATTAAAGACAATGTTGAGGGCTTATTGTCACGATTATCCAGAGGATTGGGATAAAGGAATTCCATTCGTACTGTTTGTAATTAGGGATGCACCTAATGAGTCAACCAAATTTAGTCCTTTTGAACTAATTTTTGGTCATGAGGTAAGAGGACCACTTAAATTGATTAAGGAAAAATTGGTGAGTGAGAAATCAGAAGTTACATTATTGGATTATGTGTCAAATTTTAGGAAATGATTGCACAAAATGTGATGAAACAGGTAGCGGACAAGAAATCCAGAGTTCGTAGTTTTGCCATTGGAGATAAAGTTTTAGTGTTGTTACCAGTGGTAGGTGAACCTTTAAAAGCTAGGTGTTGTGGACCTTATCAGAATGAAAGGAAATTAAGTGAGGTGAATTATGTGGTTAAAGCCAGATAGAAGGAAGACCGAGTGTGTCATGTGAATCTGCTTAAAAGGTACTTTGAAAGGGAAGGAGAGAAAAAGAAGGAGGTTTTAATGATTTTAACTCAAAGTGACGAACCAAATCCAGATGACTGTGATTTTGACATCCCTCAAATTAAATTGGAAAATGAGGATATTCTTAAAAATTGGGATAAATTGTTGAGTTACCTTCCAGAGGAAAAACAAACTGACCTGAAAGAGTTATTGAAATCACATGGGCAAGTTTGTGGTGATAAATTGGGAAGTTCTAAAATGGCTATGCATGATGTCGATGTGGGAAATGCTATTCCAATCAAACAATATCCAGACAGACTTAACTCTTTAAAATTGGCACAGGTTAACAAAGAGATTGAGAGTATGCTTAAAAATGGCATAATTGAAGTGGGTTGCAGCCAATGGAGCTCAACCATAATGATGGTACCTAAACCAGACGGTACCCAATGGTTGTGTGTGGACTATAGAAAGGTTAAAGCAGTTACGAGAATGGACTCTTATCCTATCCCATGTTTTCAGGATTGCATTGAGAAAGTGGGACAATCAGCTTTTATTTCCAAACTGGATTTCCTTAAAGGTTACTGGCAGGAACCTTTATCTGAAAGGGCAAAGGAAATTTCAGCTTTTGTGACTCCAGATGGTATATACCAATTCAAAGTTATGCCATTTGGCATGCAAAATGCCCCAGCCACATTTCAACGGTTAACTAACAAAGACGTGTCAGGATTACCCAATTGTGCGTTATACATCGACGATCTGGTCATTTTTAGCCAGACATGCGCAGAACATTTAAAACATCTGACGGAGTTATTTGATCGACTTCCTCGTTTTCCAATTTAATTTGAGGTATGTCAAATTCACAGTCATCTGGATTTGGTTCGTCACTTTGAGTTAGAATCATTAAAACGTCCTCCTTTTTCTCTACTTCCCTTTCAAAGTACCTTTTAAGCACATTCACATGACACACTCGGTGAGTCTTCCTTCTATCTGGTGTTGTTACCACATAAATCACCTCACTTAATTTCCTTTCAATCTGATAAGGTCCACAAAACCTAGCTTTTAAAGGCTCACCTACCACTGGTAACAATACTAAAACTTTATCTCCACTGGCAAAACTACGAACTTTGGATTTCTTGTCCGCTACCCGTTTCATCACCTGCTCTATTTAATCGTTCCCTAAAATTTGATCCTTGATCCGATTGTATTTCTGTGGTAGTCCATATTTAGTAAAGAATTTAAGTAACTCCTCCACCATCTTTTTAGCTGTAATATTACGTACTGGATTGGTCTCTGGAAACCTAGTAGACACATCCATTATAGTCAAAAGATATTGATTCCCACTTTTTGTTTTAGGAAGCGGTCCTACGCAATCAATTAGGACCCTAGTAAAAGGTTCCTCAAATGCTGGAATGGGTTTAAGGCCGCTGGCTTTATCACTGCTTGAGGTTTCCCTATCACTTGACATGTGTGACATGATTGACAAAATTTAACTACATCTTTATGTAGTCCAGGCCAATAAAAATGTTCTTGTATTTTAGCTTGAGTTTTCCTTATTCCCAAATTACCTCCCACTGGTACCTCATGTGCAACTCGCAACACCTCCTTTCTATACCCTACCGGCAATACTACTTGATGAACTTCTGCCCACTTTTCATCTGCCTGCATATTTAAAGGTCTCCATTTTCTCATCAAGACATTACTTTTACGGTAATAACAATCTGGTATACAGGCAGATCTCTCTTCCGTGTATGCTTTCTGATACTTCCGTTTTATTTCTACATCTTTCTGTTGTAACTCCGCCAATTTTCCTGAACTAAAAATATCCGCCTCATCCTCCACCTGTTCTTGTTCTTTTTCAACCATCTGATCAAAAATAATTTCTGATAATTGCACTTCAACTTCATCTTCAACTTCATCTTCACTCTTTGATTTCTCCTCTTGTCTTAACCTGTGACTTTACGACCTTGTTACTACACAATCTGGAAAAATCCCAGGATATACGTCCTTCAGCACTTCAGTTGTCTGATTTTCCACTGGCTAATCAACCACAGTAGGCATCACTCCCACCTGCGATCCAGCTATATCATTACCCAAGATAAGCTGTATTCCTGGACAAGATAGTTTCTCTATTACTCCTACTGCAACTTCACCACTCTTCACTGGACTTTCCAACCTTATCTTATATAATTCAACACTACTCCTCTCACCCTGAATTCCACATATTACTACCTTTTCTGGCAACATTCTTCCCAAACTACATAACTCCTCATCTCTTACCATTAAAGATTGATTAGCTTCAGTATCTCTTAAAATTGTGACTTCTTTACCTGCTCCTCCTGATACACATGAGTAAACTTTACCCACACAAGTAAATTCTTTAAAGAGATCGGGCACCTTCTTATTAATCACCTCTTGATCAGGCTGTACAATCTTTTGCACCTTCTTCGCTTCACTTGGCCTTTTCTTTATTACTCTAACAAACACCACTGTCTTATCCTGTTTTACCACATCAGCCTTGCCAGTGCTTTTCTTCAACCACCAACAATGTGACTTTACATGGCCTAGTTTATTACAGTGAAAACATTTGAAATTTTTCATGTCCCTTCCACTCTCCTGGATTTCTTTTTTAATCTGAGGTACACTATCCCTCATCAGATCACCTTTACTTTTACCACTGGAGTATCTCTCATGAGCCCAATTTCTATCCCTCACAGACTGAAACTAATGTCGGAAATCAAGCTTTGATTTATGAACTAATTCATAATCATCTGCCATTTCTGTTGCTAATCTCGCAGTTTTAACCCTCTGCTCTTCCACATGAGTTCTCACTACATCAGGAATTGAATTTTTAAAATCCTCCAAAAGTATAATTTCTCTGAGAGCTTCATACATTTGGTCTATTTTCAAAGCCCTTATCCACCTATCAAAATTACTCTGTTTGAGCCTTTCAAACTCCAGTATGTTTGACCAAATTTTTCCCTTAAATTTCTAAACCTTTGTCTGTAAGCTTCAAGCACTAGTTCATATGCACCTAAGATGGATTTTTCATCTCCTCATACGTCCCAGGTACCTCTTGCGGTAGTGATGCAAACACTTCACTCGCCCTACCTTTGTTTGAATCAGTAACACCCACATGTCCTGTGGCCATTTTATTTGTTTAGCCACCTCCTCTAATGAAATGAAAAAGACTTCTACCTCCTTCTCTTCAAACCTTGGCAATGCTTGGACATATTTAAATAGACCCCAACCAAGCCTTCGACTTTGACGCTCTTTCTCACTATCATCCAACTGTACATTTCCCTTTACGTCTGCCAATTTTAAGTGACTCTCCTGTTTCATGGCCATTTTCTGAAGTTCAAACTCTCTCTCTTTATCTTTTACTCTGATCTGTATCTTCCTTTCTCTTTCTGTTTCTTCTGCTAGGGCTATTCTTTCTTTTCTCCTTTCTACTCTATCCTTTTCTTTTTCCTCTCTCTGTCTTTCTCTTTCTCTTTCCGCTCTATCTCTTTCTCTTTCTTTTTCCACTCTCTCTCTCTCCCTTTCTTTTTCCTTCCTTTGGTATTCAAGCTGCATTAATTCTTTCTCATGTTCCATTTGTTTAATTTGCAACTGGATTTTTGTTATTTCCACTGAGTCAAACTGTATCTCAGGCAACTATAAATGCTTAGCCACTGCCATAATTACCTCATCCTTTTGCATTTTGTCAGGTAATGTTTTTGCTAAATCTAAAAGTCTGCTTTTAGTCTTTGTCTAAGGTACTGCGTGTGACCGTCTCCACCCCCAAAATCTTCTGAGCCTCTGAATGAGCCATTGTCCACAACACACTCCCTACTTAAACTAAAATACCACACCTGAAAAGCAACCACAATATGCTCACCCCTCACTGTCTTTAAGTTCACTAAGCCAATCCAATAGATAGACTTTTATTCCGGACAAGCCCCCAATTTGTTATGGGCCAGGGTTTAGAGAACCCCAAAGTGTATCATGGAGTTCACCTGACCCACAACTTTTAATAGATTGTGGTATGGGGAGCACACGGCCCACTCTACAGGTGTGGTACAGCAGAAATGGAAAGGTATTTTTTAAAGCGAAATAATGTTTATGCTATGAACTAAAGTTAACTTTTTTTAAACATACAGTGAACATCTTAGCAACCCTCAATTCAAATACAACCCCCAAAGAATACAGCACTAAGTAATCCTTTAAGCTTTCCTTTTAACATCCATACGACTTAAAACACCTTTTACTAGAAGCACATCAGGTTAAAGTCACTACTGTTATTAGTTGTAAATCACCAGGATTGATTTACAGTCTTGAGATTACAGAGAGTGATTCATACACCTTCTGGCTGTGACTGCAGCTATCCAGCTCTGAAAACGAATCTAAAACACACCCTGCAGCCTGCTCAAAAAGGAAAGTAAAAAGTTGACAGACAGCCCAGCTCCACCTACTCTCTGACATCACTGCAGTGGTAAACACCCATTTCTTAAAGGTACTCTCACTACAGATATTTATACACACACCCATTTATAAACACCCATTTCTTAAAGGTACTCTCACATGACAATGGGTTGGGATCGATGCAATGAGGCAAATGCCCGGGACCAGGCGGATAGCCGGTTGAGTTTTATTTTAAAAATTCCAGGCCGTTGGGACCGCTTCTGGTAAAAGCTTTTAACGAGTCAAAGAAGCTAGGAGTGCTCGCCCCAATGTTTGCTCCCCCCAATGTTATTGCAGGCATTGATTCCCCTTATTTTGAAGCGGGATAAAGATCCGGAGAGCTGTGAGTCGTATAGGCCAATCTCCCTGCTAAATGTAGATGCAAAATTGCTTGCAAAGATCTTGGCCACACGTATAGAAGATTGTATAGGCGAGGAACAGACGAGATTTGTTAAGGGATGACACCTGACGTCCAAAATTAGGCGGCTCCTTAATGTGGTTCTGAACACACCCATCATCGGGAACATAGCTCCTTCATCTACCCTGTCTAGTCCTGTTAGACATTTATAGGTTTCGATGAGAGCCCCCCGTCCCTCATTCTTCTGAACTCCAACGAATACAATCCTAACCAATTCAATCTCTCCTCATACGTCAGTTCCGCCATCCCAGGAATAAATTTGATAAATCTTCACTGCACTCACTCTAGAGCAAGAACATCCTTCCTCAGATGCGGGACTTTGTCAAAATCCTTCTGAAAATCCAAATATACCACATCCACTGGCTCCCCCTCGTCAACTCTACTAGTTCCATCCTCAAAGAATTCCAGCAGATTTGTCAAGCATGCTTTCCCCTTAATAAATCCATGCTGAAATCTGTCAGATCCTTCTTCTTTTCTAAGTGCTCTGCTATAAAATCTTTGATAATGGATTCCAGAATTTTCCCCACTACTGACGTCAGCCTTACTGGTCTATAATTTCCTGTTTTCTCTCTACATCCCTTTTTATACAGTGGAGTTACATTAGCTACCCTCCAATCTGCAGGAACTGTTACAGAGTCTGTAGAATCCTGGAAGATGACCACCAATGCATCCACTATTTCTAGAGCCACTTCCTTAAGCACTCTGGGATGTAGATTATCAGGCCCTTGAGATTTATCCGCCTTCAATCCCATCAATTTCCCCAATACCATTTCTCTACTAAAATATTGATATTCAATTCCTCCATCTCACTAAACCCTGTGTTTCCCAATAATTCTGGCATTTGATTTGTGTCCTCATTTGTCCTGCAGATAAATCCCTATGGTAGGATTTATCTAAGAGAATTTTAGCGACTGGAAAGCCCTCATAACTGCATGTGACCCACCATCTGCTGAAATGCTTACAATAATTGTTAGTTTAAGCTATATTTAGATTTGTATTCTTCTCTATTTAAAATCTAATTAAAGTACTCCACTCCTCCTTCCCCTATTGTTATGAATTCCCATTTGAACCAATTTCCTGACCTTGCTCCATTATCAACTCACTCTGAATGGTGTGGTCTTACTGCTATCTCTCTTTGTATGCTCCTACCAAACTGAATTTGGAAGGAGATGCAAGCCTACTACATTGCATTCCCACAATATATGAAAATTTAGGATATGATTCACGGTGGGAAATATGGGTTTCCAGTAATTGTTGCATTTGCTGCATTGTAAAAACTATGGGGTTATAACAAAGACAAAGAACAAAGAAATGTACAGCACAGGAACAGGCCCTCCAAGCCCGTGCCGACCATGCTGCCCGACTAAACTACAATCTTCTACACTTCCTGGGTCCGTATCCCTCTATTCCCATCCTATTCATGTATTTGTCAAGATGCCCCTTAAATGTCACTATCGTCCCTGCTTCCACCACCTCCTCCGGTAGCGAGTTCCAGGCACCCACTACCCTCTGCGTAAAAAACTTGCCTCGTACATCTACTCTAAACCTTGCCCCTCTCACCTTAAACCTATGCCCCCTAGTAATTGACCCCTCTACCCTGGGGAAAAGCCTCTGACTATCCACTCTGTCTGTGCCCCTCATAAATTTGTATACCTCTATCAGGTCTCCCCTCAACCTCCTTCGTTCCAGTGAGAACAAACCAAGTTTATTCAACCGCTCCTCATAGCTAATGCCCTCCATACCAGGCAACATTCTGGTAAATCTCTTCGCACCCTCTCTAAAGCCTCCACACACTTCTGGCAGTGTGACGACCAGAATTGAACACTATACTCCAAGTGTGGCCTAACTAAGGTTCTACACAGCTGCAACATGACTTGCCAATTCTTATACTCAGTGCCCTGGCCAATGAAGGCAAGCATGCCGTATGCCTTCTTGACTACCTTCTCCACCTGTGTTGCCCCTTTCAATGACCTGTGGACCTGTACTCCTAGATCTCTTTGACTTTCAATACTCTTGAGGGTTCTACCATTCACTGTATATTCCCTACCTGCATTAGACCTTCCAAAATGCATTACCTTACATTTGTCCGGATTAAACTCCATCTGCCATCTCTCCGCCCAAGTCTCCAAACAATCTAAATCCTGCTGTATCCTCTGACATTCCTCATCGCTATCCGCAATTCCACCAACCTTTGTGTCGTCTGCAAACTTACTAATCAGACCAGTTACATTTTCCTCCAAATCATTTATATATACAACAAAGAGCAAAGGTCCCAGCACTGATCCCTGTGGAACACCACTGGTCACAGCCCTCCAATTAGAAAAGCATCCTTCCATTGCTACTCTCTGCCTTCTATGACCTAGCCAGTTCTGTATCCACCTTGCCAGCTCACCCCTGATCCCGTGTGACTTCACCTTTTGTACTAGTCTACCATGAGGGACCTTGTCAAAGGCCTTACTGAAGTCCATATGGACAACATCCACTGCCCTACCTGCATCAATCATCTTAGTGACCTCCTCGAAAAACTCTATCAAGTTAGTGAGACACGACCTCCCCTTCACAGAACCATGCTGCCTCTCACTAATACGTCCATTTGCTTCCAAATGGGAGTAGATCCTGTCTCGAAGAATTCTCTCCAGTAATTTCCCTACCACTGATGTAAGGCTCACTGGCCTGTAGTTCCCTGGATTATCCTTGCTACCCTTCTTAAACAGAGGAACAACATTGGCTATTCTCCAGTCCTCCGGGACATCCCCTGAAGACAGTGAGGATCCAAAGATTTCTGTCAAGGCCTCAGCAATTTCATCTCCAGCCTTCTTCAGTATTCTGGGGTAGATCCCATCAGGCCCTGGGGACTTATCTACCTTAATATTTTTTAAGACACCCAACACCTCGTCTTTTTGGATCTCAATGTGACCCAGGCTATCTACACACCCTTCTCCAGACTCAACATCTACCAATTTCTTCTCTTTGGTGAATACTGATGCAAAGTATTCATTTAGTACCTCGTCCATTTCCTCTGGCTCCACACATAGATTCCCTGGCCTATCCTTCAGTGGGCCAACCCTTTCCCTGGCTACCCTCTTGCTTTTTATGTACGTGTAAAAAGCCTTGGGATTTTCCTTAACCCTATTTGCCAATGACTTTTCGTGACCCCTTCTAGCCCTCCTGGCTCCTTGCTTAAGTTCCTTCCTACTTTCCTTATATTCCACGCAGGCTTCGGCTGTTCCCAGCCTTTTAGCCCTGACAAATGCCTCCTTTTTCTTTTTGACGAGGCCTACAATATCTCTCGTTATCCAAGGTTCCCGAAAATTGCCGTATTTATCCTTCTTCCTCACAGGAACATGCCGGTCCTGAATTCCTTTCAACTGACACTTGAAAGCCTCCCACATGTCAGATGTTGATTTGCCCTCAAACATCCGCCCCCGATCTATGTTCTTCAGTTCCCGCCTAATATTGTTATAATTAGCCTTCCCCCAATTTAGCACATTCATCCTAGGACCACTCTTATCCTTGTCCACCAGTACTTTAAAACTTACTGAATTGTGGTCACTGTTACCGAAATGCTCCCCTACTGAAACATCTACCACCTGGCCGGGCTCATTCCCCAATACCAGGTCCAGTACCGCCCCTTCCCTAGTTATTTCACTGGAAAGTTTGGCAGTGCATAAATTATGTGAGGTTTTGATGGAATATTGCAGGAGTAACGTTCTTGTCCTTGGTTAGTAAGCGGTTATCCAAAGAGCGTAAATTAAAAATCACAACCAAATGATTAAAGGGAAAGAGATGCCACCATTAACACTCACTTTGTCTTGGGCCCATGACATCTTTGTCAATCTCTTATTAACACCGACCTATCCCCGAACTCCTATTCTTCCCTTCCTCCTCCACCCCCCTCTCCAGTCGTACAATTCATTACATTTCTATCCCTCTTCAGTTCTGAAGAAGAGCTACGTTAACTCTGTTCTCTCTCCACAAATGCTGTTCATCCAGCATTTTCTGTTTTTATTTCAAATTTCCAGAATCCGCAGTATTTTGTTCTTATTTGATTAAATGGAAGTGCAAGGAGAAATATTTTTAGATACTTAGGACATGGAATGCCTGAAACATTGATTCAAACGGAATCCATACAAAGCTTTAAAAGCTTTAAAAGAGATAAATATTTGAAAAAGAAAACCTGTAAAAAGTCACAGTGAAACTGCAAGGGAACAAGAGAGACTAAAGTGGATAATTCTTTCAGAGATTTTTCTTAAGTGTGACTATGTGAATATGGTCTTATTATACAATGGCGTGATTCTATAGATGGCTATATCATTAACGCATATATTAACAATCCTCAGAATGCACAAATCACAACAGACCCAAAGAAAAACTGTCCTGCACTACCAGAGCAGGGCTATGCAGAAATGCTGTGTATAATATGCTGTGGTAGCATGGGAAACAGTTTTCTTTGAATTAATTCATTTGTGGGATGTGTGCATCGTAGGATAAATCAGCATTTATTGCCCATCCCCTATTGCCTTTGAGAAGGTGATGGGGAACTGCCTTCTTTGCAACGTTGCAGTCCACAGTGGTGAAGGGAGTTCCAGGATTTTGACCCAGTGACAGTGAAAAGTTAGAATGGATTTTGATCAGAAGTCCATAAAGAAAATGTGACCTGCAGAAGTTGAGAAGGTGACAGAACATGTGAGGTATTGTGTCACTTTGAATTGCCATCTGATCGACAACCTCAGTTGGCTAAGAGTTCTGTTATTTATGAACAAGCTGCATTATTATTGGAAAAATCAAGAAAAAAATCCATGCTAGCTTTGTAGGTCACGGTACAGAATGCATCTGAGTATTTGTGTGAGAAACCAGGTACGACCTGGACACAACCTACTCACTTAACAGGAATTCTCAGCTGCAAATATTCTGTTAACAAGAACCAAGGTTGTTGATAAAGATAGAAAATGGCTGTGGCTTCTCAGTTCCAGTCAGCAAGCAAAAACATTCACTTGTTGGTTATTCTCACTGGGGAAGAAATGAGTACACATTGCCACTTATTTTGCATTGTACTGGTGCTGAGAGACACCTTGCATATCATTGCTGCATCCAGAGTTACAGTGAAATGTGTGCGTGTTCCAATTTTGAGCAGCGATAGATTGCAAACTAGGCCTGCAGAAAAGAACAGAGGGATTGTTGAGTCCGGGCCCCGGAGGCAATGCTAGGAAATGCTTTCAGATTACTTCTAATTAATTTTTGGCTCTTGCGTGATTACCACTATCAGTCAAAACTAACAAGAGGTTTGGTGATTGTGGTGATGTGGGAGATTCCTAGCTCCTGCTGTGTGTAAATGATTTGGGTTAACAAAATTTTTTTTTAACTCTCCCTCAAAATGTTTTCCTTCCCCTAAAGCTCTGTAGTGGGCAGTCGATCCTAATTTTTTCTTCATAATACCTTGCTCATGAATTTGTGCCTAGATACTGTCAGAGAAAAGAAAACAAAAGATTTGCATTTGGAATTCTAGAAGCACAGAAGAAATCCATTTAGCCCATCACACCTGTACCATGTCTTTGGTGAAGTTTTTTAAAATTATGTTATTCAAGGCCAAATAACATTATAAACAACCCACTCGCCCCCACTCCAAGAAAGCCCTCCTAACCCACGGGGTCTTCCCCACCCACACAAACCTAGAGATCAGTGCATTCATCTTCTTATAAAATGACTTTGGGGTGAAAATTGGGAGGTTCTGAAACACAAACAGAATCCTTGGCAGCACCGTCATTTTTACTGTCTGCATCTACCCTACCAGCGACAGCGTTAGCACATCCCACTTCCTGAAATCCACTATCGTCTGCTCCACCAGCCGTTCCAGGTTCAACTTGTGCAGCTGTGCCCAGCCCCACGCCACCTGGATACCCAAGTATCTAAAACTCATCCCCACCACCGTTAACGCCAATTCCCCAAACCTCCCCTCCTGCCCTCTAGTCTCAATCGGGAACACCTTGCTCTTTCCCATATTCAACTTGTACTCCAAAACCCGGCCAAATTTCTCTAAAAGCCCCATAATATCCCCAATGCTGCCCAACGGTTCTGAAATATCTAACAACAGGTCATCTGCATACAATGAGACCCTGGGCATGGCACCCCCCGCTCAATTCCTCTCCAGACCCTCGACGCCCTAAGCGCAATTGCAAGCGGCTCTATTGCCAAGGCGAAAAGCAATGGGGAGAGCAGGCAGCCCGCCTCGTCCCCCGATGCAGTCCAAAATACCCCCAACTTCATTCGCACACTTGTGACCGGTGCCTTGTCCAGCAGCCGGACCCAGTAACCAAACCCCTGTCCGAACCCGAACCGCCCCAACACCTCCAGCAGATACTCCCACTCCACCCGGTCAAAGGCCTTCTCTGCGTACACCTCCACCACTATCTCTACATCCTGCCACTCTGGAGGCACCATAATTTCATTAAGCAGCCTCCTCACATTCGCCTCCCCTTCACAAACCTCGTTTGATCCTTGCCTATCACCCCGGGACGCAGTCCCCGATTCGTGAGGCTAACGATATTGGGCGGTGCGAGCTGCACTGCTCCAGATCCTTATCCTTCTTTAAAATCAGAGAGATGAGAGCCTGTCACAATTTTAGCCCTCGCCACAGTGGCTTCAGGTCTGCCCCAAACTTTTTATAAAACTCCACTGAGAACCCATCCGGCCCAGGAGTCTTCCCTGCCTGCATTGCCCCCATACTCTCCATCACCTCCCTCAGCCCAATTGGGGCCCACAGCGCCTGAACCAGCTCCTCCTCTACTTTGGGAAACTCCAACCTGTCTAAAACCTGCTGCAGCCACCCCCTCACCCTCAGCTAGGGGCTCAGACACGTAGAGACCTCTGCATAAGGCTGACAACATGCCATTCACCTGCTCTGGGTCCATCAGCACCTCACTCTGCCAATCTCCCTTGCCGCCTCTAGCTTCCTCAACTGAAGGGCCAACATCTTGTTCGCCTTCTTCCCATACTCATATATCTCTCTGAGCCCTACGCAACTGCCCCACCATCTTCCCCGTAGACACTAACCCAAACTCCACCTGGAGTCTCTGCCTCTCCTTTAACAGTCCAGCCTCCGGGACCTCCTGTCTACCCTCAAAATCCCGTCTACCAGCCCTGTCATCTCCGCCCACTCTGCTTTCCCCTGTTTGCCCAAATTGGGATGAACGTCCTCCTGACCACTGCCCTGAGTGCCTCCCACAGTGTGGTGGCCGTGACCTCCCCTAAATCATTTAGCTCCACGTACCCTCGAATGTCTGACCTCACCAACTCACACACACTCCTCACCTGCCAACAATCCCACATCCAGCCTGCTCTGCGGGCACTGGGCTCCCCACCCCCCCCCCAGGCCTCGCACAAATCCACCCAGTGCGGCGCATGGTCAGAAACCAGAATCGCAAAATACCACCCCCGCCAGCAACGCCTTGTCTAACACGAAAAAATCAATCCGGGAGCACACCCAGTATACATGGGAGAAGTATGAAAATTCCTTTGCACTCGGCCTCCCCAACCTCCATGGGTCCATAACATTCCCATGCGCTCCATAAACCCCTTCAGTTCCTTCGACACTGACAACACCTTTAACGACTTTGGACTCGACCAGTCCTAACTCGATTCTATATCTGTATTAAAATCCACCCCCCATACTCAACCAGTGTGAGTCCAAGTCAGAAGTCCTCCTAGCACCCACCTCATAAAATCTACGTCAGCCCAATTTGGGACATAAACATTTATCAGGACCACCAGCATCCCCTCCAACTGTCCACAAACCATCATGACCCTCCTCCACCCGAATCGGCCACAATCTTCCCCACCTCAAACGCCACCCATTTTTTCACCAGCACCGCCACACCCCTTGTCTTCATGTCCAGTCCCGAGAGGACCACCTGCCCCACCCATTCTTTCCTCAACTTTGTCTGGTCCCCTATCTTTAACTGCGTCTTCTGCAAAAAGACCATGTCCTCCTTCAGACTCCTCAAATACGTAAATACATAACGACCGTTTGACCGGCCCGTTCAACCCTCTCACATTCCACATGACCAGCCTGGTCAGGGGCCTCCCCACCCCTGCCAATCAGCATATCCCTTCTTGGACAAGCCCCCGGCCCATGTCACGCAACTCTCCATTGCATCGGATGTCCACCGTCATCGATCCTTTTCCTTTCTCGCGAGGCACGGTGGCACAGTGGTTAGCACTGCTGCCTCACAGCTCCAAGGTCCTGGCTTCAATTCCGGCCTTGGGTGACTGTCTGTGTGGAGTTTGCACGTTCTTCCCGTGTCTGCATGGGTTTCCTCCGGGTGCTCCAGTTTCCTCCCACAGTCCAAAGATGTGCAGGTTAGGTGGATTGGCCAAGCTAAATTGCCACTTAGGGTCAAAACGTTTAGGTGGGGCTACTGGGTTATGGGAATAGGGTGGAGATGTGGGCTTAAGTAGCTCTTTCCAGGGGTCGGTGCAGACTCGATGGGCCAAATGGCCTCCTTCTGTACTGTAGGGATTCTATGATAACTGCGCCACACCAACCACACCCTTGTCAGCAACCTTCGTCCCACCCACCCCCTCCACTCAAACAAAACACTAACCCCCCCCCCTCTGTGCTAGCCTCCTGGCAACCCCCTACTTTATTTCCGTTAACTAGCCTGCCCAGCTAGCATGGTGGCCCCCGCCCAAGGCCTCCAAACTCCCTGCCTCCCCCAATACCTCTCCCACCACTCACCAGATGCCCCTAAAGAGTAACAAAAAGTGAACTCACTGTCGTACTTCCCCCATGAAAAAACCTGCCCTCCAAACAACCCACGATCCAAAGCATTAAGGAACACACCGACTCCTCCAAAGCTCAATGTCCTCACTCTCTTCCCAGCCCATAGTCCCTCATAAACTCCATCGCTTCGTCTGGCATGCAAAAATAAGTACTCTCGCTTCTGGAAGGGCACCCACAGGCGGGCCGGGTACAATAGGCTGGCTTAGCACAGGGCTAAAGAGCTGGCTTTTAAAGCAGACCAAGGCAGGCCAGCAACACGGTTCAATTCCCATACCAGCCTCCCCGAACAGGTGTCGGAATGTGGTGACTAGGGGCTTTTCACAGTAACTTCATTTGAAGCCTACTTGTGACAATATGCGATTTTCATTTCATTTCATTTTTCATTTCAATTTCACCCCCTTTTTAAAGAGGGCAGCCGACCTGACCCTCCTCTTTGTCAGTTCTGCTCCCAGTCTTGGTACACCCACAAATCATTCCCTTCTGAGGTGCATTTCCTGGTCTGCCTCGCCCATTGGAGAATCTTCTCCTTGTCCAGAAAGCAGAGCAACTGTACCACCATCGCCCTCGGCGGCTCGCCCGCCTGCTGCCTGTGTGCTCAGTCTGTGTGCTCGGTCAAGCTCAGAGGCCGATCAAAAGCCCCTCCCCCATCGTCTCTGTACCTTCGATGTCTTCGAGCAGCCCCACGATCCTGAGATTTGGTCTTCTGGAGCGATTATCCAGATTCTCCACTTTATCCTTCAGCCTCTTTTGGGTCTCCCGCATCACCCCCACTTCAGCCACAAATGAGGTCAACCCTCATCTCCTCCCCCACTTTCTGGATCGACTGGCTCTGGGACTCCAGCCTCTGTTCCACTCTCTTGATCCCCATCTTAAGCGGCTCCACCATATTGGCCAGGTCTTCCAAGGCCTCTTTTCTGCTGGCAGAACTTTTCATTGAGGAACTCTCTTAACTGCTCCATTCACCACTGGGCGGCGAAGCAGCTGCCTTGCCCACTGCCATTTTATCCTTTGGCGAATAATGAAGACTCTCCTGCTCCAGCAGCTCTTTCCTTCTTGCCCCACTCTTGGTCTATGGTTCCATCCACCAGCCACACCAGAGGAGCAAAACCTTCCACAGGCACTCCTGCACCTTTCAAATGCTTGGGTGTGGAAAAGACCAAAAAAAATCCACCTTGAGTGGGAGCCACCAATATGTGCGACTGCTCACTCCATGGCCACCACCGGACGTCTGGGTTTTGATACAAATATCCATTTTATCCCATTCCCTTGGTCTTTCTCCCTGCAAATAGAAATATTTACGTTCAAGTATTTATCCAATTATCTTTGAAGTGTCACAGTTGAATCTGCTGCTATTACACTTACAGAAAATATAATGGCTTTATGATCTCTGACCTTGCCAAAGAGCTTTAGTCAATGGGACACTTTTGACGTTCAGTCACTGTCATAATGTGCTATTGTAATTAAGAAACTACATGGACCTCTTTACCTCTTGAATTTGTGCCCTTCTACTTGTGCAAGCACATCTTGTGCCTGATGGGTGGACATCCCAGCACGTTCTGGGATCTTTTCTCAGACACTAGTTCAGTGCCAGCTGGAGTAGTGTGTCCATTCTGGCCGCCTCAGTTTCGAAACAATCTGAAGCAGTCCAGGCCTCTCATGTGCCAAGATCTAGCCAAATCCAGGTTTTGGGCAAATAAAATTTGCACCACACAAGCATTGACCACCCACCAGATTAGATTCACTTGGCATTCAAAGGCATTACCATCGCCTTATTCCCCCACCAACACTCTGGGCATTCATTATTGACCAGAAACCTCACTGGAAGAGCCACACAAGTACTGTAGACTTGGGAAGAAAAATAATCACCATTTCTTCATTGCTACTGAGTCAGAGTCCTGGAACTCCCTCCTGTAGGAACTAACTTGCAGCATGTTATGACCAGGTGTTTGGGGTGAACTGGCCCTCCTCTACTCGACTTCCTTGCTTGAACCAAATCAGAATGTATTTAACTATTTAAGCTGTCAGCATTAGGAGCCAATCAAACAAAGTTATCTTGAGTCAAAGAAAGAGCAAATTATCTATCGGCCTCGTCGCGTCGGGGGCGAAACCGAGCAGGCTGGTTAGATCGTCGGTGAGGCCGAAATCGGGAACCGCGCCGGGCACCAATTGGTTTCCGATGTAACCGCTTGCTCCCGTTGGAGAGATCCAGATCATGGCGAGAAACCAATAATCACCAATTAAGTCCAGTCACCACACCACTAATAGGAAGGACCCCTATTGAACAGCCACCCATGACCTAACCACATCGTCAACAAGCGGTCACATTGACACCGTTTAGTATACCTATTTAAAAATGGGAAGCCAGCGCAATGACTGCTGTGGGGAGCCGAGGAGGTGAGTAGCCATCTTCAAAATCGGGCAGTCGGTCCCAGGGCACTGGGGCCACTGCCCCAGTGCGTGAGGGTGGGGGGGGGCGACATCGGTGGGAGTGGGGGAGGGGGATAGTCCAGCTCCTGCGAGCCCGGCATGCCACCCCCTGAATTGTGTATACCCATGGAGGGGCAGCTCCAGCTGCTGCCTGTCTGACCCACCAAGCACCCTTATGACAGAGCCCTGTCCATGTTAATACGGTGACGGTCACTTTAACTCCCACTGACCGTGGTGGCCGCACAGCTGAAAGCTATTGCTGATAGGGAATTGGCAATTCTAGTAATGCGAGTGCTTCACAGCTCCCAAGTGGAATCCCGTGGGTGCACGTGCCAATACGCAGATGGTTGTTACTGCCTGGCGTCCCAACCGTCCATGAGGCCTGGACATTTTGCCTGAACTCCAGAGGCATCAACACCACAGGGGCAGCAGTTAAGATTTTAACACCCAGGAGCTAGGCCACAGCACTGGGGACATCTCCGCGACCAGAAGATGGGTGCGTGGACCTGGGAGGGGCCTAGCACCTGGTCCAGCTAACGTTTCCAGCGGGTGTCTGGGGTACAGGGTCTGGGGGGTGTTGCCCAGGGGCCCCAGCTATGGCCTGAGATGCATGTGCAGGGAGTGTTGGATGGCACCCTGAAGGATGGCAGGGGATGTGAGGGTGGAGAGGCCTGGGGTACTCGTGGGTCCCGGGGGGGAAGCCATAGCTGATTGTCAGTCTCTCGCCCTCTCCAATTCCTGACATATTTCACATTATCGATGATATTGAGGACCCCATGGAAGCTGCGCTCGCGGTGCTGCTGGCAGGCCAGGCAGCTAGACGCCAGAGAAGGCGGCGGCAGCAGTGTCGACAGAGACCCAAGGCGGTGGCCCATATGCAGGGCCTCGCCCCACAACCTGTGGACCTGGCCATTCATCAGGCCAGGGAGGGACCCAGAAGGAGAGGCTGGTTTACCTTGGGAGATAGGGGCAGCTGGATTGAGCTCCAGATGCCCCTGTGTCATCTGGCTCTGCCATCCTTGGCAGCTCCTCAATCTCCATGGTGTCGATGTACTCGGCAATGCCCCGCTGCGAGTAGGCCATACTCTGCAGTGCCTCACAATGTCCACCTGCGGCTGGGGCATGGTTCTCCGTGACTGAGACATTCTCTGGAGTACCTCAGCAAGGCCCATCTGAGACTGGGACATCCCCCAGTGACTCGGATATGCTGTCGAGGCGCTCAGCCATGGTCCGTCACTGACTGAGCCAAGCCTTGGACACCATCACTCATGCGGCTGACATTGTGCTCCAGGTTCTCCACTGCAGTCGCCACCCCAGCAGTATTGCCTCGGTGCCATGAATTCCAATGAATCTCCTGTACCCTTATTCTCTGAGATGTTTCTAATTGGCTATGGACCCATTGGTGCCACTGACATCCCCCTCTGAATCTCACAGCCGCACCCTATTGACTGCATCAGCTCTGGGGTGGCCTGGTCCAGAGGCTCAGCTTCTGACTGGGACTCAGCTGGCTCCAGGGACCCAGCAGACCTTTGAATGCTGTCTCCTTAAAACGTTCCTGCCTCCACCTGATGTGCATCAGCAACTGTGTGGTGCTCACCAGATTGTGCCCCAGAAGCCTGTCCACGACTTCTGCCCATCGAGGTGTGTGCATCTGCGTAGGTGGAGGGTGGGGATGGTAGTTGTGGTACCTCAATGGCAGCATCTTCAGAGCACTCCACTGAGGTGTTCTCTTGGGAGGCGGGTGGGGGCATGCCTATGGGCAGGCACTGCCAGCTGAAGATCCTGTGGGAGAATGGACATGTGGTCATTGAGAGGGAAAGATCATCATGCTGGCATGAACAACACATGTGAGAGATCATCTGGGTGGGGCCTGGTGGACCGTCACTCCTACGGCGTCGGCTGAGCTCTACGTCAGTCACCAATCTGTCCTCTGTCTCCCTCGTGACCTCCAGGGCTTGTTCCTTATAGGGGTTGAGGACCGTGAGGTGGGGCAGCCCACCCACTGCCCATCTTGGCCCTTTCCTGTCGATTGGGCACTAATTTCTCCTGTGGGGACAGATGGGGGCATTGTGAGCTGAAGGTTTCATAAATCGTGGGTGGGAGGGAGGGAAGGGAGGTGGCATGGCAGGGACAGGCGTGGGTACCACTACCGGGCATGGGGAGGGCTTGCTGGTGTGTACCAGGGTGTGTTGGTGCAGTATTGTGCTGGGTGGGGCATGGGGGGATGCCAGGCGCAGTACCTTCAGGGCGGGGCGGAGGGGTGTCTGGGGATAGCAGGCGGGACTGGTGCCAGGGACCCGATGCTAACATCCCGGCAGCCCGGTGGAAGTTATTCTCCTGGTCACACTTCCTGCACTGACGGCTGCTGCCCACTGCCTCCCAGTGTCATGTGAGAGTACCTTTAAGAAATGGGTGTTTATAAATGGGTGTGTATATAAATATCTGTAGTGAGAGTACCTTTAAGAAATGGGTGTTTACCACTGCAGTGATGTCAGAGAGTAGGTGGAGCTGGGCTGTCTGTCAACTTTTTACTTTCCTTTTTGAGCAGGCTGCAGGGTGTGTTTTAGTTTTGTTTTCAGAGCTGGATAGCTGCAGTCACAGCCAGAAGGTGTATGAATCACTCTCTGTAATCTCAAGACTGTAAATCAATCCTGGTGATTTACAACTAATAACAGTAGTGACTTTAACCTGATGTGCTTCTGGTAAAAGGTATTTTAAGTCTTATGGATGTTAAAAGGAAAGCTTAAAGGATTACTTAGTGTTGTATTCTTTGGGGGGTTGTATTTGAATTAATGGTTGCTAAGATGTTCACTGTATGTTTTAAATAGGTTAACTTGAATTCATAGAATAAACGTTGTTTTGCTTTAAAAAATACTTTTCCATTTCTGCTCTACACCTGTAGAGTGGGTCGTGTGCTCCCCAGACCACAATCTAGTAAACGTTGTGGGTCAGGTGAACTCCATGATACACTTTGGGGTTCTCTAAACCCTGGCCAATAACAAATTGGAGGCTCGTCCGGGATAAGTCTATCTATTGGATTGGCTTAGTGAACTTAAAGACAGTGAGGGGTGAGCATATTGTGGTTGCTTTTCAGGTGTAGTATTATAGTTTAAGTAGGGAGTGTGTTGTGGACAATGGCTCTTTCAGAGGCTCTGAAGTTTTTGGGTGGAGACGGTCACACGCAGTCCCTTACGGACAGAGACTAAAAGAAGACTGTTAGATTTGACAAAAACAGTGCAGTTGACATTACCTGACAAAATGCAAAAAGATGAGGTCATTATGGCGGTAGCTAAGCATTTCAAGTTGCCTGAGATACAGTTTGACTCGTTGGAAATGGCAAAAATCCAGTTACAAATTAAACAAATGGAACATGAGAAAGAATTAAAGCAGCTTGAATACGAAAGAGAGAGAGAGGAAAAAGAAAAGGAGAGAGAAGAAAGGAGAAAAGAAAGAATAGCCCTAGCAGAACAAAATGAAAGAGAAAGGGAGAAACAGAGCAGGAAAAAGATTAAAAAAAGAGAGTTTGAACTTCAGAAAATGGGCATGAAACATGACAGTCAGTTAAAATTGGCAGACGTAAAGGGAAACAGTGATAGTGGATAGTGATGTGGATAGTGCGAAAGAGCATCATAGTCGAAACTTGGTGGGAATCTATTTAAATATGTCCAAGTATTGCCATGGTTTGATGAGAAAGAGGTAGAAGCCTTTTTCATTTCATTTGAGAAGGTAGCTAAACAAATGAAATGGCCACAGGACGTGTGGGTATTACTGATTCAAACAAAGCTGGTAGGTAGGGCTCGTGAAGTGTTTGCATCACTACCGGAGGAGGTATCAGGGTTGTATGAGGAGTTGAAAAAATCCATCTTATGTGCATATGAACTAGTGCCTGAAGCCTACAGATAAGGTTTAGACATTTAAGGAAAGAATTTGGTCAAACATACATGGAGTTTGAAAGGCTCAAACGGAGTAATTTTGGATAAGGGCTTAGAAAATAGACCAAACGTATGAAGCTCTCAGAGAAATTATGCTTTTGGAGGAGTTTAAAAATTCAATTCCTGATGTAGTGAGAACTCATGTGGAAGAACAGAGGGTTAAAACTGCAAGATTAGCAGCAGAAATGGTAGATGATTATGAATTAGTTCATAAACCAAAGCTTGGTTTCTGACATCAATGTCAGCCTGTGAGGGATAGAAACTGGGGACATGAGAAATAATCAAGTGGTAGAAGTAAAGGTGATCTGATGGGAGATAATGAGAGTGTACCTCAGATTAAAAAAGAAATCCAGGAGGGTGGAAAAGAAATGAAAAGTTTCAAATGTTTTCACTGTAATAAACTAGGCCATGTAAAGTCACAGTGTTGGTGGTTGAAGAAAAGCACTGGGAAGGCTGATGTGGTAAAACAGGATAAGACAGTGGGGTTTGTTAAATTGGGAAAGGAAAGCCCAAGTGAAGCGAAGGAGGTGCAAAAGATTGTACAGCCTGATCAAGAGGTGATTGATAAGAAGGTGCCAGATCTCTTTAAAAAATTTACTTGTGTGGGTAAAGTTTACGCATGTGTATCAGGAGGAGCAGGTAAAGAAGTCACAATTTTAAGAGATACGGGAGCTAGTCAATCTTTAATGGTAAGAGATGAGGAGTTATGTAGTTTGGGAAGAATGTTGCCAGAAAAGGTGGTAATATGTGGAATTCAGGGTGAGAGGAGTAGTGTTCCATTATATAAGGTAAGGTTGGAAAGTCAAGTGAAGAGTGGTGAAGTGGCAATAGGAGTATTGGAGAAACTATATTGTCCAGGAATACAGTTTATCTTGGGTAATGATATAGCTGGATCGCAGATGGGAGTGATGCCTACTGTGGTTGATAAGCCAGAGCAAAATCAGACAACTGAAGTGTTGAAGGACGAATATCCTGGGATTTTTCCAGATTGTGTAGTAATAAGGGCGCAAAGTCACAAGTTAAGACAAGAGGAGAAATCAAAGAGTGAAGATGAAATTGAAGTGCAATTATCAGAAACGATTTTTGATCAGATGGTTGAAAAAGAACAAGAACAGGTGGAGGATGAGGCAGATATTTTTAGTTCAAGAAAATTGGAAACGTTACAACAAAAAGATATAGAAAAAAATGGATGTATCAGAAAGCATACACGGAAGAGGAATCTGAGTGTATACCAGAGTGTTATTACCGTAAAAGTGATGTCTTGGTGAGGAAATGGAGACCATTACATATGCAGGCGGATGAAAAGTGGGCAGAAGTTCATCAAGTAGTATTGCCGGTAGGGTATAGAAAGGAGGTGTTGCGCGTTGGACATGAGGTACCAGTGAGGTCATTTGGGAAGAAGGAAAACTCAAGCTCAAATCCAAAAACATTTTTATTGGCCTGGACTACATAAAGATGTAGTTAAATTTTGTCAATCATGTCACACATGTCAAGTGATAGGGAAACCTCAAGCAGTGATAAAACCAGTGCCCTTAATACCCATTCCAGCATTTGAGGAACCTTTTATAAGGGTCCTAATTGATTGCATAGGACCGCTTCCTAAAACAAAAAGTGTGAATCAATATCTTTTGACTATAATGGATGTGTCTACTAGGTTTCCAGAGGCCATTCCAGTACGTAATATTACAGCTAAAAAGATTGTGGAGGAGTTACTTAAATTCTTTACTAGATATGGACTACCCACAGAAATACAATTGGATAAAGGATCAAATTTTACCTCAAGGTTATTCAAAGACGTTATGGATAGCTTAGGAATAAAACAATTTATATCAACTGCGTACCATCCAGAATCGCAGGGAGCGTTAGAAAGGTGGTATCAGACATTAAAGACAATGTTGAGGGCTTATTGTCAAGATTATCCAGAGGATTGGGATAAAGGAATTCCATTCGTACTGTTTGCAATTAGGGATGCACCTAATGAGTCAACCAAATTTAGTTCTTTTGAACTAATTTTTGGTCATGAGGTAAGAGGACCACTTAAATTGATTGAGGAAAAATTGGTGAGTGTGAAATCGGAAATTACATTATTGGATTATGTGTCAAATTTTAGGGAATGATTAAATAGAGCAGGTGAATTGGCTAGACAACATTTAAAAGTTGCACAAAATGTGATGAAACGGGTAGCGGACAAGAAATCCAAAGTTCGTAGTTTTGCCAGTGGAGATAAAGTTTTAATGTTGTTACCAGTGGTAGGTGAACCTTTAAAAGCAAGGTTTTGTGGACCTTATCAGAATGAAAGGAAACTAAGTAAGGTGAATTATGTGGTAAAAACACCAGATGGAAGGAAGGCTCACCGAGTGTGTCATGTGAATATGCTTGAAAGGTACTTTGAAAGGGAAGGAGAGAAAAAGGAGGAGGTTTTAATGATTCTAACTCAAAGTGATGAACCAAACCCAGATGACTGTGAATTTGACATATCTCAAATTAAATTGGAAAACGAGGATGTTCTTAAAAATTGGGATAAATTGTTGAGTTACCTTCCAGAGGAAAACGAACTGACCTGAAAGAGTTATTGATATCACCTGGGCAAGTTTGTAGAGATAAATTGGGAAGTACTAAAATGGCTATGCATGATGTAGATGTGGGAAATGTTGTTCCAATCAAACAACATCCATACAGACTTAACCCTTTAAAATTGGCACAGGTTAACAAAGAGATTGAGAGTATGCTTAAAAATGGCATAATTGAAGTGGGTTGCAGCCAATGGAACTCACCCATAGTGATGGTTCCAAAACCAGCCGGTACCCAACTGTGGTGTGTGGACTATAGAAAGATTAATGCAGTTACAAGAACGGACTCTTATCCTATCCCATGTTTGGAGGATTGCATTGAGAAAGTGGGACAATCTGCTTTTAGTTCCTAACTGGATATACTTAAAGGTTACTGGCAGGTACCTTTATCTGAAAGGGCGAAGGAGATTTCAGCTTTTGTGACTCCAGATGGTATATACCATTTCAAAGTTATGCCATTTGGCATGAAAAATGCCCCAGCCACATTTCAACGGTTAACTGACAAAGTTGTTTCAGGATTACCCAATTGTGCGGTATACATCGACGGTCTGGTAATTTTCAGCCAGACATGGACAGAACATTTAAAACATTTGATGGAGTTATTTCATCGACTTCAGGAGGTGGGTTTGGTGATAAACCTAGCCAAAAGTGAATTTGGAACAGCCCAAGTCACTTTCCTTGAGGAGTTTCTGATACCCTCGAGACAAAGGGAATTAATGCGATTTCTTGGCATGAGTGGAGTTGATCGAACATTGGTGAAAACGTTTTGTCGCGTGATTGCTCCACTGATGGACTTGCTGAAGAAACATCAAAAATTTCAGCGGACAGCGGACTTTCAACAGGCATTTGACGGCCTGAAAGCTGTGATAACCAATGCTCCTGTGTTGGAGAATTACAAGGGACTCTGTGATCAGATTGAACTAAAGTATCTGACTTTAAAGAGAAATGCCGAGGCGTAGAGAAATGGACGGCTCGTGCTTCTTGTCCAAAGAGACCGTCAATCGAGAAGGATTCCAGTTGGAGGAAGACGGAAAAAGAAATGGACTATATTATTATACCTATTTGCGTGTGTTGTTCTTTTTTGAAAGAAAAATGTATATTTACTGTGTGCATTTCTTAAAGGATAGGAAAAGGGGAAAAATGAAACCATCTTGAAGTTCATAGAATATCATAGAATTTACAGTGCAGAAGGAGGCCATTTGGCCCATCGAGTCTGCACCGGCTCTTGGAAAAAGCACCCTACCCAAGGTCAACACCTCCACCCTATCCCCATAACCCAGTAACTCCACCCAACACTAAGGGCAATTTTGGACACTAAGGGCAATTTAGCATGGCCAATCCACCTAACCTGCACACCTTTGGACTGTGGGAGGAAACCGGAGCACCTGGAGGAAACCCACGCACACACGGGGAGGATGTGCAGACTCCGCACAGACAGTGACCCAAGCTGGAATCGAACCTGGGACCCTGGAGCTGTGAAGCAATTGTGCTATCCACAATGCTACCGTGCTGCCCTAAAGTTGATGGTTTTTTTTTTTTTCTTTGGGGCAGGTGTCATGTGAGAGTACCTTTATGGAATCGGTGTTTATAAATGGGTGTGTGATGCTCGACCAATGACTCTAGAAGTGATATTGGATGACAATTGAAGGCTTTATTGGACTAGATGTTTCCCCCAGCAGTGCAGGTACAGAATGCAGCTGCTAGGGAGACACAGACTCTTATACTCCACCTTACTGGGCGGAACCAGCAGGCAGGCTTCACCAATGATCTTCCTGTCTCAGGTACCTCCCACACCAATGATCTTACAGCCTCAACCTATGTACCGTAATGCTCCTAATACCGACTACCACATTCACCCCCTGTTAAAAAAAAGAGTCTGGCGGGGATGGTGGTCTCGCGTCATACAGTGGTAGAGGTTATGGTGGTACCCGTTGGTGGTGCAGTGTTTTGCCTCATTACATTTCACAACTATTTACAGTATTCATTTTACATGTACATATCAGAATGAAGCAATTAGTCGATCGGGGCCCCGGTCGTCCTCTGTGATCGTCACAGTTTTGGCGGTGATGCAGGCGCCGGCTCGGGCATCCATGGCTCCGGGAGCGTGATTTCAACTTCTTCGGTAGCTTCATCACCCCTGGGTGGGACCAGTGGAAGAACCGATCCACCTGGGAAGGGGGCAGCCGTGGGGTGCCCTGTTGGGGTTCCTGCGGGCGCCAGGTCCCGTAAGGAGACCGTATCCTGCTGTCCGTCGGGGTACGCCACGTAGACGTACTGAGGGTTAGCGTGAAGGAGGTGGACCCTCTCTACCAATGGGTCCAACATGTGCACCCGCACGTGTTTGCGGAGCAGAATGGGTCCAGGAGCTGCCAGCCAGGTTGGGAGCGAGGTCCCGGAGGAGGACTTTCTAAGGAAGACAAGGAGACGTTCATCAGGTGTTTCATTTGTCGTGGTACACAGCAGTGATCGGATGGAGTGGAGTGCATCGGGAAGGACCTCCTGCCAGCGGGAGACTGGGAGATTCCTGGACAGTAGGGCCAGTAGGACGGTCTTCCAGACCGTTCCATTCTCCCTCCCTACCTGTACTTTTCCCCGGGGGTTATAACTAGCCGTCCTTCTCGAGGCGATGCCCTTGCTAAGCAGGAATTGACACTGTTCGTCGCTCATGAAGGAGGACCCCCTATCGCTGTGTATGTCGGCGGGGAAACCGAACAGGGTAAAGATACTGTGGAGGGCTTTTATGACGGTGGCTGCGGTCATGTCGGGGCAGGGGATGGCGAATGGGAACCGGGAGTACTCGTCAATCACATTCAGGAAGTACGTGTTGCGGTCGGTGGAGGGGAGGGGCCCTTTGAAGTCCATACTGAGGCATTCAAAGGGACGGGAAGCCTTTATCAGGTGTGCTTTCTCTGGCCTATAGAAGTGCGGCTTGCACTCCGGGCAGATTTGGCAGTTCCTGGTAGCGGTCCTGACCTCCTCGAGGGAGATGGGCAGGTTGCGGGTCTTGATAAAATGGAAGGGAAGGGTTTCGTCGATTGTATGCATCATGGCCTTTGCGATGTCCGCCATTAAGCGGCTGAAGGCCTGGTGGGCCTCTGCCGACAGGGGGAAAACCGAGGATTGGATTAGTGGGCAAGCCGTGTCCGCATAATTGGGGACCCACTGGGCGTAATATGAAAAAAATCCCAGGCAGCATTTCAGGGCCTTGGAGGGGGAGGGGAAACTCCATGAGGGGGCGCATGCGTTTGGGATCTGGGCCTATGACTCCATCATGCACTACGTAGCCGAGGATGGCTAGACGGTCGGTGCTGAACACGCATTTGTCCTTGTTGTAGGTTAAGTTAAGGGTTTTTGCGGTGTGGAGGAATCTGAGGAGGTTGGTGTTGTGGCCCTGCTGGTCATGGCCGCAGATGGTGACGTTGTCGAGGTACGGAAACGTGGCCCCCAAAACGTACCGGTCAACCATTCGGTCCATCTCCCGTTGGAAGACGGAGACTCCATTTGTGACACCGAAGGGAACCCTTAGGAAGTGGTAGAGCCGCCCATCTGCTTCGAATGCAGTGTACCTGCGGTCCCCCGGGCGGATGGGGAGCTGATGGTAGGCGGATTTGAGGTCCACCGTGGAAAAGACCTTGTATTGTTCAATCTGATTGACCAAATCAGATATGCGGGGGAGAGGGTACGCGTCGAGCTGCGTATACCTGTTGATGGTCTGACTATAATCAATGACCATCCTGTGCTTCTCCCCGGTCTTTACAACCACTACTTGAGCTCTCCAGGGGCTGTTGCTATCCTCGATAATACCTTCCTTCAGTAGCCGCCGAACTTCGGACCGAATGAAGGTCCGGTCCTGGGCACTGTACCGTCTGCTCCTGGTGGTGACGGGTTTGCAATCCGGGTTGAGGTTCGCAAAAAGGGAAGGTGGGTCGTCCTTGAGGGTCGCGAGGCTGCAGACAGTGAGGGGGTGTATAGGGCCGCCGAATTTAAAGATTAAGCTCTGGAGGTTGCATTGGAAGTCCAATCCCAGGAGTGTGGCAGCGCAGAGGTGAGGGAGGACGTAGAGTCGGAAATTTTTTAATTCTCTTCCCTGGACCGTGAGGTTCGCTACGCAGAACCTCTTGATCTCTACACAGTGAGACCCGGAGGCCAGGGAGATTCTTTGGTTAACTGGGTGTATGGGAAGAGAACAGCACCTTACCGTGTTTGGGTGTATGAAGCTCTCTGTGCTCCCGAAGTCGATCAGGCAGGATGTTTTGTGCCTGTTGATGAGCACGGTCATTGTCGCAGTCGAGAGCGTTCGGGGCCGAGACTAGTCCTGGGTCACCGAGGCGAGTCGTGGTGAAAGTTGAAGATTTTCCTTGGGCGGTGTGTTGTCATCCAAATTGGGGTCCTGAGACTCCAGCCAAGACGGCGCCGCCCATGGGTCGCACATGGCTGGGGGTGGGCAAGATGGCGGTGCTCACGGATCGCACGTGGTCCCTGGGGAACAAGATTTTGGCACCCGGGGCCCACACGTGGCTCGGGAAAATGAAGATGGCGGCGCCCGCAGCCCGCACATGGCCTGTGGAGAGAGTTGTGGTGGCAGCCCCGGTTCACCCCCGGAGACAGCGGCAACTGCCCGGGCCTGGCATACCGCCACTAAATGGCCCTTTTTGCCACAACCTTTTCAGATGGAGGAGCGGGCTGGGCAGCGTTGCCGGGGGGTGCTTGGCTTGCCCGCAAAAATAACAACGGGGCCCCCCGGGGTTGCCTGGTAGCCGCACGGCACAAGCTTGTGGGGGGATGGGGGATGCATCGGGGTCGGCCGTGGGTGGGTTCCACGCTGCCCAAGGGGCTGCCGCGCGGTCGGGGACGTACGCATGGGCGTTTCAGGAGGCCACATCAAGGGAGCTAGCAAGGGCCCGTGCCTCCTTGAGGCCTAGTGTCTCTTTCTCCAGCAGCCGCTGACGGATTTGGTAGGACAGCATACCTGCAACAAATGCGTCCCGGATTAAATGTTCTGTGTGGTCGCTGGCTGAAACTTGCGGTCAGACACAGTTCCTACCTAGTACCAGGAGCACGCAGTAGAATTCATCCAGCAATTCCCCTGGGATTTATCGCCTTGTCGCTACAGATGTCGGGCATAAACCTGGTATACTGGCGAATGTAGTGTCCTTTCAACAGGGCCATCGCGGCCTTGAAATCGTCCGCATCCTCGATGAGGGTGTAGATCTCTGGGCTCACCCTCGAGTAGAGAACTTGCATCTTCTGGTCCTCCGTTGATGCAGTCGTGGCCATCCTGAGGTTCCCGTTGAAGTACGCCAGCCAGTGTTTGAAGGTTGCCGCTGAGTTTAACGCGTGGGGGCTGAGTTGCAGACACTCCGGCTTGATTCGGAGCTACGTTCTTTAAAATCTAGTCCAATAAATTGATGCTCGATCAATGACTCCAGAAGCGACATTGGATGACAATTGAAGGCTTTATTGGACTAGATGTTTCCCCCAGCAGCGCAGGTACAGAATGCAGCTGCTAAGGAGATACAGACTCTTATACTCCGCCTTGCTGGGCGGAACCAGCAGGCAGGCTCCAGCAATGATCTTCCTTTCTCAGGTACCTCCCACACCAATGATCTTACAGCCTCAACCTCAGTACCGTAATACCCCTAATATCAACTACCACAGTGTGTATATAAATATCTGTAGTGAGAGTACCTTTAAGAAATGGGTGTTTATTACTGCAGTGATGTCAGAGAATGGGTGGAGCTGGGCTGTCTGTCAGCTTTTTACTTTCATTTTAGGCTGTTTGCTGCAGGGTGTGTTTTAGTTTAGTTTTCAGAGCTGGACAGCTGCAGTGACAGCCAGAAAGTGTATTAGAGTCTCTCTCTCTAATCTAAAGACTGTAAATTGATTCTGGTGATTTAAACTAATAACAGTAGTGACTTTAACCTGATGTGCTTCTGGTAAAAGGTGTTTTAAGTCTTATGGATGTTAAAAGGAAAGCTTAGAGGATTACTTAGTGTTGTATTCTTTGGGGGTTGTGTTTGAATTAATGGTTGCTAAGATGTTCACTGTATGGTTTAAAAAGGTTAACTTGAGTTCATAGAATAAACATTGTTTTGCTTAAAAAAATACTTTTCCATTTCTGCTCCACCACACCTGTAGAGTGGGCCGTGTGCTCCCCATACCACAATCTAGTAAACGTTGTGGGTCAGGTGAACTCCATGATACACTTTGGTGTTCTCTAAACCCTGGCCCATAACACCAGGCTGCACTGGCTGCCCTTTGGCTGACCTTCCGACATCGGGGAACAGAGTATCCCTCCTTGAGGCTACCATGTCCATGAGCCTGACTATGTTGGCACCCCGAATCGCGGAGTTGGTCTGCACGGTGGCATGGCTGAGTGAGTGCTGTCTGGGGTTTGCTCTGCGATCGGTTTAAGTGCTGCTCCCCTTCGTTAGCTGGCAGCTGCCGGGATAGGTCTTTGCAGCGTAAAGCCTGTGCAGCAACATTAAGTGCCCTAATTAACATTCAATACCCGTGACAGCCTTGCCAGGTTGACCACTGGGAAACACTTATAATTCCCGCTTGCTACCACACTTAGAATTGATTTGGTTAGATTGCGCCCAATAGAAACGTAGAAATAAGGAAAGTTGAAGTCCAGTTTAAAAAAAATAAAAAGATATGCAGTTAAATGTCCTTTGATTGTTCTTGAGGGACCGATGGGCCGAATGGCCTCCTTCTGCACTGTAAATTCTATGATTCTACGATAGATTTTAAAATGTTGCAACTGACTTGGATTAGCTGGTTTTGTGAATATGGTCAGGTGTACATTATATTAAAATTATTACAAGATCTCTTAACTGATAAATGTCCATGTAAAGTTCGGTTCGGACTGCTAATACACTTGTTCCAGGAAAGAAGAGAAAGCAAGAGAGAGAGACCAGCTGTCAACCTGCTTCCTCCACTGAATACTGTCATGATATTCAGGTGAACATCATAGCACATACATAATAATGGACAGATCAACGGACCAATCAACACACACAACACGACAGCCAATCACAGACAAGAGCATACACAGTACAAAACAGGGAACACAACACTTCCTGGGCACTCGAGCAGGAGACGGCTCAGGGCACAGACCTCATTGCCAGCCACTCAGACATTCACTATGTGCTGAGTACCAGAGTTTACTATGTTAATAGTTGATTGAAATAAAACTGCGTTGTACCATTCGCAACCGTGTTGGTTCATCTGTGTATCAGAGTACCCAACACTTCATGATACCAGGAGTGATTTGATACCTGCCCACAAATCTGCCATCCTGCGCCATGGACACCGTCAACATACCGCAGCCGTTGCAAGTTGCTGGGAACCACGGCGTCAATTGGAAGCTGTTCAAACAGCGCTTCCAGCTCTTCCTGGAAGCCAACAAAAAAGAGAGTGCCTCGGACACCAGAAAGATCGGCATCCTCCTCACCACCGCAGGTCAACACGCCATCCATGTCTACAACTCCCTGGTGTTTGCGGAAGGCGAGGACAAATCCAAATACAAGACGGTCCCTCTCAAGCTCGACCAACACTTCAACGTCGACGTCAACGAGAGCTTCGAGAGATATGTCTTCCAGCAGCGCCTGCAAGGTAAGGATGAGCTCTTTCAGTCATTCCTTACGCATCTCCGCATCCTCGCGCAGTCCTGCGGTTATGACACCGCCTCAGATTCCATGATTCAGGACCAGATCGTTTTTGGGGTCACCTCGGGCACCCTAAGCCAGCAGCTTTTAAAAATAAAAGGCCTCACCTTAGCCTCCGCAATCGAAGCCTGTGTCCTGCACGAAAACGCGACTAGCCGCTTTGCCCAATTTCAGGCAACCGAATCGGCGCGGCGGGGGTCCTACACGGCCGGATCGGCGAGCCAGGTGCCCCACGAGGCCGAACGGGTCCAGGCGATCATGTTCCTCCCGGCCCGCGGCCCGGACGAGGGCGGCCATTTTGTGCGCTTGTGCGTGCCAAAACCTACGGCAACACTGAGGGACGTGATGCGCAGGCCCGCTAGACGCAAGACCGAACTGCACATGCGCAGTGGCGCAACGAACACCATGACGTCACGACGTGCGGCAACTGTGGAGCTGCACATTTAAAGCGGCAATGTCCTGCAAGAACCCGATAATGCCTACGCTGTGGCAAGATGGGCCACTACGCTGCTTACTGTCGAGCAGCTAAACCTGTCAATCTTCCACAACTCCGACAACCTCGCAGGGACGTGCGGACCATTCAGCCTCCCCATTACGAATCGTGCCCAGATGACATCCAGACCGGTGACACAGATGACCGAGATGCCTTCCGTGTTGCGGTCATTGATGGGAACCGAGTTAACACGATCAATCCGGGTGATGAATGGTGTGCCACCCTGACGGTCAACCGATCGCCGATAACTTTCTGCCTGGACACTGGCGCCTCCGCCAACCTCATAGCATGGTCAGCCTTCTACGCCATGAAGGTCAGACCACCAATTTGGCCGTCCCGGTGCAGGATGGTCGACTACAATGGGAACGTTATCCCGGCTATGGGATCTGCCAGCTCCAGATGACACACAACACACACACGGCCACACTCTCGTTCGAGATAGTCGGCTCATCGAAGGACTCCCTGCTAGGCGCACAGGCATGCAAGGCTCTCCACCTCGTGCAACAAGTCCACTCTCTCTCTCCAGACGACACGTCTGACTTCCCGGATGCAGAGTTCAACGCACAGCTCCAATCGCTCCTCACCCACAACCAGGAGGCATTCGAGGGCATGGGAACACTGCCATACACCTACAGAACTCGGCTCAAACCAGACGCCACCCCGGTCATTCACGCACCTCGCATAGTCCCTGCGCCACTCAAAGACCGCCTCAAGCAGCAGCTGCAGGATCTCCAGGACCAAGGGGTCCTATCCAGGGTCACGGAGCCCACGCCGTGGGTCAGCTCCATGGTGTGTGTCAAGAAGCCCTCAGGCGAGCTCCGGACCTGTATTGATCCAAAAGACCTCAATAACAATATTATGAGGAAACATTACCCCATACCCAAACGGGAAGAGATCACAAGCGAAATGGCCCAGGCGAAAATATTTACGAAACTGGATGCCTCTAAGGGTTTTTGGCAGATCAAACTCGGTCCGTCCAGCCGAAAGCTGTGCACCTTCAACACCCCTTTCGGCAGGTTCTTCTACAACCGAATGCCATTTGGCATCATCTCGGCATCCGAGGTCTTTCATAGGATCATGGAGCAGATGATGGAAGGCATCGAAGGGGTGCGCGTATACGTGGATGACGTCATCATCTGGTCCACCACACCACAGGAGCACATCTATCGTTTCCAACGCATCTTTGCACGCATACGTGAAAACGGCCTGCGCCTCAACCGAGCCAAGTGTTCTTTCGGCCAAACCGAGCTGAAGTTCCTGGGGGACCACATTTCCCGGTCAGGGGTCCGTCCGGATGCAGACAAGGTGAGCGACATCACAGCCATGCTGCAGCCGGCAGACAAGAAAGCAGTGCTACGCTTCCTAGGCATGGTAAACTTCCTGGGGAAGTTCATTCCCAACCTTGCCTCCAACACGACAGCTCTGCGCCACCTCGTCAAAAAGTCCACGGAGTTCCAGTGGCAGCTCACACACCAGCAGGAATGGGAGGAGCTCAAACTCAAGCTCACCACTGCACCGGTACTGGCGTTTTTCGACACGTCTCGCGCTACTAAAATCTCGACTGATGCCAGCCAGTCTGGCATTGGGGCAGTGCTCCTGCAGCGGGATGACACTGCGTCATGGGACCCGGTTGCCTATGCATCGCGGGCCATGACCCCCACAGAGCAGCGCTACGCGCAGATCGAAAAGGAGTGCCTGGGCTTGCTAACCGGTTTAGACAAGTTCCATGACTATGTGTATGGTCTTCCCCGGTTCACTGTTGAAACTGACCACCGCCCTGGTCAGCATCATAAACAAGGACCTGAACGAGATGATCCTTCGCCTCCAGCGCATCCTACTTAAACTTAGGAGGTACGACTTCCAACTGGTCTACACCCCAGGGAAGGACCTTATCATTGCGGATGCCCTATCCAGAGCAGTGAGCACGCCGCCAGATTCAGAGGGGTTCGTATGTCAGGTCGAGGCGCAGGTGGCCTTCACATCGGCAAATCTGCCAGCTGACGACTCCAGTCTGGCCCGTATTCGCCGAGAGACTGCGGCCGACCCCCTTCTACAACGTGTGATGCGCCACATGACGGGAGGGTGGCTCAAAGGGCAGTGCCCGCAGTTCTACAATGTCCGAGACGACCTGGCCGTCATTGATGGTGTCCTTCTGAAGCTGGACCGGATTGTGATTCCGCACAGCATGCACAAACTGGTTCTCGACCAACTACACGAAGGCCACCTGGGGGTCGAGAAGTGCAGTCGGAGAGCCCGAGAGGCGGTATACTGGCCGGGCATCAGTGATGATATTGCCAATATGGTGCTCAACTGCCCCACCTGCCAAAGGTTTCAGCCGGCGCAACCTCCTGAAATGCTTCTGCCCCATGAGCTGGTGACGTCCCCCTGGGCAAAGGTGGGTGTGGACCTCTTTCACGCGCTCGGCAGGGACTATGTCATCGTCCTTGACTACTTCTCCAACTACCCAGAGGTCATACACCTGCACGATTTGACGTCGTCCGCTGTCATAAGGGCCTGCAAAGACACCTTCGCTCGCCACAGCATTCCGATGACTGTCATGTCGGACAATGGGCCCTGTTTCACCAGCCAGGAATGGTGATCGTTTGCTGCCTCGTATGGCTTCACACACGTGACGTCTAGCTCTCTGCACCCCCAGTCCAATGGAAAGGCGGAGAAGGGCGTTCACATTGTCAAGCGGCTCCTCTGCAAGGCTGCTGCTGCCAGATCGGATTTCTGCCTCGCCCTGCTGGCCTATTGCTCGGCCCCACTAGCCACTGGTCTCTCACCAGCCCAGCTGTTGATGGGTCGTGCCCTCAGGACCACTGTGCCTTCCATTCTGGCACCCACAATCGACCATGCTCCGGTACTGCACAGGATGCAACTGCAGCGCTGTCGCCAGAAGAGGTCATATGACACACGGGCAACTGATCTTCCCGCCCTGGCCCCTGGAGATGAAGTCCGCATCCACCTACCAGAAGGTGGCTGGTCAGCACCTGCCGAAGTTCTCCGCTGCGTGGCTCCCCGCTCGTTCCTGGTTCGCATGCCTGATGGATCCGTTCGTAGGCGCAATCGCCGGGCTCTTCGCCTACTTCCACGCTCGCTACGAGACCTTACACTGACACCGTGCCCTCCTGATGTTCCTGATATCGATTTCGTGGAGCTGCCTGCTACCATGCCCCTTCCGTCATCGCCCTTGGCCAGGCCCATTCCTCAGCCGGTGGTTCCAGACGTACCCTTGAGGCGGTCAACCCGAATTCGTCGCCCACCTACTAGACTGGACTTATGAGACTGTTTATACATTGAACTCATGCAAACACTGTGTTAATATGTTTATGTTCAGATCGTTACAGGAATTCATTTTATCATTCAACATTTCACCGTTCTTTGTTTATGGTACAACCTCGTTATTATGTCACACTCGACATCGCCCCTTGTATATAGTTAAGCCCCATGTACATGCTGTAGCTATTGCACACACACACATTTAGCTGCACTCAGTACACATCTCTATTTATAACCACGTGGGCACATAATCTTGTAAAAAAGGGGGGGTGTCACGATATTCAGGTGAACATCATAGCACATACATACATACATAATGATGGACAGATCAACGGACCAATCAACACACACAACACGAAAGCCAATCACAGACAAGAGCATACACAGTACAAAACAGGGAACACGACACTTCCTGGGCCCTCGAGCAGGAGACGGCTCAGGGCACAGACCTCATTGCCAGCCACTCAGACAGTCACCACGTGCTGAGTACCAGAGTTTACTATGTTAATAGTTGATTGAAATAAAACTGCGTTGTACCATTCGCAACCGTGTTGGTTCGTCTGTGTATCAGAGTACCCAACACTTCAAATACGTGCTTACAATCTCTGCTAATGGCTGCAGCCAGACTTGTTATACTTCACTAATTGTGTATTTCCAAGGAGATTTGGTTGGGTCTGTCTGTGGAAGCCGTTTTTTACTATATCCAACATTTGCATTCTGATGTCACTTCTGTAGACGATGATCAGTTTCGATGGGTCTCTGAATTATACAAAATGTCTCCTTTATCACACTCCCCTATGGATGATTTGATTGTTTTTCACCTTCACCTTGGATGGTGGCCTTACATTTTTAAGTAATACATTCTGTCTCATGTCAAATTACAAAGATTTCCAGTCAGTTGAAAGTTAAAGAACCATGGGCTGGATTCTCCGTCCCGCTGTGCCAAATTTCTGCTTCAGCACGCCGACGGGATGCTCCGTTTTGCCGGCTGGTCAATGGGGTTCCCCATTGTGGGGCAGCCCACGCCGGGAGACCCCTGGGCGCCGGCAAAACGGAGCATCCCGACGGCGGAGAATCCAGCCCAATATTTTCAAAAAGTTAAAGGGGCATAGCCTCATGACTAGCAGTTCCGAAGATGGATTACCCCACTTTCTCAGGAGCATTTAGGGATAGGAGCAAATGCTGGCTTTGAGAGCAACGCACACATCAAATTAAAGAGTAATTTGTTTTTAGAAAATTTGGTATTTGCTTTGTACTTTTGTACAGAATGGAAATTGGTCGTCAGCCATCTATTTGCAGACAATCATGTCTGGATATGCATAATCACATGAGGTATAGGTTCATGATGTAACTTGGATTTGGTAAGATTTGTGGATACTGACCCACCCAAGGCATTTCAGGAAGGTAGTGAAAGTAACAATTGCTTGAATGGAATCTTTAATTCAGAATAAACATTTTCCCAGGAAGTCTCTGCCCACCCCCGTCACATGCGGAATTTAGCCAGGAACAGGTCCAACATTTGACTCAGCTTTGTCTTGTGATTATTAGAAGTAACAGTCGGCATGCATGTTGCAATATCTGGAGTTCACGACTCAACTGACTGACTTTGATTTCCAGTTAACTTCAGCAGTCAAGGGCATTCAGCCTGTGATCTCCGGGTAAGCGTTCTCCAAGGTGGCCTTCAGGACACGTGACAACGCAAAATCGCCGAGCAGAAACTTATAGCCAAGTTCCGCACACATGAGTACGGCCTCAACCAGGACCTTGGATTCACGTTGCATTACATTCATTCCCCCACCATCTGGCCTGGGCTTGCAAAATCCTACCAACCGTCCTGGCTTGAGACAATTCACACCTCTTTAACCTGGGGCTACCCCTCTCTTTGGATCTGTAAAGACTTAATTACCTGCAAATGTTCGCATTCAAAGTATCGTCTTGCATCTTTGACTTTGTCTATATATATGTTTCTGGAACACACCTCTTCATTCACCTGAGGAAGGAGCAGTGCTCCAAAAGCTAGTGATTTGAAACAAACCTGTTGGACTTTAACCTGGTGTTGTAAGACTTCTTACTGTGCTCACCCCAGCCCAACGCCAGCATCTCCACATGGTTATTTTTAAAGAGGAATATTCAGCTCTTTACAAGTAAAACTCAAGAAAGTTTGAGATATTTTGCAAGGGATACATAAGTGTTTCATTTTGCTACTTGGATCATTTCAGAGTGCTTGTAATACTGTAGAAAGTTTAAAGTGTTTCTGGCAAGATACTTAATTCCTCATGAGAGTTCCAATTCAGCACTCTGGGAAGAGCAGAAACAGGAGCACGGAGCTAATTGAGCTCTTACAGCGGGCACTGGCACACAGCAGAAGAGTAGCAGTGCACTCCTCACTAAGTACTCAGGCCAAGGGTACTCTGTTTAAGAGGGGTAGCAAGGATAATCCAGGGAACTACAGGCCGGTGAGCCTTACTTCAGTGGTAGGGAAATTACTGGAGAGAATTCTTCGAGACAGGATCTACTCCCATTTGGAAGCAAATGGACGTATTAGTGAGAGGCAGCATAGTTTTGTGAAGGGGAGGTTGTGTCTCACTAACTTGATAGAGTTTTTCGAGGAGGTAACTAAGATGATTGATGCAGGTAGGGCAGTGGATGTTGTCCATATGGACTTCAGTAAGGCCTTTGACCAGGTCCCTCATGGTAGACGAGTACAAAAGGTGAAGTCACACGGGATCAGGGGTGAGCTGGCAAGGTGGATACAGAACTGGCTAGGTCATAGAAGGCAGAGAGTAGCAACGGAAGGATGCTTTTCTAATTGGAGGGCTGTGACCAGTGGTGTTCCACAGGGATCAGTGCTGGGACCTTTGCTCTTTGTAGTATATATAAATGATTTGGAGGAAAATGTAACTGGTCTGATTAGTAAGTTTGCAGACGACACAAAGGTTGGTGGAATTGCGGATAGCGATGAGGACTGTCAGAGGATACAGCAGGATTTAGATTGTTTGGAGACTTGGGCGGAGAGATGGCAGATGGAGTTTAATCCGGACAAATGTGAGGTAATGAATTTTGGAAGGTCTAATGCAGGTAGGGAATATACAGTGAATGGTAGAACCCTCAAGAGTATTGAAAGTCAAAGAGATCTAGGAGTACAGGTCCACAGGTCATTGAAAGGGGCAACACAGGTGGAGAAGGTAGTCAAGAAGGCATACGGCATGCTTGCCTTCATTGGCCGGGGCATTGAGTATAAGAATTGGCAAGTCATGTTGCAGCTGTATAGAACCTTAGTTAGGCCACACGTGGAGTATAGTGTTCAATTCTGGTCCCCACACTACCAGAAGGATGTGGAGGCTTTAGAGCGGGTGCAGAAGAGATTTACCAGAATGTTGCCTGGTATGGAGGGCATTAGCTATGAGGAGCGGTTGAATAAACTCGGTTTGTTCTCACTGGAACGAAGGAGGTTGAGGGGAGACCTGATAGAGGTATACAAAATTATGAGGGGCATAGACAGAGTGGATAGTCAGAGGCTTTTCCCCAGGGTAGAGGGGTCAATTACTAGGGGGCATAGGTTTACGGTGAAAGGGGCAAGGTTTAGAGTAGATGTACGAGGCAAGTTTTTTACGCAGAGGGTAGTGGGTGCCTGGAACTCGCTACCGGAGGAGGTGGTGGAAGCAGGGACGATAGTGACATTTAAGGGGCATCTTGACAAATACATGAATAGGATGGGAATAGAGGGATACCGACCCAGGAAGTGTAGAAGATTGTAGTTTAGTCGGGCAGCATGGTCGGCACGGGCTTGGAGGGCCGAAGGGCCTGTTCCTGTGCTGTACATTTCTTTGTTCTTTGTTCAAGTGTGTGAATTAATCAGAAAAAGAGACGGAAACTCATCCAAATACTCTGCTTCCCTGGCCTCCAGTCTCTCCTTCTCAAAGGCTGTCCTTCCATTCTCTGCCAATGATGTTGATAGTAGCCTTTCCATTGCGCTCATTGCCTGTTTGGAGGCAGGATGTTCTCCTGTTCTCTTGCTCCCCTTTTTGTTGTGTGCCATCTGCTCCCTTCCAAATTATTGATGGCGGTTTAGTATGTGCTCTGCTGATCTGTTTTCAAGATGCACGAGGCAGCTCGTACGATATAATTTTTTAAAAAGCTGCAATTGTGGATGAGAAAGAGCAATAGGTATGGTGGCTGTAGCTGGTTTTGAGGGTACAAATGCGGGTGGGCAAAAGCACAGAGTATTCCTACTTGACTGAGGAAAGACAATGGCAAGCATAAAATGGGAGGATGATCACGTTGGGGTTAAAGTAGGTTCTGTGGTGCTGTGTGAAGAGTACTAGAGATGTGGAGGGGATTCGCATCTTGACAGTTTTAGTAATATCATTCCACTTTTTCCCCCTGTACTGCTTCCAGGTACAGAGGAGAATGGTTATGGCATTTCCAAGCTTCATCCTTTCTTGCCCACTAATTTGTCTGGGTAACCGTCACTCATCAGAGGAGAATCTTTATGAGCATCTCTGCACCTGCCTTTGAGAATTTAAGAGCCTTAGTTGAAGTCAACTTGCCTGCTACTCGCACAACATAAGTGTCCACTATTAGGCATCCAAAGACGTACCTCCCCTTTAAGAGGCTGCAGGTCACCTTGAAGGAGCAGCCAGTCATCAGATGTTTTGTCTCTCCAATTAGCAAGCTGCTTAGAATGTATTTAATGTGGGGTGTTCAACAATTCTATTGACATAACGTCGAGCCACCAAAATGGATCACATGTTCCATTCACCAGTGCACTCCCATGCATTATATGAATAAAGCCCACATTCAGCAGTTTTTGCTCTCTTCTAGTTTGTAGGCACTGAGGTTGTTGTTGACACTCAATATTAAAACAATTAATCTTTTGGCATTAACGAAGCATAGTAAACAAACTGAAGATCTTCAGAATTCTCTGCAGCACTTTGACTTTTAATAAGGGGACTCAGATTAACAATTAATGTTTGAAGGTAAATTTCAGTATCAAACTTGAATCAGAATACAGCTTCCTTTGATCCTTCACTGAGGGGGCAGGATCTTCCTGATATATAAGACAGGACAGAACAAGCAGAGGTGTAGATGCAACCGAGAGGGATAAATGACTGGTAAGAAAAGGGAATCATAGAATAATAGGCACTTTATCCCTCAAAAGTATTTCCTTTAATTAAATACAAAAAAACAATCAGCCCATCTAATCTGCATCAACTCTTTAGAAGAATACTCCGGTTCGCCACATTCCGCCACATTTTCAGATCCCTGCAATTTTTTCCCTTTCAAGTATTGATCCAATTCCATTTTGAAAGATAGTATTAAATCCACATCCACCAGCCCATTAAGCAGTATATTTCAAACTCTAACCACTCTCTCATGCTGCCCATGGTTCTTTTGCCAAAGACCTTAATTATCTGATGATCAGAAACAGATTTTCTTCTTCATTTATTCTATCTAAACCCTTCATGACTATGAACACCCCTTAACCTTCTCTTCTCTAAGGAAGAGAGGAATGTTTTGCAAAGGGGGAAATGGCGAGCAAGGGTGAAAGAGAAACACTTCCTAAAGAGGGCAGATGCCCTGCAATAGGAGGGAATATATGGACGACGAGGGACAGGGAGGGAAGAGTGCATAATCAGGGTGGAGATGGATGTGGGAAGAGGGCAAGAGTGGAGGCAATGAAAGGAATGGGAGCGGGGCAACTGAGTTGTCAGCTATTGGGGGAGTAGAAGTGAAAAGGAGGGAAGATGGAAGAGTAAAATTGATGGAATAGAAGTGGGAGGCAAAAGGGAAACAATACAGATAATGGGGAATGAATGGTAATGAAAGGGAAAGATATTGTTAGCGATACCTGAAGAAAGAAATGAGGGGAAACAGGGAATGTTGCTTTGGGGTGGGGGGAAGGAATGAGAAGTTGTGTGTAGTGCTGGGAAAGGGGAGGAAAAGTATAAATTGACAGGGCTCGATGACAGACTGTCTCCGTGAAAGGGTTACTTTGTTTGTTTGTGTTTCATTTAATTAAAGGAAATATTTTTGAGGGATAAAGTCCATGAAATTTACCTGAAAATTTTAATTCTGGTGTAAAAAGACAAAAAAATTCCCAGACCATAGACCTTTTCTAAGAAGACAACAGTAATGCTGGGCGCGATCAAACGGCCACACTGCACACGAAAAGCAGCATGGCGCAGCGTGGCCAATAGAAGCTGGGAGACCTTGCACCCAGGATCTAACTGATACGCAACACCTTGCGAGATCTAACGCGATCTCGTGAGACGTTGCTCTGTAAACCATGCCCATTGTGGGCGGGATCACTTTTAGGCAAATCTGCATATTAAAGCAAGACAGCTAGTCTCACTTTAATGGGCAGTTTCCCAAGATGTTGGGAAACATCGAGATGTTGGGATCTATCCCGTTTGCTTCAGAGACCTCAGGAGAGTGTTGTTTAGTACTGGTCTCCACAAACAGAGACCAGATGGGACAGCACCCGTGAGGATCTGAGGCTACTAGATGCATACCCTTTGGGCAGGGTGGTCCCTGGCACTGTTGGTGCCACCTGGGCACCATGGCAGTGCCACCTGGGTGCCAGCCTGGCACTGCCGAAGTGCCAAGCTGGCATTCTTTGCCTGGTGGCAATTGGGCTGGGCTGCCTTGTGTGGGTGTTAGGGGGTTGGGAAGGCCCCCTAATTATGGACTGGCCTCATTAACACTAGAGCCCTGTATGCTTCACCCGATGCCGGTGGTTATGTAGTTGCATTGTGTACCTTGTGTTGCCCTATTATGTATTTTCTTTTCATGTACTTAATGATCTGTTGAGCTGCTCGCAGAAAAATACTTTTCACTGCACCTCAGTGCACGTGACAATAAACAAACCCAATCCAATCCGTAGTGCGTTGGGGTTAGGGGGATGGTCAGAATTCACTTTGGGAGCTCCAGAGATCGGGACACCATTTTAAAATGGCGTCCTGATCTCTCAGTACAATTATGAGTTCCGCCGAGCGAAGCTCCTCAGTGCACAAAATGGGGCTATGTGCGGCCCCCAGCCATGCATGTAATTGGGGTGCCGTTTTATAGCGTGGCTAAATGCATTCACCACGGGACTTTGTCCCCATTTAGTTAAATCCCGCCCGTTGTGTATTTGACACTTGGATTTAATGTTAAGGCATTCATATACTTTGCATTCTTTGCTGCAGTACACTCGAGGGTCATGTAACTATTTATTTTCACATGTCAGAACCATTCCTAAGTGTTAGTTTTTTAATGGACTGTCAGTACTCCATATTTATGCATAACATACCACAAAATGAAAATACTGCGGATGTTCAAAATCTGAAATAAAAACTAAAAATGCTGGAAGTTGTCAGCGGTCAGGCAGCATCTGTAGAGAGAGAAACAGAGATATTGGGTGCAATTTAATTGCCACGCCGAGCTTGAGTGAGAGCGCAATGCTGTCGTTAGATTGCGGGAGAGGCAAAAATTGGGAACCACGCCGGGCGCCGATCGGTGTGCGATCTAACCGGCCCACTCGCATTGATAAAATCAGGATCTCACCATGGCGTGGTAAGACATCAATAATCAGCACTTATCTCTGTACAATTAATGGGAACGACCCCCTATATAATGGCCTCCTATGATCGATCCGCCTACCCAACATGTAGTTACGTGGGTGACGATTAGTGCACATTTTTAAAAACGTGAAGCTGGCGGAATAGTTAGTGTGGCAATCCAAGGAGGTGAATAGCCATCTTCGTTCCCAGGCAATGATTTAATACCGTATCAGAAGACTACTACATCCGAACAGTGTGGTGGGTAGACTGGAGTGTCATGTTGGACAGGAATAACTGTGATACAGGGGAAGAATTGTGCTTATTGGAATCTGTACTGATGGGCAAGGGAAACCAGGCATGTCCCTTAATTAAGAAGGTGAAGCTGGCTAAAGCTAATTCTAAACAGCAGATTATTAAGATATGCAACCTAAAAAAATACTTCACTCGGTACATAAATTATGGGTGCAAGATATTGTTGAAAATAACTGAAATCACTATTAGCAATGATACAAAGGCATCAGGTTAATGGAGTGTGGACAGTTGCATGAGTAATGGTAAGGCTTTTCTTGGTTCTGTCAGAAGCCATTGAACAATTCAGGATAGCATTATCCTTTTTGAGGGAATGAGCAGGGCAAGTTAAGTATGAGCATCAGGATAGTTGAGGGGATGACCTCCAAATTCATATCCACTGTTCTACTGATAACAGACAAGGGTGACGTTATAATTGATTCTACTGAAATTGAAATAGCTTCGGCTAGATTTAAGGCTGATTGGGCTCTGAATTTGATGCCATTTACTGAGACAGCTATTGGAAAATTACAATGTGAGTAATTAATTTGTATTTTATATATTTACAATATATACATCTATATGCTATTTTAACAGGAAACGCATACTTGAAACAATGAAAAGATGCCTCATTTAACAATTAAACAATTCAAATATCTTTCTTCCTGGTTATACTTGGCTCTATAAATGAAGTGGACACTCCAGCAGGATTCTCCGGCCGCGTTCGCCATTTTTCCATTGTCAGGGTCTCGCCTGTGGCGTTCTTGCGGCGGGCGGGAGAATATTCTCCCGATCCAGTCCAAAGTGATGCTGAGCTCTCGCAAACTTTCTTCCGTTTCCTTTTCTTGGTAGCTCCTACTCCCTGAACTGACTTTCACAGTGCAGGATGAATTAGAGATTCTTCCCTCTAGTTAATGCTAAGTCCATCTCCCAGTCTTATTTAAATCCTCAAATGCAATTTCTTCAATCTGAATGTGGTGAACCATGAAGGTTGACTGTCTTTATCTCCCTGCTCTCACTTTCGCTTTGATACTTTCAGGCAGACAAGGGGCAGGATTCTCCGTTTGTTCACACCAGCGGGATTCTCCGTTCCCGTTGCAGTGAATAGAGTTTTGGCTGATTGCCAAATTCTCCGCTCTGGCTGGCAGCGGTAGCGGGGCGAACTTGGAATGAGTATTCCTGCCAATACCTGTGAAATTCAATGATATTTTTAAGGCAACCTGCAAACTAATCCTACAATGATTTCCTATCGACTCTTCCCCTTATTCAAAGCTCATTTCCTGGCAGTATGAATCTCTTATGTCTTGTATCCAGGTAGAAATGCTAATTGGCTATCATTTTAATTCCCAAATTCATTCTATCTTGAAACTAAATAGATAGTTTAAAATATAACCATTTATAAAATCTAACATTCCTAACACCTACCTGGGACTATCCATTGCGAGAGCAAATGCTTTGGTCATTATTTACCTTGCACCTTGTTGCCAGTGAAATAAAATGCCCTCCTCCCTTAATCTTTGACACTTAAGCTATCTAGACTCTGGGCCCCGGAGAGGAGTGTGTATCATAGAATCATAACCATTCGGCCCATCGAGTCTGCACGGGACCTTGGAAAGAGCACCCTACTTAAGCCCACACCTCCACCCTATCCCCGTAACCCTGTAACCCCACCAAATCATTTGGACACTAAGGGGCAATTTAGCATGGCCAATCCACCTAATTTGCACATCTTTGGACTGTGGGAGGAAACCGGAGCACCCGGAGGAAACCAACGCAGACACGGGGAGAAAGTGTAAACTCCACACAGACAGTCACCCGAGGCCGGAATTGATCCCGGGGCCCTGAAGCTGTGAGGAAGCCGTGCTAACCACTGTGCCACTGTGCCGCCTTCTACGTTGGATATAATTTATCCAACATAGTATCAGTTCAGCAATTTGTGATGGAAAGCTCAGGATTGATCAGGACACTGAGACTTCAATTCTGTCCAGCTTGAGACAGTGAGGAGAGAGCGAGGTGGAATGGTGCTCTTTTAACCTTACTGGAGGACATTACAGCTCATTTACGATTGGATCTCGGATGAGGAGGCTGACTACACAGTGGCAAAGGAAGCGCAGTGAGATTTGGTCGAGAGGGTAGAGCTGGGTGAGCTCAACATACACGTGAAAGCTAACATGTGTCGGGGTGAGAGAAGTTGTTCACCATTGTTGGAGAAGTCCTGGCTCCAATCAAATAGGTAACACTGTACACCTCACTGAGCTGGTTGGCAACAAAAATGAACTAGAGAAAGGGTGTATTAGTGGAACCACATCAAAAGCTGCAGGAAGATGAAGGCCAGGTGTGCACTTTGGGCACTGTCAGGGAGGACATCATAGCAACTTGGCTAGGAGCTTTTTCATTGCAGTAGCAGTGCAGAATCCCGATTGGAGAGGCTCAAAAACAGAGTTGTGGGAAGAGTGGGCACTAGGGCAACAGCATGTTCAGAGGATAGCCCTGTTGGACACAAGCGGTAATTTGCAAGGAGAACTGGATTGAGAGTTGTTTTCTTTAGATCCAAAGTTTTTATTGTGGAAGGGACTGAACCAGAGGATAGTGAACTTTTTAACCCACTTCAGCTAGCATGGGGAAAGGGGTTGGCTGGTTGGCAGTTTAGTAGGAGCCAGGTGAATAGAGTGCAAAAGTCAGGAAATTATTCTAAACCTATATAAAACACTAGTTCACCACGCAGGAGTGAGTACTGCATTCAATCCTTGGCACCAAGCCTCAGGAAGGATGTGACTGCTCTGGAGAGGTTATAGTTCAGATTTACCAGAATGGTTCCAGGAATGAAGGATAACAACTGCAGAAGCTGGGGTTGTGTTCCTTAGAACAGAAAAGGCTAAGGGGAGATTTGATTGATGCATTTAAAATCATAAAGAGTTTAGATGGAGAAAATAAAGAGAAACTGCTTCCAGTAGCGGAAAGGTCAGGGACCAGAGGACCTAAATTTAAGGTGATGGACAAAAGAACAGAGGCGACATGAGGAAAAACCTTTTGGTTGCAATGAATAGTTTTAATACTCTATCTGACAAGGTGGTGGAAATAGGTTCAATAGAAGTTTTCAAAAGATATTTGGGTACTTATTTGGAAGGAATTAATTTCCTGAGAGGTTTTCTTAGAGTAGGAAAGCTGAGGGGGGACCATTTACAGGGATATGGGGACTATCTAGATTGCCCTTTGAACAGCCTGTACAGATTTTGCCTCCTGTGCTTTTACTATTCCATCCACTTTTTAGATTCCGTGGTGCATGTGGAAGGATGGTTTTCGATTCAAAATTACAAAGGTTACATCATAGATTTACTGTGCTCTGAGTCAGAGGATGTGAAGTGACAGATTGAGTTCTTCAAATGATTCCCAGAATAAAGCTTGAAAATCAACATGGTGCGGCGTGTCTTGATGCGCTGACTGTTCAATCATTGCCATTTAATACATACGTATGGTTTAACATAGCATATTCAGCTGTAACAAAATTGGTGTTGTGGGCAAAGAAAGAGAAATTACAGATCTGTGGAGAATGCGTTTACCTTAGCAGTAACATAGGGCGTCATTCTCCGACCCCCCGCCGGGTTGGAGAATCGGCGGGAGCTGGCGTGAATCCCACCCTCGCCGGTTGCCGAAGTCTCCAGTACCGGATATTCGGCGGGGGTGGGAATCGGGCCGCGCCGGTTGGCGGGACCCCCCGCTCGATTCTCCGGCCCGGATGGGCCGAAGTCACGCCGATAAATTGCCTGTCCCGCCGGCGTGGATTAAACCACCTTTTGAACGGCGGGACAAGGCGGCGCGGGCGGGATCCGGGGTCCTGGGGGGGGCGTGGGACGATCTGACCCCGGGGGGTGCCCCCACGGTGGCCTGGCCCGCAATCGGGGCCCACCGATCCGCGGGCGGGCCTGTGCCGTGGGGGCACTCTTCCCCTTCCGCCTCCGCCACGGTCTCCACCATGGCGGAGGCGGAAGAGACTCCCTCCACTGCGCATGCGTGGGAAACTGTCAGCGGCCGCAGACGCTCCTGCGCATGCGCCGCCCGGAGATGTCATTTCCGCACCAGCTGGCGGGGCAACAAAGGCCGTTTCCGCCAGCTGGCGGGGCGGAAATTCCTCCAGCGTCGGCCTAGCCCCTCAATGTTAGGCCTCGGCCCCCACAGATGCGGAGCACTCCGCACCTTTGGGGCGGCGCGATGCCCGTCTGATTGGGGTGGCGCGATGCCCGTCTGATTGGCGCCGTTTTGGGCGCCAGTCGGCGGACATCGCGCCGTTTCGGGAGAATTTCGCCCATAGACAGCGACGAGAGGTAGTAGGTTGAGCAGACCTGCATTGGGCTGCATAGTGGCCAAGCTTGCCACATTGGAGACAGCATCGGGATTTTGCAGGACATTGCCGCTTTAAGTGGGCAGAGCCACAGCTGCAGCACGTCGTGACGTCAGAATGTTCGGTGCGCCACCGCACATGCGCGGTATGGTCGTACGTAGTGCAGACCTGCGCAATGCGGTCTTCGGCCTCGCCGTCCCCTCGGTCAGTGCGCACATGCGTGGGACCCCATGAAAAGCGTGCAAAATGGCCGCCCTCATCCAGGCTTAGGCCCTGGAGTTGTTTAATGGCTTGCACCCGTTCTGCCTCATGGGGACCTTGCCGCGTCGTTTCAGTCGCTTGAATGTGCGAGTATCGGTTTGTGGTGTGTTCATGCAGAACGCAGGTCTCGATGGCTATCACAAGGGTGAGCTGTTTAACCTTGAGGAGCTACTGGCGTAGGGGGTCCGATTGTACACCGAAAAAGATCTGGTCACGGATCATCGAGTCGGAGGTGGAGCCGTAATTGCAGGACTGCGCGTAGATGCAAAGGTGGGTGAGGAAAGATTGAAAAGGTTCATCCTTACCCTGCAGACGCTGTTGAAAGACATAGCGCTCAAAACTTTCATTTACCTCGATGTCACAGTGACTGTCGAATTTGAGCAAGACTGTCTTGAACTGGACTTGTCTTCACCTTCAGCGAAAGTTAGAGAGTTGAAGATATGGATGGCATGGTCCCCGGCCGTGGAAATGAAGAGAGCAATCTTCCTGGCGTCTGAGGCAGCTTCCAGGTCTGTAGCTTCGAGGTATAGCTGGAATCATTGTTTAAAGGTTTTCCAGTTTGCACCAAGGTTGCCGGTGATGCGGAGCGGCGGGGAGGGCGGACGCTGTCCATACTACCGGATGGCTGATTGCTGGTCGAAGACAGATCACTTGAAGGTAGGTCTATTAAACTCTAACATCACATACTGGTACCATGATGTTTTAGGTACTCTGGATCTGTGGAGAATGCTTTTACCTTAGCAGTAACATAGACAGGCTACCAACACTTGTAATAGTACAACTCTATTTTATTTAACTAAGAGCTGTTAAACATACTTGCACTGTGGGTCGACACTATGTTATATTGACTGAAGACCTATGCCTAACCTGACCAGCCTATACTGCTAGCACATGGTGGATGTTTGTGCTACTGACTGCGGGCTCTGTCTGTCTCAGAGGCTGCATCCCGAATGAGCGGGAAAACTAGTGCCCTCTGTCTTTATAGTGACCGTGCCCTAACTGGTGATTGGCTGCTGTGTTGTGTGTGTTGTTTGGTCTTGCAGTGTGTCAGTCAGTGTGTGTCTCTGCACCATCATATACTGACATGTATATTATGACATCCCCCCTTTTCTAAAAAAAATGTGTGTTCGTGGCAATAAATAATGTAGTATCCGAATGTTCCTAACTATGTGTGGCACATGCGGGCATATTTACAGGACTATGTACAGAAACTCTAAGATATTTACATTGGAAGGTGTCTAGTGCAGATGGACAGTATGTAACACAAAATATAACTAGAACAACAGTATGTACAAACCAGTGAGTTAATCAAACAGATCATGAGTTCAAAGAGTCCATGAATTCAGGCAGTTCATAAATTCAGTCTCTGAGGTGGGTGACGAATTCTGGTTGACCGCCTCAAGGGTGGGTCAGGGGCCGCCTGTTCTGGAATGGACGGGACTGTGTCAGACTCAGAGGGTGGCAGAGCGAAAGGGAGATCTGCAAAGTCCGTGACGGGTTCGTCGTGATGGCGAGGCAGGACATGATGATCTGGTGGCGAGTGAGGAAGGAGTCGTAGTGCCCGCCTATTTCGGCGAAGAAGAGAGCCGTTTTGTAGACGAACCAAAAATGACCTGGGGGCCACTTGTCTGAGCACCACAGCGGTGGCGGAGCAACCACCATCGGGAAGTTGGACACGGACCTCGTCATCAGGAGCCAGAGCAAGGAGATCCGTGGCGCGGGCGTCGTACGCCGATTTGTGTTGGGCCCGAGACAACTGCATTCGATGAAGGACCGGAAGGTTGTCCAAGTGCGGGACATGAATAGCCGGCACCGTCATCCGCAGCATGCGTTTCATCAACAATTGAGCCGTGACAGGCCGGTGGACAATGGAGCTGACCTGCAAGCAAGCAGGGCGAGGTAAAAATCGGATCCTGCATCGGCCGCCTTGCACAGGAGTCATTTGACAATGTGCACTCCCTTTCCAGCTTTGCCATTGGATTGGGGTAATGGGGACTGGATGTGACATGTGTGAAGTTGTATCGTTTGGCAAAATTGGACCACTCCTTACTGGCAAAACACGGGCCATTGTCGGACATGACCGTGAGTGGGATGCCATGTCGAGCGAAGGTTTCCTTGCACGCCCGAATGACCGCAGTTGAGGTGAGGCCGTGAAGCCTAACTACCTCCGGGTAGTTTGAGAAATAGTCCACTATGAGGACGTAGTCCCGGCCAAGTGCATGGAACAGGTCGATGCCCACTTTGGTCCAGGGGGACGTGACCAACTCATGGGGTTGCAAGGTCTCCCTTGGCTGAGCAGGCTGGAAACACTGGCATATTGGGCAGTTAAAAATGGCGTTGGCAACGTCCTCGTTGATTCCAGGCCAGTACACTGCCTCATGGGCCCATCGGCGGCATTTCTCCACTCCCAGGTGGCCCTCATGGAACTGCTCAAGGTCGAGGTTCTGCATGCTGTGCGGAATGACGATCCTGTCCAGCTTTAGTAGAATTCCGTCTACCACCGCCAGGTCATCTTTAATGTTATAAAATTGAGGGCATTGGCCCTTGAGCCACCCGTCTGTCAGGTGGCACATGACACATTGGAGCAGGGGATCGTTGGCTGTCTCACGACGAATATGGATGAGTCATAGATTATCATAGAATTTACAGTGCAGAAGGAGGCCATTCGGCCCATCGAGTCTGCACCGGCTCTTGGAAAGAGCACCCTACCCAAGGTCAACACCGCCACCCTATCCCCATAACCCAGTAACCCCACCCAACACTAAGGGCAATTTTGGACACTAAGGGCAATTTATCATGGCCAATTCACCTAACCCGCACATCTTTGGACTGTGGGAGGAAACCGGAGCACCCGGAGGAAACCCACGCACACACGGGGAGGATGTGCAGACTCCGCACAGACAGTGACCCAAGCCGGAATCGAACCTGGGACCCTGGAGCTGTGAAGCAATTGTGCTATCCACAAGGCTACCGTGCTGCCCGAACAGCACGGTAGCCTTGTGGATAGCACAATTGCTTCACAGTGTACGATACGATGGATGGGGATGTGGCTAACATAGTGTCGAACAGTCGTTCGTCTGTGGCGGGCCGATTGGATGCGGCGAATGCCACCTGAGCATCAATTTGGCACACGAAGCCCGCTGGGTCGCAGGATGCGGTGACAGATCGGGAGAGTGCATCGGCGACGATGAGCTCCTTACCCGGGGTGTAGACGAGTTCAAAGTCGTACCGCCTGAGTTTAAGGAGAATGCGCTGCAGGCCCGGAGTCATGTCGTTAAGGTATTTTTGAATGATATTGACCAGTGGCCTGTGGTCTGTCACGACTGTGAACTTTGGGAGTCCATAGACCTAATTTGATGACCCCGGTAAGAAGGCCCAGGCACTCTTTTTCATTTGCGCATAGCGCTGATCGGTGTGCGTCATTGCACGTGATGCGTATGCGACAGGAGCCCATGAGGAGGCGTCGTCACGTTGAAGGAGCACTGCTCCAATGCCGGACTGACTGGCATCCGTGGAGATCTTTGGTTCTTTGGCCGGATCGAAAAATGCCAACACCGGGCCTTGGTCAGCTTCGCCCTGAGTTCCCGCCATTCTTGTTCGTGGGCGGGGAGCCATTGGAACTCGGTCGTCTTCTTAACCAGGTTCCTGAGAGCCGTGGTTTGGGAGGCGAGGTTAGGGATGAATTTCCCCAGGAAATTGACCATGCCCAGGAAGCAGAGGACCGCCTTCTTGTCCTCTGGTGTCTTCATGGCCTTAATGCCAGATACCTTGTCAGCATCCGGCTGCACGCCAAACTGTGAAATGTGGTCTCCGAGGAATTTAAGTTCTGTTTCATCAAAGGAGCATTTGGCCCTGTTGAGGCGGAGGCTCTGCTCATGGTTTCGTCAGAAGACGCATTGGAGGCGATCAGTGTGCTCCTGTGGGGTGGTAGACCAGACGATGATGTCGTCCACATATACGCGAACCCCTTCGATATCTTCCATCATCTGCTCCATTATTCTGTGGAACACTTCCGATGCAGGGATGATGCCAAACGGCATCCGGTTGTAGCAATACCGGCCAAATGGGGTGTTTTAAAGTTGCAGAGCTTCCGACTGGATGCGTCGAGTTGGATCTGCCAGAACCCCTTGGATGCGTCTGGCTTGGTGAAAAATTTGGCGCGAGCCATCTCGCAGGTGAGTTCTTTGCGCTTTGGAATGGGTTAGTGTTCTCTCATAACATTGCGGTTGAGGTCCTTGGGATCAATACATATGCGTAATTCGCCGAATGTTTTTTTCACGCACACCATAGAACTGACTCAGTCAATCGGTTCTGTAACATTCGAAATTACGGACTTCCGGTTGCGGCGATGCGGAGCTAAGCCGCGCGTTTCGGCAGCTCCCGCGACAACGGACTTTCGGGCTCTCCAGAGGAGCCCCAACGGAGCTTTCTTCGGATTAATCCCGTGTGGGAAGGTGCAGTGAGGTCCCCCCCTACAATATATGTCAGGGATCAGCGGTGGAACGACGAGTAAAGAGGCCCTGGAGCAGAGGCCAAAACGAGGGGAAGAAGGCAAGATGGCGGAGGGCGGAGTGCGAGCAGCGTGGGGGCCAGACCAGCAGGAGCTCCTCAAGAGATGTGTGGATGAGCTGAAAAAGGAGGTGCTGGCGCCGATGCTGTTGGCAATCGAGGGGCTGAAGGAGACCCAGAAGACCCAGGCGGTGGAGCTTCGTGAGGTGAATGTTGAAGTGAACACCAACGAGGACGAGATCCTGGGCCTGGCGGTAAAAATGGAGGTGCACGAGGCGGTGCACAGGAGGTGGGCCGAGAGAATTGAGGTCCTGGAGAACAGGTCGAGGAGGAAGAACCTTCGGATTCTGGGTCTTCCCGAAGGAGTGGAGGGAGCTGATGCCGGGGCGTACGTGAGTACGATGCTCCTTTCGCTGATGGGTCCGGAGGCCTCTCCGACCCCACTGGAGCTGGAAGGAGCTCACCCGGTCCTGGCAAGGAGACCCAAGGCAGATGAGCCGTCAAGGGCGATAGTGGCAAGGTTCCATCGCTTCGCGGACAAAGAAAGTGCTGAGATGGGCCAAGAAGGTGCGGAGCAGCAGATGGGAGAACGCAGTGATCCGAGTATACCAGGATTGGAGCGTGGAGCTGGCAAAGAGAAGAGCTGGCTTCAACCGGGCCAAGGCGGTGCTGCATAGAAAAAGAGTCAGGTTCGGCATGCTGCAGCCTGCGCAACTGTGGGTCACTAATCAGGACAGACACCATTATTTTGAAACGCCAGAAGAGGCTTGGTCCTTTATACAGACGGAAAAACTGGACTCGAACTGAGGGGATGTGGTTGTATATGGGGTTGTAAATATTGGGAAAGAATATTTTGTGGGGTGGATGATGGATGGGGATGTGGGTAGAGTTCTGGTTAAAATTCCTAAAATTTCCTTCTTTTTCTTTCCTGTAGACGAGATGATGATGATGGGGAATGTGGGTGTCGATGCTGGAGGGAGGTGAGACTCGGGGATGAGGGAACTGGGATAATGGAACCCCCCAATCCGGCTGATCACGTGGAATGTGAGAGGCCTAAATGGGCCGGTTAAGAGGGCCCGAGTGTTCGCGCACCTAAAGGGACTGAAGGCAGACGTGGCCATGCTTCAGGTGACACATCTGAAGGTGGCAGATCAGGTCTGGTTAAGGAAGGGATGGGTGCGACAGGTGTTCCATTCGTGGCTGGATGTGAAGAATAGAGGGGTGGCAATACTGGTGGGAACGTGGGTGTCGTTTGAGGCCAAGAACATAGTAGCGGACAAGGGAGGCCGATACGTGATGGTGAGTGGTAGGTTGCAGGGGACGGAGGTGGTATTGGTAAATGTATACGCCCCAAACTGGGACGATGCTGGATTCATGAAACGGATGTTGGGGCGTATTCCGGACCTGGAGGTAGGGAGTTTGATAATGGGTGGGGATTTTAACACGGTGCTGGACCCAGCATTAGGTCGTTCCAGATCTAGGACGGGGAGGAGGCCGGCTGCGGCCATGGTGCTTAGGGGGTTTATGGATCAGATGGGGGGAGTAGATCCGTGGAGATTTGCCAGGCCTTTGGCCAGAGAATTTTCTTTTTTCTCCCACGTACATAAGGCCTACTCCCGGATAGATTTTTTTGTTTTGGGCAGGGCACTGATCCCGAAAGTGGAGGGAACGGAGTATTCGGCCATAGCCATTTCAGACCATGCCCCGCATTGGGTGGAGCTGGAGCTGGGGGAGGAGAGGGACCAACGCCCGTTGTGGAGGTTGGATGTGGGACTGCTGGCAGACGAGGAAGTGTGTGGGAGGGTGCGGGGGTGCATCGAGTGGTATGGGAAGCGCTGAAGGCGGTGGTCAGGGGAGAGTTAATCTCCATCAGGGCTCACAGGGTGAAGAGAGAGGGCAGGGAAAGGGAGAGGTTAGTGAGGGAGATTTTAAGGGTGGACAGGAGATATGCAGAGGCTCCAGATGAGGGACTACTTAGGGAGAGACGAAGACTCCAGACGGAGTTCGACCTGTTGACCACAGGGAAGGCAGAGGCACAGTGGAGGAAGGCACAGGGGGCGATATATGAATATGGGGAGAAGGCGAGCCGGATGCTGGCACACCAGCTCCGTAAGAGGATGGCAGCGAGGGTAATAGGCGAAGTCAAAGAAGGCAGGGGAACTACGGTGCGGAGTGCAGGGAAAGTGAATGAGGCTTTTAAGGCCTTTTACGAGGAACTGTATAGGTCCCAGCCCCCAGGGGGAAAAGAGGGGATGCGACGATTCTTGGATCAGTTGAGGTTCCCAAGGGTGGAGGTACAGGAGGTGGCTGGTCTGGGGGCGCCAATTGGGGTGGAGGAGCTGGTTAAAGGACTGGGGAGCATGCAGGCAGGGAAGGCCCCGGGACCGGATGGGTCCCCGGTGGAGTTCTACAGGAAGTATGTAGACCTGTTAGCCCCGTTGCTGGTAGTCCTTCAATGAATCAAGGGAGGGGGGGACCATGCCCCCGACAATGTGGGAGGCGACGATCTCTTTGATCTTGAAGCGGGATAAGGACCCACTGCAATGTGGGTCATACAGACCTATCTCGCTCTTTAATGTAGATGCTGAGTTGCTGGCAAAAATGTTGGCCATGAGGATTGAGGACTGTGTCCCGGGGGTGATTCACGAGGACCAGACGGGATTCGTAAAGGGTAGGCAGTTGAATACTAATGTGCGAAGGCTCCTAAATGTGATAATGATGCCATCGGTGGAGGGAGAAGCGGAGATAGTTACAGCCATGGACGTGGAGAAGGCCTTCGATCGGGTAGAGTGGGAGTATCTCTGGGAAGTGTTGAGGAGGTTTGGGTTCGGGGGAGGGTTTATCAGTTGGGTTAAGCTCCTGTATAAAGCCCCGGTGGCGAGTGTGGTCACGAACCGGCGGAGGTCGGAGTATTTCCGGCTGTATCGAGGGACGAGGCAGGGGTGCTCCCTGTCCCCTCTGCTGTTCGCATTAGCAATTGAACCTTTGGCCATGGCGTTAAGGGAGTTGGGGAAATGGAAAGGGTGGTTCGAGGGGGAGAGGAACATAGAGTGTCACTGTACGCAGACAACCTGTTGCTGTATGTGACGGATCCAGTGGAGGGGATGGTTGAGGTAATGCAGATCCTACGGGAGTTTGGAGACTTTTCGGGCTACAAGCTCAATGTGGGAAAGAGTGAGCTCTTTGTGATCCATCCGGGGGACCAGGGAAGAGGGAGAGACGACCTACCGTTGAGGAGGGCGGAAAGGAGCTTTCGATACTTGGGGATTCAGGTAGCTAGGAGCTGGGGGGCACTGCACAAACTTAATTTTACGCAGTTGGTGGAACAGATGGAGGAGGATTTTAAAAGGTAGGACATGTTGCCACTCTCGCTGGCGGGTAGGGTACAGTCGGTTAAAATGGTGGTCCTCCCGAGATTTCTTTTTGTATTCCAATGCCTCCCAATTGTGATCACTAAGGCCTTTTTTAAGAGGGTAAGCAGGAGCATTACGGGATTTGTGTGGGAGAGCAAGACCCCGCGGGTAAGGAGGGGGTTCTTGGAGCGTAGCAGAGATAGAGGAGGGTTGGCATTGCCGAATCTGGGTGGTTATTATTGGGCAGCCAACGTGGCAATGATCCGTAAGTGGGTGATGGAGGGAGAGGGGGCGACGTGGAAGAGGTTGGAGATGGCGTCCTGCAAACGAACGAGCCTGGGGGCGCTGGTGACGGCACTGCTGCCGCTTTCGCCGACAAGGTATACCACGAGCCCCGTGGTGGCGGCAACGCTAAAGATCTGGGGGCAGTGGAGACGGCACTGGGGTGCGACGGGAGCCTCGGTGTGTTCCCCGATCAGAGACAACCATCGGTTTGTCCCAGGAAGGATGGACGGGGGATTTCAGAGCTGACATCGGGTAGGGATTAGAAGAATGGGGGACCTGTTTATTGACGGGACGTTTGCGAGCTTAGGGGCGCTGGAGGAGAAGTTTGGGCTACCCCCGGGAAACGCTTTCAGGTACATGCAAGTGAGGGCGTTTGTGAGGCGGCAGGTGAGGGAATTTCCGCAACTCCCGGCACGGGATTCAAGACAGGGTGATCTTGGGCGTATGGGTCGGGGAGGGCAAGGTGTCGGCGATATTCCAGGAGATGAAAAAAGAGGGGGAGGCTTTGGTAGAGGAGCTGAAGGGTAAATGGGAGGAGGAGTTGGGGGAGGAGAGTGAGGAGGGGCTATGGGCTGATGCCCTAAGTAGGGTTAATTCCTCTTCCTCGTGTGCCAGGCTTAGCCTGATACAATTTAAGGTGGTTCATAGAGCGGGGGCATGCGAGCAAGAAAGCACATGAACGATCCGGAAACTGACATGTACGGGAAGAATCCAATGTACAAAGTTCTGTATTTTATTGACTTGCCATGTTCATGTCTTGCCACGCGAGTTCTTTTTCTTTTCTTTGAAATGGGGCGAGGGGGGGGGGTTTGTTTGTAAGGTGGAAAATATTGTTATTGAAAAATTCTTAATAAAAATATATTTTAAAAAAACCTTCGAGATTACGCCCTGGACCTGGAGATCCTGCAGCTGCTGCTTGAGGCGGTCCTTGAGGGGTGCTGGTACCCTGCGAGGTGCGTGCACCACAGGCGTGCCATTTGGTTTTAACAAGATTTTATATGTGTATGGGAGCATGCCCATGCCCTCGAATACACCGTGGTATTGGGTGATGATGGCGTTCAGCTGTGTCCGAAAGTCAGCATCCTGAGATGCGGAAGCATCAGCGGGTGACAGGGAGTGAACCCTTTGGACAAGGGTTCGAAGTTTGCACGCCTGAGCACCAAGCAGGGAGGCTTTAGTGGATCCCACTATTGCGAATGGCAGGTTAGCCTTTAATGACCGGTGCAACACTTCAAGCTGGCAAGAGCCACTGGCAGCAATGGCATTACCATTATAGTCCAGAAGCTGGCAGGCGGATGGCAGGATTGTAGGCTTGACATGGAGGCTTTCGAGGTCAGACCACGTAATGAGGTTGGCTGAAGCGCCGGTGTCCAGGCGGAATCGGATGCAAGAGCAGTTGACCGTGAGGGTGGCACACCACTTGTCGTCCGGATCATGGCTGAATATTGGGAGAGACTTGGCTTTTGTCTTCTGGAGCATCTTGTGTTTGGTGATGATGCCCACCCGAAATGGTGCTTCAGGGTCCTCGGTGTCAAGGTCCGGAATCAAGTCGGAGTCGGAATCGGTGACCGGTGGCTGGATGGTTCGGACATCCCTGCGTGGCTGGTTGGAGCGACGAGAGGTAGTAGGTTGAGCAGACCTGCATTGGGCTGCATAGTGGCCAAGCTTGCCACATTGGAGACAGCGTCGGGATTTTGCAGGACATTGCCGCTTTAAGTGGGCAGAGCCACAGCTGCAGCACGTCGTGATGTCAGAATGTTCGGTGCACCACCGCACATGCGCGGTATGGTCGTACGTAGTGCACACCTGCGCAATGCGGTCTTCGGCCTCGCCGTCCCCTCGGTCAGTGCGCACATGCGCGGGACCCCGTGAAAAGCGTGCAAAATGGCCGCCCTCATCCAGGCTTAGGCCCTGGAGTGTTCAATGGCTTGCATCCGTTCTGCCTCATGGGGACCTTGCCTCGTCATTTCAGACGCTTGAATGTGCGAGTATCGAATAGTGGTGTGTTCATGCAGAACGCAGGTCTCGATGGCTATCACAAGGGTGAGCTGTTTAACCTTGAGGAGCTACTGGCGTAGGGGGTCCGATTGCACACCGAAAAAGATCTGGTCACGGACCATCGAGTTGGAGGTGGAGCCGTAATTGCAGGACTGCGCGAGGATGCGAAGGTGGGTGAGGAAAGATTGAAAAGGTTCATCCTTACCCTGCAGACGCTGTTGAAGACATAGCGCTCAAAACTTTCATTTACCTCGATGTCACAGTGACTGTCGAATTTGAGCAAGACTGTCTTGAACTGGACTTGTCTTCACCTTCAGCGAAAGTTAGAGAGTTGAAGATATGGATGGCATGGACCCCGGCCGTGGAAAGGAAGAGAGCAATCTTCCTGGCGTCTGAAGCAGGTTCCAGGTCTGTAGCTTCGAGGTATAGCTGGAATCGTTGTTTAAAAATTTTCCAGTTCGCACCGAGGTTGCCGGTGATGCGGAGCGGCGGGGAGGGCGGACGCTGTCCATACTAGTGGATGGCTGATTGCTGGTCGAAGGCAGATCACTTGAAGGTAGGTCTATTGTGATGAACGGTTACTGCCTTATCATCATGTAAGGTGATGTCCCCTTTAAGACCAGGCTTGGAACCCTGGGGACTCCGCCTCTGGCTCCGCCCATCTGGGAGCCATACATAAAGGCCTGCCTCATGGTCTGTATAGCAGTCAGCTCTCGTCCAAATCTGTAGCATAGTTATTAGCCTAATAAAGCCTTCTTTACAGTTTAATCTCTAAGCATCATTATTGAGGGTACCTCATCTATTAAACTCTAACATCACATACTGGTACCATGATGTTTTAGGTACTCTGGATCTGTGGAGAATGCGTTTACCTTAGCAGTAACATAGACAGGCTACCAACACTTGTAATAGTACAACTCTATTTTATTTAACTAAGAGCTGTTAAACATACTTGCACTGTGGGTCAACACTATGTTAGATTGACTGATGATCTATGCCTAACCTGACCAGCCTATACTGCTAGCACATGGTGGATGTTTGTGCTACTGACTGCGGGCTCTGTCTGTCTCAGAGGCTGCATCCCGAATGAGCGGGAAAACTAGTGTCCTCTGTCTTTATAGTGCCCGTGCCCTAACTGGTGATTGGCTGCTGTGTTGTGTGTGTTGATTGGTCTTGCAGTGTATCAGTCAGTGTCTGTCTCTGCACCATCATATACTGACGTGTATATTATGGCAGGGCGTGCGGCCGATCGGGGGGTCTCTTTCCTTGGTGTAGCTCCGCGGTCCGAGTCCACCACGGAACACAGTGCGGCCGCTGGAGGTCGTGCGCATGCGTGGCCTCTGACCCTGACATGCGGGGGCCCGAATCTGCACCAAAAGCTGCGAGATTCACTCTGGGTCCCTGCTAGCCCTCTGCAGGGCTAGGAATTCTTCTAACCTTTTTCAAGGAATTTCAGGAGTAAACGTCCACCGGTTTTACGCCGGCGTTGGTCCATCAGGCCGATTCCGGGGAATCCCACCTATAGTCTCATTTTGGTAGAATCCAGCCCCTGGCATTTACATTTAAAGTTGTTTCTTATTTACAGAGATTTTCACATGTGTTCCCCAGTCTACCTCACCCCTGTTGGTAGTCTAATTTTCCCTCTTAGTGCTGACTTCCGCCCTGGGCATCACATACTGTGTTCCACTCCTTTCTGTTATCTTTGCGGGGTCGGGGAAGGGGGGAGGAGACTCATGGCCACCCCCCTCATCCCATTTTCCCCATGTTTCATTCTGTGATTCCCTTGGGTTTCGTCCTCTCTCCTTCCCCCTCTGCGTTTTTCAATTGTGCGTGTCCTCATTTGTTTTCCTCCCTCCCTCTCCCCTCCTCCCCACTCCCCCCTCTTCCTAGTCACTGTTGGCCTCAAACAGGTCTTGGAACAGGCTGATGAATGGCCCCCACACTTTGTGGAAACCCTTGTCCGACCCTTGGGTGATATTTTTAATCTTCTCCAGGTGAAGAAATTCCGACAGGTCTGCCAGCTGTGGCTGGTGCTGCTGATTGCCAACCGAGCAGGATACTCTGGCGTGAGATTAAGGAACCAAAAGTCAGGGCGTCTGCTCTCTTCCTCATGTGACATTCTGGCTGCTCCGATACCCCGAAGACTGCCACTCTCGTGCACGGCTCCATCCTCACCCCCACGACCTTTGACATCACCTCAAAGAAGGCATGCAGTACCTGACAAGTCTGGCGCATTTAGGTTCTGGATAGTTGGGCTCTGTGCACTACTTTGAACTGTATTTGCTTAGCCTTGCGCAGGAGGAGGTGGAGTTGGCCCTACTCAGTGCTTCGCTCCAGACTCCCCACTCACTTCCGTCCCCAGTTCATCCTCCCATTTTACTCTTGCCCTATCCAGTAACCATCCATATATGTTCCCACAGTTCGCCCCCCTCCTTACCGTCCGTGTTACTGGTTCCTCTAGTTGGGTGTCTCCCGGGGCCCTGGGGTACCTTGCCGTCTCCTTGCGGAGAAAGTGTTTAAATTGAAGGTTCCTGAGTTCCTGACCTGTCGGTAGTACCAGGTCTTCAGTCAGTTCACCCAATGTCGCGAGTCTGTCCCATATGTAAAATTTCCTGACTACTAGCGTCTTCCCGTCCTGCCTCCATTTTTTAAAGGTGGTGTCGAGCATGGCTGGTGGGAATTTGTAGTTGCGTAGTTGCTGCAGATAGGGGCCAAGGGGGACACCTCGGTTAAACCAAAATGCTGCCTCATTTTGTTTCATGTCTTCAGTGTGGTGGCCATCACTGAGCAGGATGTGTACTTCGTCGGGGGGGGGGGGGCGGAGCGCTGCTGTGCTGAGGGTCATTCCCTTGCAGGAGGACTCCTACAGCCTCGCCCATTCTGTGTTGGGTTCTCGTATCCATTCCCATATTTTTCCTCCTTTGCAGTGTCGACTTGGGGATCCTTGCATTCGTACACCACCACCCACCCCCCGCCACACACACCCTGCCACACACAAACGCCATGATCATTTTGTCTACTTTGTGGAAAAAGGCCTTGGGGATGAAAATCGGTATGGATCTAAACAGGAAGAGGAACCTCGGCACACGTTCATCTTGATCGTCTGCAACCTCCCCGCCAGGGAAAGCGGGAGTGCATCCCATCTCTGTAGGTCCTTTTTAACTTCCTCCGCCAGACTGGTCAGATTCCACTTATGGGTCTGTGTCCAGTCATGGGCTATCGGGCTCCCCAGGTGGCGGAATTTGTTTTGGGCTAGTTTGAATGGTAGTCCCTCCAGTTCTGTCCCTTCCCTGTTCGGGTTCACCAGGAATGCCTCGCTCTTGCCCAGGTTGAGTTTGTAGCCCGAAAAGGCTCCAAACTCTTCCAGGAGTTACATGATGATTACTTTCAGGCCATTCTGCAGGTCCAAGACGTAGAGGAGCAGGTCATCTGCATAGAGCGACACTCTCTGCTCTCTGCCCCCTCTTTGGATGCCCTTCCAGCTTTTTGCATCTCGTAGAGCGATCGCCAGGGGTTCAATTGCCAGGGCGAATAGGAGTGGGCATGGTGGACATCCCTGCTTTGTGCCACTGTGCAGCTGGAAGTATTCTGAGCTGGTGGTGTTGGTCCGAATGCTCTCCTTGGGGACGTTGTACAGGAGTTTCACCCATGAGGTGAACCCTGCTCCTAGCCCAAACCGCTCCAGTACCTCAAAGAGTTACTTCCACTTGTCTCTGCCGAAGGCCTTTTCTGCGTCCAGGGAGCCGATCACCTCTGATGTTCTCTCCCCAGATGGGGTCATTATTACATTCAGCAGCCGCCTGATGTTTGCAGCTAGCTGTCTATCTTGGCAAAGCCCATCTGGTCCTCTGCGAATCTCCGGTACGCAGTTCTCCAGTCTCTTGGCCAGGAAGTTCGCGAGTATCTTCGTGTCTACGCTGAGCAGCAAAATGGGTCTGTATGATCCACAATTCGTCGGGTCTTTGTTTTTTTTGGCTATCAGTGATATCGTGGCCTGAGTTAGCGTTAGAGGCAGAGTGCCCCTCACTAGCAAATCTGTGAACATATCCCATTGGTGTGGGGCCAGAGCAGGTGAGAATGTTTTATAGAAGGCCGCCGGGAACCTGTTGGGTCCCGGCGCTTTCCCCACCTGCATGGAGCTGATGCTCTCCATGATCTCTCCTAGTCCGAATGGTGTTTCCAGTTCACCCCGCCTATCGTCCCCCACGACTGGCATCTCTAGTCCATCGAGGAACCGTTTAATCTCCACGCCCCCGTTGGGGGGGGTTTGGAGATGTACAGCCCTCTGTAGAAGGTCGCGAACGCTTGGTTGACCTCTTTTTGCTTGGTTACCTGTCTGCCTCTGCTATTCTTCACCTGGAAGATCTCTCTCGTGGCTGCCTGCTTTCTCAGCTGGTGAGCCAGTAGGTGGCCAGCCTTTTCTCTGTGCGTGGAGAAGGTCCCCCTTGTCTGGCAGAGTTGGTGCACTACTTTCGTGGTGGATAGCAGGCTAAAGTCCATTTGTAGCTTTTTCTTCTCTGCTCTACGGTCAGGATCTCGGAGTACTTTCTGAGGACCTCCAGAATGGAGTCATAGAATCATAGAATTTACAGTGCGGAAAGAGGCCATTTGGCCCATTGAGTCTGCACCGGCCCTTCAAAAGAGCATCCTGCCCAAGCCCACACCTCCACCCTGTCCCGGTAACCCAGTAACTCCACCCAACCTTTATTTTGGACACTAAGGGCAATGTAGCATGGCCAATCCATCTAACCTGCACAGCTTTTGACTGTAGGAGGAAACCGGAGCAGCCGGAGGAAACCCACACAGACACGGGGAGAGCGTGCAGACTCAGAGCACAGACACTAACCCAAGCCGAGAATCGAGCCTGGAGCTGTGAAGCAACTGTGCTAACCACTGTGCTACCTTGCTACCCCCGGCAGTTGATCAGTTGTCGCCTGGCCACCCTCTCTTCCCTGTCTCTACGAGCCTTGTATGCTATAATCTCTTCCCTAATCCCAGCCTTCAGTGACTCCCAGATGTAGAAGGTGATACTTATGAGTAACGTACTCGCCTATGGCCTGTGATGTTTTCTGACAGGAGACCTTATCGCCAAGACGTCCGTGTCCAATTTCCACGTGGGGTGTTGGGCACGGCCTGTCACCAACCTCACACCCATGTAATGTGGAGCGTGGTCAGAGATAACTTTTGCGAAGTATTCCACCACTTTTGCGAAGTATTCCACCCTTACTATCTCTGGAAGCACCGCTTTTCCCACTGCAAAGGCATCTATTCTCGAGTATGCTTTGTGGACCGGTGAAAAGAACGAGAATTCCATCTCACCGGGGTGTAGGAACCGCCATGGGTTCACCGCCCCCATCTGCTCCAAGAATGCTCCCAGTTCCCTAGCCATGCCAGTCTTTTTCCCCATTCTCAGGCTCGATCGGTCCATCAGCAGGTCCTGTACACGGTGTATACGGTTGAAGTCACCCCATGATCAGTCGGTGTGTGTTGATGTTGAGGATTTCTGCCATGGTCTTTTTTATGAAGTCTGTGTCATCCCAATTGGGCATGTACATATTCACCTGAACTATTGGTGCCCTATCCAGGACTCCGCTGACCATGCATACCGCCCCTGTTGATCCGTAGCCATCCTTGTCACTGTGACCTTGTCCTCTTACTAATCAGAATGGCTACTCCCCTGGCGCTCATCCCAGAATACGAGTGGTACGTTTGTCCCACCCAGCCCTTTCTTACCCGCAGTCAGTCCTTCTCGCTCCGGTATTTCTCCTGCAGGATCACTATGTCGGCTCTCAAACTTCTTAATTGGGCGAAGACTCTGGATCTTTTCACTGGGCCATTCATCCCCTGACATTCCAGGTGATAATCCTTGTGGGTTTGTCCTTCTGCTCCTGTGGAATCAACCATACTTACCTGGTCGACGTGCCCTTGCACTCCGGGGTTTTCCTTTGTTAGGGGCCCATCCAAAATTACTGCGGTCGCCGTTCTCACCATGAGGTCGGGCCCCTACGCTCTGGGGTTTCCCTTTTCCAGGGACACCCAACATGGCCGCCAACTATGTGTAAGCCACGTGGGTGGGCCCCTGCACTCCGGGATTTCCCTTTGTTTAGGGGACCCTCCAAAGTGGCTGCTTGCGGTGCCATCTTATCTCCTTAGCCTGCACCTTACCTGCCGAATTGGGTATTCTAAATTTATTTAAAATAAGAAATTTGAGCATGATATGTTTAGGGGTGTGCCTGTACCGCTCAATATCTATACTACAAAGCAGCTAAGGCTTGTAACAATTATTCCCTTGCACTCCAAACCAGATATTAAAGTATTTCATATGTATCCCCAAGGTACTCCAATCTTCTTGAAAGTGGCCCAAGAAAACACCAGAGAAGCAAAGGCTAGATCCAATCTATTTTACAGCAAGTGAACTTACGAAGCAACATCTCAGAATCCAATCAGTACATCTGAGCTTCATGCATAAACTATAGCCTAACATTGCAGTGCGGTACCAGGAGAGTACTGCACTGTCAGAGGTGCCATCCTTCTAAAGTAGTACCATAATTAGATTCCCAGAAATGTGCTGTACACTGTCAAGGGCATCTAATACATTTACTTGCATTAAACCTTTTTAAAATCAATACTATCTGCATGAGCAGATGTCATTGGGCAGCATTGTAGCACAAGTGGCTAGCACTATGGCTTCACAGCACCAGGTCCCAGTTTCGATTCCCCGCTGGGTCACTGTCTGTGCGGAGTCTGCACGTTCTCCCCGTGTCTGCGTGGATTTCCTCCGGGTGCTCCGGTTTCCTCCCCAAGACGTGCAGGTTAGGTAGATTGACCATGATAAATTGCCCTTAGTGACCAAAAAGGTGAGGAGGGGTTACGGGGATAGGGTGGAAGTGAGGGCTTGAGTGGGTCGGTACAGACTCGATGGGCTGAATGGTCTCCTTCTGCACTGTATGTTCTATGTTCTATTTACAATGTACCTCAATCCAACATGCTCTAACTTGTACTGGTTTTGAATTTCTTACAAGATGCTATCACTTCAAATGACTCAAATTTGACTTGGTTCAAAAGCCTGGCACCAGTTGCTAATGAATGCACTATTGCTTTCCCTTTTTGACAGTAGACAACTCATCCTGAGACAGTAATAATTGATTGATGCACAATGCAATGATAGGTTGCTGAATTTATTTTACTCACTAGGGTGCACTAGAACTGAATTTAAAAAAAAACAGTTGTTGCAAATTTACGCTGACGCATGGCGGAAAAACAATATTGATTAGGTTTTTTCTTGTGTGTCGGCTGTTTCCATCAAACATGCTTTCGAGAAGCCCGGGTAAGTGCTCAAATTCTGCTAAAAGAAAAAGAAAAGCTCGTTGTTCATATGATTCCGTTTTGTATATCAGTGTGCTTCACTTAAGTAGCTTCAGTGAGGGTGATCCCTTATGTGATTGAACGCATGTTTAGCTAAGAGTGTTTAAGGGAGGGTGTTAAATGCAATTGAACTGCAAGGTCCAAAATGGCAGCTCAGACCCTCAATCAGGGTTTGCCACTTTGTGACACCATGATCTGCCCGTTCTACATGCTTCCAGCGCATGTGCGACACACCTGCGACAGCACCTTAAACACACCAATGGCATGGCAGTGCCAATTAATTCAGCAGCCTTTAACTTCTGTCATTTATGATAGGATTTGCATACCAATCCCCAGTCTGTCAATATACTCTGGTGTACGATGGTCTCAGAATTGCTTGGGGCAATTGAAGTTTACTTACTGTGGCAATGTAGCGAGCCTGGTTAATTTGTGCGCAGGCAGGTCCTACAAACATCAATGAAATAATGACCAGAAAATCTAGTTTAACGGTGCTGGTTCAGGCCTAGCTAGTGGTCTGGACAATTAGGAGAACTTCCCTGCTCTTTGTTGAAAGAGTACTATTGGGTATTTTATATTCTACATGGCACAGCGGAACTTGGTTGAAAGTATCAGCTAAAGAGGCAAGCACCTTTGACAAGCAGCACTCCCTCAGTAGTTACATTTGGATTGCACTAACCAGTGTTCTCTAACACTGACCCTAATGGCTAATATAGGCTCAGGGGGAAGGCACTTGAATCGTAATGACCCCTCACATTGGACAGAGACAAACCATTCAACCCAAGCATAATGGAAATTAAATACTTGTACTTATCCAACACCTTCTCATATCTTTGAGAAACATCTCAAAGAAATCAGACAAATTGCAGTTTGAAGGGCAGTACTGGGGTTCACAGACTCTGTCTACACTTCCCGCTGTCTTGGGAAAGCATAATCAAAGATCCCTTCCACCTCTTCCATCGGGCAGAAGATAGAAAAATCTGAGAACATGCACCAATAGATTCAAAAGCAGCTTCTTCCCCGCTGTTATCAGGGGCGAAATTCTCCGGAAACGGCGCGATGTCCGCTGACTGGTGCCCAAAACGGCGCAAATCAGACGGGCATCGCGCCGCCCCAAAGGTGCGGAATGCTCTGCATCTTTGGGGGCCGAGCCCCAACATTGAGGGGCTAGGCCGACGCCGGAGGAATTTCCGCCCCGCCGGCTGGCGGAAAAGGCCTTTGGTGCCCCGCCAGCTGGCGCGGAAATGACATCTCTGGACGGCGCATGCGCTGGAGCGTCAGCGGTCGCTGACAGCTTCCCATGCATGCGCAGTGGAGGGAGTCTCTTCTGCCTCCGCCATGGTGGAGACCGTGGCGGAGGCGGAAGGGAAAGAGTGCCCCCACGGCACAGGCCTGCCCGTGGATCGGTGGGCCCCGATCGCGGGCCAGGCCACCGTGGGGGCACCCCCCGGGACCCCGGAGCCCGCCCATGCCGCCTTGTCCCGCCGGAAAGGTAGGTGATTTAATTTACGCCGGCGCGACAGGCATTTTAGCGGCGGGACTTCGGCCCATTTGGGCCGGAGAATCGAGCAGGGGGGCCCGCCAACCGGTGCGGCGCGATTCCCGCCCCCACCGAATCTCCGGTGCCGGAGACTTCGGCAACCGGCAGGGGCGGGATTCGCGCCAGCCCCCGGCGATTCTCCGACCCGGCGGGGGGTCGGAGAATTTCGCCCCAGATTTCTGAATGACCCTCTTAGCATCTGAACTAATCTTATGGACTGAACTGATCTTTCTACGCCTCTCCTCCACAGTTTTAGCACTAAATTCCATATGCTTCACCCAATGTTTATGCTTGTGTATTTACATTGTGTATTTGTCATATGGTCTACATTTTCATACATGGTGCAATGTGCCTGGACTGTATGCGGAACAATACTTTTCACTGTACCTCGGTACACATGACAATAAATCTAACCAAATCTAAATGCAGCAGACAAATTGTGCGCATCAAATCCTAAGGCCAACAGCAAAACGACTGACTCATCGGTCGAATTTTGGTGGTCGGTGAGGACACTAGAGGTGAGGCAGCAACTAATGAGAAGAGGAGAGAGAAACAGAAAATGGGAAAGATAACAAATCGAAACATGGAAAAATCACAAGCGGAGAGGAGGGAAGAGAGAGCTTCCTCAAAACAAAAAAAGACAGGAGCAGGGAAGGCAAGAGAGATAAGGAAGAAACGGAGGAAGACACTGACCAAGAAACAGAAGAGAGAGACACTTTTTTATACTTATGAGAATGACAGAAGAGACTTCCGGTTGTGGCTATGAGAGCTAAGTCGCACGTTCGGTAGCTCCCGCTTGGAACGGACGTTTGGGCTCTTTTCAGTGCCCCCAACGGAATTTTTTTGACATTTCCCGGTGTGGGAAGAAGACTGCAACATTCCCCCGACAGTGTATGGCTTGGACCAGGAGCGGGGCGACTAAAAAAGTGGCGGTGAAACCAAAGAAACTGCGAAGGAAGAAGAGCAAGATGGCGGCGGGCGGGGACCAGGCAGCATGGATGCAGTGGGCACAGGAGCAGCAGGAGGTTATCCAGCGCTGCTTCAGGGAGCTCAAAGCGGACCTGCTGGAGCTGATGAAGGCTTCTATTGATAAGCTCCTGGAGACCCAGACGGCCCAGGGGGTGGCGATCCGCGAGGTCCGACAAAAGATCTCAGATAACGAGGCCGAGATCTTGGACCGAGCGGTAAAGGTGGAGGCGCACAAGGCACTCCACAAGAAATGGCAGGAACGGTTCGAGGAGATGGAGAATCAGTTGAGGCGGAAGAATCTGCGGATCCTTGGCCTCGCAGAGGGGCTGGAGGGGTCGGACGTGGGAGCCTATGTGGTCACCATGTTAAACTCGCTGATGGGAGCGGGGTCCTTCCAGGGGCCCCTGGAGCTGGCGAGGAGGCCCATAGAGTGCTGGCGAGGAGGCCCAAGGCTAATGAGCCGCCGCGGGCGGTGCTGGTGCGGTTTCATCGGTTCGCTGATCGGGAGTGCGTTTTCAGGTGGGCCAAGAAAGAGAGGGGCAGCAGGTGGGAGAATGCGGAGGTTCGAGTATATCAGGACTGGAGCGCGGAGGTGGCGAAGAAGAGGGCTGGGTATAACCGGGCAAAGGCGGTGCTGCACAGGAAGAGGGTGAAGTTTGGCATACTGCATCCGGCGCGTCTGTGGGTCACCTACAAGGACCGGCACCATTATTTTGAGTCCCCGGAGGAGGCGTGGGCCTTTGTTCAGGCCGAGAAACTGGACACAAACTGAGGGTCGGGATGGGGGGGTCAGGCGTGGGGATGGTCGGTGATTGCTGTTGTTGTGTTACATTTTGAGGGGGGGGTTCTTTGTTCTTGTTCAGTTTTGTTTCAGTGTGGGTGGTTAGGGTGGGTTGGGCACTGTTTTGGTTGGGTCTGTCGGGTGGGCTCTTGGAGGGGAACAAGTAAACGGAGTAGGGGGTGGATGGCCGGTAGGGGGGATGGGGCCCTGCGGGGGAGGGGGAGGCCCGAGTCGGGGGTGAGGGGACTTGGCCTGTAAAAGGAGCTGAGACAGAGGAGGCGGGGCCGGGCAGGTGGAAAGCATGGGCATTTTCCTGCTCTGAAGGCTGGAGGGGGTGGGGCCGGGGCGGGGAAGCGTGTTTTTTTTCCCGCGCTTGGGATGGAAGGGGGAGGCGGAGAGCCTGCTGGTGGGTAATGGAAGGGGAGGGGAAGTCCCACAATGGGAGGAGTCGAAGGAGAGGCGGGAGTGGCTGGGGTCAGCAGGAGTCAGCTGACTTGCGGGAGTGCAATGGGGAGCAATGCAGGTAGGAGGGGTCCTAGATTGGGTGGGGGGGGGGGAACCGGGTTGTTGTTGGTATGGTCAAGCGGGAGCTAGAGCAAGTAGAGGGTGTTGGGACGGGGGTCTGCCGCCGTGGGGAACGGGCTGGGCGTGGGCGCGTGGCTGGCCGAGGAGGGGTTATGGCTAGTCGGTGGGGGAGGGGGGCGGGTAGCCCCCTGATCCGGCTGACAACCTGGAATGTAAGGGGACTGAACGGACCGGTCAAGCGGGCCCGTGTGTTCACGCACCTGAAGGGGCTGAAGGCGGATGTCGTCATGCTCCAGGAGACACACCTGAAGGTGGCAGATCAGGTAAGATTGTGGAAGGAGTGGGTCGGCCAGGTGTTTCATTTGGGGCTGGATGCCAAAAATCGGGGGGGGTGGCGATCTTGGTGGGAAAGAGGGTGTCGTTCGAGGCGTCGAGCATTGTGACAGACAATGGCGGCAGGTACGTAATGGTAAGTGGTAAGCTGCAAGGGGAAAGGGTGTTGCTGGTCAACGTGTACGCCCCGGACTGGGACGATGCGGGTTTTATGCGGCGCATGTTGGGTCGGATCCCGGACTTGGAAGTGGGGGGCCTGATAATGGGGAGCGACTTTAACACAGTGTTGGATCCGGCACTGGATCACTCCAGGTCTAGGACGGGTAGGAGGCTGGCGGCGGCTAAAGTGCTGAGGGGGTTTAATGGACCAGATGGGAGGGGTGGACCCTTGGAGATTTGCAAGGCCGAGGGCTAGGGAGTTTTCATTCTTCTCGCACGTTCATAAGGCCTATTCCCAGATCGACTTTTTTGTTATGAGCAGGGCGCTGATTACGAAAATAGAGGATACCGAGTACTCGGCGATAGCCATTTCGGATCACGCCCCGCATTGGGTAGACCTAGAGCTGGGGGAGGAGAGCGACCAGTGCCCGTTGTGGCGGACAAGGAGGTGAGCGAGTGGGTCTGAAGAAGCATAGAGAGATACCTGGAGGCCAACGATAACAGGGAGGTCCAAGTGGGGATGGTCTGGGAGGCGCTGAAGGCGGTGGTTAGGGGAGAGCTGATCTCCATTAGGACCCACAAGGAGAGGAGAGAGCAGAAGGAGAGGGAGAGGCTGGTGGGGGAGATGGTGAGGGTAGTCAGGAGGTATGCGGAGGTGCCGGAGGAGGGACTGTTGAGGGAGAGGCGTAGCCTCCAGGCCGAAGTCGACCTGTTGACCACCAGGAAGGGCAGAGGTGCAGTGGAGGAAGGCCCAGGGGGCGATTTATGACTATGGGGAAAAGGCAAGTCGGATGATGGCGCATCAGCTTCGGAAGCGAGACGCAGCTAGGGAGATTGAGGGAGTTAAGGATAGGGGGGGGTAAGTGGGGGGGGTGCGGAGTGGGGTTGGCATCAATGGGGTCTTCTGGGACTTTTATGAGGATCTGTATCGGTCCGAGCCCCCACTGGAGGAGGGTGGGATGGGCCACTTTCTGGACCAACTGAAGTTCGCGAAGGTGGAGGAGGGACTGGTGGCGGGATTAGGGGCCCCGATTGGGCTGGAGGAGCTGGCCAAAGGGATAGGGAGCATGCAGGCGGGCAAGGCACCGGGGCCGGACGGTTTCCCGGTCAAATTTTACAAAAGATTTGTGGACCTGTTGGGCCCGTTGCTGGTTAGGACCTTCAACGAGGCGAGGGAGCGGGGGTGGGCCTTGCCCCCGACGATGTCCCGGGCACTGATCTCCTTGATCCTGAAGCGGGACAAGGATTCCCTGCAGTGTGGGTCTTACAGACCGATTTTGTTGTTAAATGTAGATGCCAAGGTGCTGGCGAAGGCCTTAGCCACGGAAATTGAGGATTTGACCGCAGGGGAATTGACCGCAGGTCACCTACGAAGACCAGACGGGGTTCGTGAAGGGGAGGCAGTTGAACGCGAATGTGCGGAGGCTCCTGAACATTATTATTATGCCGGCGAGGAGGGGGAGGCGGAGATAGTGGCGGCGATGGACGCTGAGAAGGCCTTTGATAGGGTAGAGTGTGGGTACTTGTGGCAGGTGCTGAAGAGGTTCGGATTTGGGGAGGGGTTCAACAGGTGGGTTAGGCTGTTGTATGAAGTCCCGATGGCGAGTGTGGCCACGAACAAGAGGAGGTCTGAGTACTTTCAGTTGCATCGAGGGACGAGGCACGGGTGTCCCTTGTGCCCCCTGCTCTTCGCGCTGGCGATTGAACCCCTGGCTATGGCACTGAGGGAGTCGAGGAACTGGAGGGGACTGGTGCGGGGTGGGGAAGAGCATAGGGTGTCACTCTATGCGGACGACTTGCTGCTATATGTGGCGGACCCGCTGGGGGGAATGCCGGAGGTAATGAGGATCCTCAGGGTGTTCGGGGATTTCTCAGGGTACAAGCTCAACATGGGGAAGAGCGAGTTTTTTGTGGTTCACCCAGGGGACCAGGAGAGGGGGATTGGCGAGCTCCACTAAAAAGGGCAGAGAGGAGCTTCAGGTATTTGGGGAGAGGAGCTTCAGGTATTTGGGGGTCCAGGTGGCCAGGAGCTGGGAGGCCCTGCATAGACTTAATTTCACGAGGCTGGTGGAGCAAATGGAGGAGGAATTTAAGAGGTGGGACGCATTGCCGCTGTCCCCTGGCGGGTCGGGTGCAACCAGTCAAGATGACTGTGCTCCCAAGATTTTTGTTCCTGTTCCAGTGCTCCCCATTCTTATCCCAAAGGCCTTCTTTAGGCGGGTCAACAGGAGCATAACGGGGTTTGTGTGGGCGCGAGGGACTCCGAGGGTGAGAAGGGTGTTCCTGGAGCGGAGTAGGGATGGGGGGATTGGGGGGGGGGGGGGGGTTGCTGGCGCTGCCCAACTTCTGTGGGTACTACTGGGCCGCCAATGCGGCGATGGTGCGCAAGTGGGTGATGGAGGGGGAGGGGGCGGCATGGAAGAGGCTGGAGACGGCGTCTTGTGTGGGTACGAGTCAGGAGGCGCTGGCAACGGCGCTGCTGCCGCTCCCGTCCAATGAGGTATACAATGAGCACGGTGGTGGCGGCTCCCTCAAAATTTGAGGGCAATAGAGGCGGCACAGGGGGGAAGTTGGGGCCTTGGTGTGGACCCCAATACGGGAGAACCACCTGTTTGTCCCAGGGAGAATAGATGAAGGGTTTTCGGGGTGGCACAGGGCAGGGATAAGAGGTTGGGGGACATGTTTGTGGATGGGAAGTTCGCGAGCCTGTGTGAGCTGGAGGAGAAGTACGGGCTCCCCCTGGGAAACGCCTTCAGGTATCTACAGGTAAGGGCGTTTGCCAGGCGGCAAGTGGTGGAATTCTCGCTGCTGCCGCCATGCACGGGTACAGGACAGGGTGCTCTCGGGGGTGTGGGTTGGAGAGGGGACGATCTCGGCAACATACCAGGTGACGCAGGAGGAGGAGGAGGCCTCGGTGGAGGTGCTGAAAGGTAAGTGGAAGGAGGAGTTGGGGGAGGAGATCGAGGAGGGGATGTGGGCTAGGGCATCTGCCCTTCCTCTTCGTGCACGAGGCTCAGCCTCATACAGTTTAAGGTGCTGCACAGGGCACACATGACCGGGACAAGGATGAGCCGGTTTTTTGGGGGTGAGGACAGCTGTGTTAGGTGCTCAGGGAGCCCAGCAAACCATACCCATATGTTCTGGGCATGCCCAGCGCTGGAGGAGTTTTGGAAGGGCGTAGCGAGGGCGGTGTCGAGGATGGTAGGATCCAGGGTCAAACCGGGCTGGGGGCTCGCAATATTTGGGGTTGCAGAGGAGCCGGGAGTGCAGGAGGCGAAAGAGGCCGGTATTCTGGCCTTTGTGTCCCTGGTAGCCCGGCCAAGGATTCTTCTTCAGTGGAAGGATGCGAGGCCCCCAAGCGTAGAATCCTGGATCAATGATATGGCGGGGTTTATTAAATTGGAGAGGGTGAAATTTGCCTTAAGGGGATAGGTGCAAGGGTTCTTCAGGTGGTGGCAACCGTTTTTGGACTTCCTGGCAGAACGGTAGACATTGGTCAGCAGCAGCAGCAGCCCGGGGGGGGGGGGGGGGGGGGGGGGGGGGGGGGGGCAGGGGGGGGGCAGGGGGGGGGGGCAGGGGGGGGCGGGGGGGGGGCAGGGGGGGGGCAGGGGGGGGGCAGGGGGGGGCAGGGGGGGGGCAGGGGGGGGAGGGGGGGCGGGGGGGCGGGGGGGGGCAGGGGGGGGCAGGGGGGGGGAGGGGGGGGGCAGGGGGGGGGCAGGGGGGGGGGCAGGGGGGGGGGTGGGGGAGGGGTGGGGTGGGGGCGGGGGGGGAGGGGGGGGGCGGGGAGGGGTGGGGGAGGGGGGGGGTTCTATTTTATTTTTGTTTGTCTATACTGGGGGATCTGAGGGGGTGTATATATTTGCTATGTTTGCTATGTGTTTCGGCGGGTGTTAATATATTATTTATGTATGGGGGGAGGGGGGCACTGGGTTGCTTTGTTTTGTTTTGTATTTAATTCTATTGGGTTCCTTTTACATTTTGTTGTTGATATTTTGTGAAAACTTTGATTAAAAAAAAATTTTTTTTAAAGAGAATGACAGAAGGGAAAGTGAGTGGGAGAGTTTTGCTAATCTATAGCACAACGGTGTGACAGACCGCGAGTTTGTTTTTAATTGAGTTGACTGGAAAAGCTTTTGAGCAACAATTTCTCGGGTCTGTTGTCAGCAATGAGTTATTGCATGAAACAAAAAGCTAAAAAATAAAACATTGACAGTTCAGTTGGAAGAAATGGGTGGACATCAGTTCCCAGTCATTTTGTGCTGTATAGGAAGTTAGCACATCTCAATTGTGCATTGTGTCGGCAGAAGTACTCAGTTGGTGTCAGAATGTACAATAAGCCAAATTAATACAACTCACAGAAAAGTATAAATGCGAAGATTTCAATGTTCCACCAAACCTGGGCAGAGTTTAAGGGCTGGATTCTCCGATTCTGAGACTAAGTCCTGACGCCAGCGTGGGAACGGTGGTACTTTACGACCGGAAAATTGGCGCAAAACGGCCACCGATCCTCCGTCTGGTGGGGGTCCAGCAGGCACGCAAGGTAGAGCCCCCGGTTCTAGCTGCCGATACGGCCGGTGAATTGCTGGGTCCATGCGCACGGCGGCGGCCTGCAATGGCTGCGCCGTGCAACATGGCGCCAGCCGCGCAAGGACCCAGCCTGCCAAATAGTGCCCTCCCTTTGGCCAGGATCGCCATCTCCGGATCATCCCCCACTAGTGCTCCTAGCCCCTTCCAAAGCCCCACTGCCCACAGATCGGCTCTCCCCCGACTGTGATGGCGCTGGTCCCAGTCCGCAGCTGCCTCGCCGAGTTCCCGAAAAAAATACCATGAGAAACCCACGCCGTCGGGAACTCAGACGGTTGAGGATGGAGCATCGGGGGGAGGGCCTCCGGTAATGTCCTGACACCTTCCATATGGCGGGTGCCGTACTCTGGGAGTACGCCATATTGGAGGGGTGGAGCATCGCAAAAGCAGCGCAGCCTCCGATTTCAGCGCCACCGTGGATCCTCCGGACGATCGCCAAATGCGATTTCGGAGACCGGAGAATCCCCCCCTAAGTTTTTGCCCCTGTTGTTTTTTGCTTTGTAAGATTTTTCCACCCAATTCTAAGGTGAACAGCGTTTTTGTGATACCATCGCTCTGTTGCGTTGCCGGGTAGTGCAAAGGAAGGGAAAGATTTGCATGTTGAGGTGAATGCTCTCTCCATGGCTCTAACCAGTTAATAAGGTGGGAGGATATGGGCTTTCCCATCCATCATTGAAGTGGGTGACCAAGAGGAATGAAACTAGATAGACCACCTGGCATCGACCCAGGCACCGGAAATGACAACAGCAAACTCAACCCTGTCAACCCAGCAAAGACTTCCTTGCTAACATCTGGGAGCTTGTTCCAAAATTGGGAAAGCTGTCTCACAGGCTAGTCAAGGAACAGCCTGAAATAGTCATACTCACAGAATCAAAGCTTACAGATACCATCCTAGACACCATTATCACCATTCCTGGGAATGTCCTCTCTCGCCAGCAGGACAGACCCAGCAGAGGTGGCATCACAGTGAGGAGGGAGTTCCCCTGGGAGTCCTCAATAGCGACTCTGGGCTCCACGATGTCTCATGGCACCAGGTCAAATATGTGCAAGGAAATCTGCTGATTACCATGTACTGTCCCACTTCAGCTGGTGAATCAGTATTACTCCATGTTGAATGCCACTTGGAGGAAGCATTGAGGATGACAAGGGTGCAGCATGTACTCTGGGCGGGGACTTCAACAGCCATCACCAAGGGTGACTCCGTTGTACCACCACAAACTGAGCTGTCCGGTTCTAAAAGGACATAGCTGCTAGACTGGGACTGCGGCAGGTGGTAAGGGGACCAGCAAGAGGGGAGACCATCATACCGAACGTGCCTCATGACTACCGTCCGGTGGCCTTGACATCTATCATTATGAAGTGCTTTGAGAGGTTGGTCATGAGACACATCAACTCCATACTCCCAGAATGCCTTGATCCACTGCAATTCTCATACCACCACAACCTGTTCACAGCAGACACCATCTCCCTGGCACGACACCCATCCCTGGAGCATCTCGACGACAAGGACTCCTACATCAGACTCCTATACATTGACTACAGCTCCGCCTTCAAGACCATAATCCCAGCCAAGCTCATATCAAAACTCCAGGAGATGCAAAAGTCTGAGAGCAAGTGCTACAGATTCAAAAACAGCAACTTCCCCACTGTTACCAGATTCCTGAATGACCCTCTTATGACTAAACTGATCTCCCGACACATCTTCTCTATTGAGTAGTACTACACTCTGTATGCTTCACCCAATGCCTTTGTCTATATATTTACATTGTATATTTATGTATATCCTATATTTTTTCATGTGTGGAACGATCTGTCTGGACTGTATGCAGAACAATACTTTTCACTATACGTCAATACACGTAACAATAAATCTAATCTAATCAAAAAATGCTTGAATTCAGCCTCACCAATCTGCGTGCTACAGATGCATCTGTCCATGACAGTATTGGTAGGATTGACCACTGCACAGTCTTGTAGACACAAAATCTCGTCTTCAAATTGCAGATGCCCTCCATCATGTTGCATGACACTACCACCGTGCCAAATGGGATAGACTTCAAACAGATCTAGCAACTCAAGGCTGGTCATCCATGAAGTGCTGTGGACCATCAGCAGCAGAATTGTATTCAACCACAATCTGTAACCTCATGGCCTGGCATATCCCCCACTCTACCATTACCACCAAACCAGGGGATCAACCCTGGTTCAATGAAGAAAGTCGGGGGGAGAATGCCAGGAGCAGCACCAGGTATACCTAAAAATAATTGTCAACCTGGTGAAGCTATAACACAGGACTATTTGCATGCTAAGCAGCATAAGCAGCAAGTAATAGAGCTAAGTGGTTCCACAACTAACGGGTCATATTGAAGCTTTGCAGTCCAATGATGGGAGGCCCAGAACATCAGTGCAAAAGATAAGGCAGAAGTGTTTGCAGCATTTGCAACATTTATCACCTAGAAGTGCCAAGTGGATGATCCATCTTGACCTCCTCCGGAGGTCCCAGCATCAGTGTTCTGCCAATAGTACTGAAGACTTGTACCCCAGAACTTGCTGCGCCCCTAATCAAGCTGTTCCAGCACGACACTGGCATCTACCCAGCAATGTGAAAAATTATCCAAGTGTGTCCTGTACATAAGAAACAAGACAAATCCAACGCAGCCAATTACCGCCCAATCAGTCTACTCTCAATCATCGGTAAAGTGATGGAAGGAGTCATCAACAGCGTGACCAAATGGCTCTTACTTAGCAATAACCTTTCACTGACACTCAGTTTGGGTTCCGCCAGAGTCGCTCAGCTCTTGTTCTCATACAGCTCTTGGTTCAAATATGGACAAGACAGCTGTACTCCAGAAGTGGGGCGAGAGTGACTGCCCTTGGCAACAAGGCAGCATTTGACCGATTATGGCATCAAGGAGCCCGAACAAAATTAGAGTCAATGGGAATCAGGGGGCTAACCGACCGCTGGTTGGAGTCATACCTGGCACAAAGGCTGGTGTGGTGGTTGGAGATTAATCATCTCAGTTCCAGGGTATCACTGCAGGAGTTCCTCAGGGTAGTGTCCTAAGCCCAATCATCTTTAGCTGTTTCATCAATGTCCTACTTTCCATCATAAGGTCAGAAGTGAGGAGCGACTCCTCAGATAATGAAGCAGTCCATGTTCAAATGCAACAACACCTGGACAAGATGCAGGCTTGGACTGACAAGTAGCAAGCAACATTCACACCACATACATGCCAGGGAATCACCATCTCCAACAAGAGAGAATCTAACCATCACCCCTTGACATTCAATGGCATTAACATTGTTGAATCCCCCACTATCAACATCCTGAGGGTTACCACTGACCAGAAACTGAACTGGACTAGCAATATAAATACTGTGGCTACCAGGGCAGGTCACAGGCTAGGGATTCTGAGGTGAGTGACTCACCTCCTGTCCACCATCTACAAGGCACAAGTCAGAAGTGTAATGGAATACTCAACACTTTTCTGGATGAGTGCAGCTTCAACACTCGAGAAGCTCAACATCATCCAGGAAAAAGCAGCCCCCTTGATTGCTACCCCATTCACAAACATTCAATCCCTCCACCACCAACGAACAGTGGCACCAGTGTGTACCATCGACAAGATACAATGCAGGAACTCTCACCAATATTCCTTTGATAGCACCTTCCAAATGCAACCATTATCACCTAGAAGTACAAGGGCAGCAGATACCTGGGAACACCAAATTTTCACAAAATATCAACAACAAAATACAGAAAGAAAAGAACAACCCCCCCCCTTCATATACATAAATAATAAATTAACAGCCTTCATCAACACAAAGGCAAGAAAACATGCCCACTGAAGAAAAATGAACCCCCCCCCTCCCCCCGAGCCCCCCCCACCACCACCACCGGGTTGCTGCTGCTGCTGACCACCTTCTAACGTTCTGCCAGGAAGTCTAGGAACGGTTGCCACCACCTGAAGAACCCTTGTACCGATCCCCTTAAGGCAAATTTCACCCTCTCCAATTTAATAAACCCGGCCATATCGTTGATCCAGGATTCCACGCTTGGGGGCCTCGCATCCTTCCATTGAAGAAGAATCCTTGGCCGGGCTACCAGGGACGCAAAGGCCAGAATACCGGCCTCTTTCGCCTCCTGCACTCCCGGCTCCTCTGCAACCCCAAATATTGCGAGCCCCAGCCTGGCTTGACCCTGGAACCTACCACCCTCGACAGAGTCCTCGCTACACCCTTCCAAAAGTCCTCCAGCCCTGGGCAGGCCCAGAACATGTGGGTGTGATTTGCTGGGCTCCCTGAGCACCTAACACACCTGTCTCGCACCCAAAGAACCGGCTTATCCTTGCCCCGGTCATGGGAGCCCTATGCAGCACCTTAAATTGTATGAGGCTGAGCCTCGCACATGAGGAGGAAGAGTTCACCCTCCCCAGGGCATCCGCCCACATCCCCTCGTCAATCTCCTCACCCAATTCCTCCTCCCACTTACCCTTTAGCTCCTCCACCGAGGCCTCCTCCTCCTCCTGCATCACCTGATATGTTGCAGAGATCCAACCCTCTTCAACCCACACCCCCGACAGCACCCTGTCCTGGACCCTGCATGGCGGCAACAGTGGGAACTCCACCACCTGCCGCCGAACAAACGCCCTTACCTGCATATATCTGAAGGTGTTCCCCGGGGGGGGAGCCCAAACCTCTCCTCCAGCTCACCCAGGCTCGTGAACTTCCCGTCCACAAACAGGTCCCCCATCCTTCTAATACCTACCTTGTGCCAGCTCAGAAACCTTCCGACCATCCTCCCCGGGACAAACCGGTGGTTCCCCCGAATCGGTGGCCACACCGAGGCCCCCACTTCCCCCCTGTGACGCCTCCATTGCCCCCAAATTCTGAGGGTAGCCGCCACCACCGGGCTCGTGGTATACCTCATTGGAGGAAGCGGCAGCGGCGCCGTCACCAGCACCTCCAGGCTCGTGCCCACACAGGACGCCATCTCCAGCCTCTTCCATGCCGCCTCATCCCCCTCCACCACCCACTTACGCACCATCGCCACATTGGCGGCCCAATAATACCCACAGAGGTTAGGCAGCGCCAACCACCCCCCCCCCCCCCCCCCCCCATCCCTGCACCGCTCCAGGAACACCCTTCTCACCCTCGGGGTCTTCTGCGCCCACACAAACCCCATAACGCTCCTGTTAACCCGCCTGAAGAAGGCCCTAGGGATCAGGATGGGGAGGCATTGGAACAGGAACAAAAACCTCGGGAGCACCGTCATTTTAACTGACTGCACTCTACCCGCCAGGGAGTGTGGCAGCACGTCCCACCTCTTAAACCCCTCCTCCATCTGCTCCACCAGCCTCGTGAAGTTAAGCTTATGTAGGGCCTCCCAGTTCCTAGCCACGTGGACCCCCAGGTACCTGAAACTCCTCTCCGCCCTTTTTAGCGGGAGCTCACCAATCCTCCTCTCCTGGTCCCCCGGGTGCACTACGAACAACTCGCTCTTCCCCATATTAAGCTTGTACCCGGAGAAATCTCCAAACTCCCTCAGGATCCTCATCACCTCCGGCATTCCCCCCACCGGGTCCACCACATATAGCAGCAAATCATCCGCATAGAGCGACACCCGATGTTCCTCCCCAACCCGCACCAGACTCCCTCAACGCAATGGCCAGGGCTTCAATCGCCAAAGAGCAGGGGGACAGGGGACACCCCTGCCTCATCCCCCAGTGTAGCAGGAAATACTCTGACCTCCTTCTGTTCGTGGCCACACTCGCCACCGGGACCTCATACAGCAGCCTCACCCACCTGACGAACCCCTCCCCGAACCTGAACCTTTTCAACACCTCCCACAGGTAAACCGCATCCATCGCCACCACTATCTCCGCCTCCCCTTCCATCACTGGCATCATTATAACATTCAAGAGCCTCCGTATATTAGTATTCAACTGCCTCCCTTTCACGAACCCCGTCTGATCCTCGTGTATGACCTGCGGCACACAGTCCTCTATCCTCATGGCCAAAATCTTTGCCAGCAACTTTGCATCTACATTTAAGAGTGAGATCGGCCTATATGACCCACACTGTAGGGGATCCTTGTCCCGCTTTAGGATCAGGGAAATCAGCGCTCTAGACATCGTCGGGGGCAGAGCCCCCCCCTTCCCTTGCCTCGTTGAAGGTCCTTACCAACAGCGGGCCCAGCAGGTCCGCATAATTCTTGTGAAATTCAAACGGGAACCCAGCCGGACCCGGTGCCTTCCCCGCCTGCCTGTTCCCTATCCCTTTGACCAACTCCTCCAACCCAACCGGCGCCCCCAACCCCGCCACCTGCCCCTCCTCCACCCTCGGAAACCTCAGCCGGTCCAGGAAGCGACCCATCCCTCCCTCTTCTAGTGGGGGCTCGGACCGGTACAGTTCCTCGTAGAAGTCCCTGAAGATCCCATTGATACCCACCGCACTTCGCACCGTGTTCCCTCCTCAATCCCTAACTCCTCCGATCTCCCTAACTGCCTCTCGCTTCCGAAGCTGGTGCGCCAGCATCCGGCTCGCCTTTTCTCCGTATTCATATACCGCCCCCTGCTCCGTCCTCCACTGCGCCTCCGCCTTCCTGGTGGTCAACAAATCGAACTCAGCCTGGAGGCTGTGTCGCTCCCTAAGCAATCCCTCCTCCGGGGCCTCCGCGTACTTCCTGTCCACCCTCACCATCTCCCCCACCAACCTCTCCCTCTCTCTCCTCTCCCCCCTCTCCTTGTGTGCCCTAATGAAGATCAGCCCTCCTCTGACCACCGCCTACAGCGCCTCACAGACCACCCCTACTTGCACCTCCCCATTGTCATTAGCCTCCAGGTACCTCTCTATACACTCCCGAACCCGCCCGCTCACCTCCTCGTCCGCCAGCAACCCCACCTCTAGGCGCCACAGCGGGCGCTGGTCCCTCTCCTCCCCAACTCGAGGTCCACCCAGTGCGGAGCATGATCAGAAATGGCTATCGCCGAGTACTCTGTATCCTACACCCTCGGAATCAGCGCCCAGCTCATGACAAAAAAGTCAATCCGGGAGTAGGCCTTGTGGACATGGGAGAAGAATGAAAATTCCCTGACTCCCGGCCTCGCAAGCCTCCATGGGTCCACCCCTCCCATCTGGTCCACGAACCCCCTCAGCACCTTGGCCGCCGCCGGCCTCCTGCCCGTCCTAAACCTAAAGCAGTCCAGTGCCGGGTCCAGCACCGTGTTGAAATCGCCCCCCATTATCAGGCCCCCTGTCTCCAGGACCGGAATCCGGCCCAGCATATGCCGCATGAACCCCGCATCGTCCCAATTCGGGGCATATAGATTGACTAACACCACCCGCTCCCCCTGCAGCTTGTCACTTACCATCACATACCTACTGCCATTGTCTGCCCCAATGCTTGACGCCTCGAACGACACTTTCTTCCCCACCAAGATCGCCACCCCCCCCTCCAATGTTTTGTATCCAAACCCGAATGAAACACCTGCCCTACCCACCCCTTTCTCAACCTTACCTGATCCGCCACCCTCAGGTGCATCTCCTGAAGCATGGCCACATCCGCCTTCAGCCCATTCAGGTGCGCGAACACCCGGGCCCGCTTGACCGGCCCATTCAGTCCCCTTACATTCCAGGTTATCAGCCGGATCAGGGGGCTACTCACCCCTCTCCCCCGCCGATTAGCCATAGCCCTTCCTAGGCCAGCCACGTGCCTGCGCCCCCCGCACGGCCCGTTCCCCTCCGCGGCAGACCCCCGCCCCGACCTCCTCTACCAGCTCCCCCTTGGCCATTACAGCAGCAAGCCGGTGTCCCCCCCCGCACCCCTCCCCCCCCCGCCCTCCCCCCAGCTAGGTCCCCTCCTAGCCGCATCGCTCCCCCCATTGCACTCCTGTACGTCAGCTGACTCCTGCTGACCCCGGCCTCTCCCGCCACTCCGTCGACCCCCCCACCCCAATGTGGAACTTCCCCTCCCCACCCTTGTCCACCAGCAGGATCTCATCCATTCCACTCCCAGCGCGGGAGAAAAAGCCCGCGCTTCCCAGCTCCGGCCCCGCCCCTTCAGCCCTAAACGCGGGAAAAAGCCTGCGCTTTCTACTCGCCCGGCCCCGCCTCCCCTGGCGCAGCTCCCTTTCCAGGCCCGGTCCCACTACCCCCCAAGCAGTTTACCTACTCCCCCCCCACGAGCCTGTCCGGCAGACCTAATCGAAACAATGCCCAATAAACCCCCAAAAAAACAAAGAACCCCCCCTCAAAACACAACCCAACAATCCCCAATCCTTAGTCTGAGTCCAGTTTTTCGGCCTGAACAAAGGCCCACGCCTCCTCTGGGGACTCAAAATAATGGTGTCAATCCTTATAGGTGACCTACAGACGCGCGGGCTGCAGCATACCGAACTTCACCCCCTTCCTGTGCAGCATTGCCTTCGCCCGGTTGTAACCGGCCCTCTTCTTCGCCACCTCCGCGCTCCAATCCTGGTAGATCCGGACCTCCGCGTTCTCCCACCTGCTGCTCCGCTCCTTCTTGGCCCACCTTAACACACACTCTCGATCAGCAAACCAGTGGAACCGCATCAGCACCGCCCATGGCGGCTCTCTGGGCTTGGGCCTCCTTGCCAGCACTCGGTGGGCCCCCTCCAACTCCAAGGGCCCTTGAAAGGCCCCCACTCCCATCAGCGAATTCAGCATGGTGACCACATAGGCCCCCAAGTCCGATCCCTCCAGCCCCTCCGGGAGACCCAGGATCCGCAGGTTTTTCCGCCTCGTCCAGTTCTCCACTTCCTCGAACCTCGCCGGCCATTTCCTGTGGAGTGCCTCGTGCGCCTCCACCTTCACTGCCAGGCCCAGGATCTCGTTCTCGTTCTTTGAGACCTTCTGCCAGACCTCCCGGATCGCCGCCCCTTGGGCCGTCTGGGTCTCCAGCAACTTATCGATTGAAGCCTTCATCGGCTCCAGCAGCTCTGCTTTCAGTTCCTTAAAACAGCGCTGGAGAAGCTCCTGCTGCTCTTGCGCCCACTGCCTCCATGCTGCCTGGTCTCCGCCCGCCGCCATCTTGGTCCTCCTCCCTCGCACCTTTCTTTGCTTCAATGCCACTTTTTTAATCGCCCCACTCCTGGTCCAATCCATACACTATTGGGGGAATGTTGCAGTCCCCTTCCCACACCGGGAAACGTCGAACAAACGCCGTTACGGGCCCTAAAAAGAGCCCAAAAGTCCGTTTTTAGCGGGAGCTGCCGAACGTGCAACTTAGCTCCGCATAGCCGCAAGCGGAAGTCCACCACCACCTTCTCAAGGGCAACTAGGGATCTGCAATAAATGCTGGTCTAGCCAGCGACACCCATATCCTGTCAATGAAAAAGGGGAGATGTGGGAGGAGACCTCTCAGCCTAACTGAACTTGCGTATCCTGCTGGATATCACCTGGAATTTAGAGTCAGAGATCCAGAGTCAATTCATTTGCATTGTCTGGAGTGGGATTTGGTCTCTGGAGTTAGTGGCTCAGAACCTTGAATGCTAGTGATCAAAAACCCACTCTCATGAAGCAGGGTGGTTGATTAATATTGGGAGTCAGGCAAACATTCTCTCATCACTTCTTTTCTGATCTTTGGTTGGCCCATTTATAGGAAACTGCCGAAGTCAGATACTCTGCCATGCAGAATTGGCTGTCACTGTAATGTGGAGGTGACACAGTCAGTTGTCCAATATCTGCAAATACCCCTGATCGTAGAATGTACCCCTCTGTCCTAGACTATCCTCCGGGAAGTAGGTAAGTGGTAGAACACAGATAACCTCTTTAAAATCAGAGCCACGTGCCAGAAAGCACTAAGAGAATGGCCCAGTGCTAATTACTCGTGCAAGACCTAGTGAAGTGGTGTAGCGACAACAATCTCTCCCTCAATGCCAGCAAAACTAAAGAGCTGGTCATTGACTTCAGGAAGCAAAGTACTGTACACACCCCTGTCAGCATCAACGGGGCCGAGGTGGAGATGGTTAGCAGTTTCAAATTCCTATGGGTGCGCATCACCAAAAATCTGTCCTGGTCCACCCACGTCGACGCTACCACCAAGAAAGCACAACAGCGCCTATACTTCCTCAGGAAACTAAGGAAATTCGGCATGTCCACATTAACCCTTACCAACTTTTACAGATGCACCATAGAAAGCATCCTATCGGGCTGCAACACAGCCTGGTATGGCAACTGCTCGGCCCACGACCGCAAGAAACTTCAGAGAGTCGTGAACACCGCCCAGTCCATCACACAAACCTGCCTCCCATCCATTGGTTCCATCTACACCTCCCACTGCCTGGGGAAAGCGGGCAGTATAATCAAAGATCCCTCCCACCCGGCTTACTCACTCTTCCAACTTCTTCCATCGGGCAGGAGATACAGAAGTCTGAGAACACGCACGAACAGACTCAAAAACAGCTTCTTCCCTACTGTCACCAGACTCCTAAATGACCCTCTTATGGACTGACTTCATGAACACTACACCCTGTGTGCTTCATCCGATGCCAGTGCTTATGTAGTTACATTGTATATGTTGTGTTGCCCTATTATGTATTTTCTTTTATTCCCTTTTCTTCCCATGTACTTAATGATCTGTTGAGCTGCTCGCAGAAAAATACTTTTCACTGTACCTCGGTACACGTGACAATAAACAAATCCAATTCAATCCAACCCAAGACCTCGCTGGTACAACCCAGGGGAAACAACCCACTTCAAACAACCCACTGCCACTGTATTCGACCACGAAAGGGTAACCCCAACAAAAGCTTTGTGGTGATCACATTTCCAATTATTAGTCCATGTGAACGTTCTCAATTAAGAGCATCCTGTATGCTGATAAAGGGAAACCCCTGGGTGGGATGGCAACACATGACACAAGGTGACCTCAAGAAAAAAAGCATGTATCATTATTTGATAGAGTTGGAAGTGACGAAGTAACAAAAATAATTCAGCAAATTAGGCAACATCTGTGAAGACTGAGAGAGCTAATCAGTGTTGATGGAGACTATTTTTACTTTTGTGTGAGCATCCAATGGAGACTGCTGGTGGGCCAACCATTTCAGCATCGAAGAGGGCTTCCCAACGCCCCCCCCTGAGGCATGATCAAGTGAACAAAGACTAGAGTTGGATACAACTGAGGCTTTATTGCTCTAAGATGTGTGGCCTCCCACAACCTCTGGCGAAATGGCTGCTGAATGGAGGACACGCATATTTATACTCCGCCTACTGGGCGGAGCCAGCAGGCAGGGACTACCGGCGAACCTGTAGTACAGGTCCTACCTTACATCACCTAATACAGGTGCAACAGTGGTTAACCACATTCACGCCCTGTTAAAATTGAGTCCGGTGGGGGTGGTGGAGAACAGCAATGAATTTATATTTGCAGTATTTGATCAGAAAAAAAATGTCTTTTGAAGTCCGGTGCCAGTAAGAGATTTAACCGGTCCGGTGCCTTGATGTTCCGCTGGGAGCGACGTAGCGGTGGCGGCGATGTCCATGCTGGCCCACTGTTCGGTGACTCCGGGAGCGTGCCGAAATCCTCTTCATCCTCAGGCGTGGGCAGGGGAAGGACGGATGGTCCTAGTGGGGTTAATGCTGGGAGCGCCGGGGGTGGGGAGGGTGGCGCCGGGCCGGAGAGGTGTGTGTGTGTGGAACCTGCTGGTGCCAGGTCCCTGAGGGAGACAGTATCTTGGCAGCCGTCGGGGTACGCCACGTAGGCATACTGGGGCTTGGCATGGAGCAAGTGCACCCTATTCACCAACGGGTCCGCCTTGTGGAGGCAGACGTGCCTACGGAGCAGGACTGGTCCTGGAGCTGCGAGCCAAGTCGGGAGCGACACCCCGGAAGTGGATTTCCTGAGGAAGGCAAAAACACGTTCATGTGGTGTGTTTTTAGTAGCGGTGCACAGTAGTGACTGAATGGAGTGAAGTGCATCAGGGAGGACCTCCTGCCAGTGAGAGGCTGGGAGCTTCCTGGACCGTAGGGCCAGTTGGACAGCCCTCCATACCGTCCCGTTCTCCCTCTCTACCTGCCCGTTTCCCTGGGGGTTGTAGCTGGTCGTCCTGCTGGAGGTGATACCCCTGCTGAGCAGGAACTGACGCAGCTCATCGCTCATGAATGAGGATCCCCTGTCACTGTGGATATAGGTGGAGTAACCGAACAGAGCGAAGATAGTGTTTAGGGCTTTGATGGCAGTGGCAGACGTCATGTCGGGGCATGGGATGGCGAAGAGGAACCTGCAGTACTCATCGACCACACTGAGAATATACGTGTTTCGGTCGGTGGAGGGGAGGGGCCCTTTGAAATACACGCTGAGGCGTTCAAAGGGGTGGAAGGCCTTCACCAGGCATGCACGGTCCGGCCAGTAGAAGTGCGGCTTGCACTCCGCACAGACCTGGCACTCCCTGGTGATTATCCGTACTACCTCGACGGAGTAGGGCAGGTTGCGGGCCTTTATGAAATGGTACAACCATGTGACTCCCGGGGGACAAAGGGCCCGGAGTCGGTCTACTTGTGCGCTGGCACATGTACCTCGGGATAGGGCGCCTAGGGGCTTGATGAGTTTGCCGGGGAGATACAAAATCTCGTAATTATAGGTGGAGAGCTCGATCCTCCACCGCAAGATTTTATCGTTTTTGATCTTGCCCCGCTGTGTGTTATTGAACATGAAGGCTACCAACCGTTGGTCAGTGAGGAGAATGAATCTCCTGCCGGCCAGGTAATGCCTCCAATGCCGCACAGCTTCAACGATAGCTTGGGCCTCTTTTTCGACAGATGAGTGCCGAATTTCTGAGGCATTAAGGGTGCGGGAGAAGAATGCCACGGCCTGATTGAGCGTGGCCGCTAGGGCGACGTCCGATGCATCGCTCTCTACTTGAAAGGGCAGTGTCTCATCTACTGCGTGCATCCCGGCCTTGGCGATATCGGCTCTGATACGGGCGAAGGCCTGCTGTGCCTCGGCCGTCAGGGGAAAATGGGTGGACTGAATGAGTGGGCGGGCCTTGTCCGCATAGTTTGGGAACCACTGGGCGTAGTACGAGAAGAACCCCAGGCAGCGTTTGAGGGCTTTGAGGCAGTGGGGGAGGGGAAGCTCCATGAGGTCGGGACAGGGCCCCAGAACTCCGTTCTGGTCCACATAGCCGAGTATGGCTAAGCGGGTCGTGCTAAACACGCACTTATCTTGTTGTCGACGAGGTTGAGGAGAGTGGCGGTGTGGAGAAATTTGGCAAGGTTGGCATCGTGGTCCTGCTGATCGTGGCCGCAGATGGTGACGTTGTCTAGGTACAGGAAGGTGGCCCACAAACCGTACCGGTCGACCATTCGGTCCATCTCCCTTTGGAAGACCGATACCCCGTTAGTGATGCCGAAGGGAACCCTGAGGAAGTGATAGAGGCGACCGTCTGCCTCAAAGGCAGTGTATGGACGGTCTGCCTTACGGATGGGGAGCTGGTGGTAGGCGGATTTGAGGTCTACCGTTGAGAAGACCTGGTACTGTGCAATCTGATTGACCATATCAGATATGCGTGGGAGGAGGTACACGTCGAGCTGCGTGTAGCGATTGATGGTCTGGCTGTAGTCCACGACCATTCTGTGTTTCTCCCCAGTTTTAACGACTACCACTTGGGCTCTCCAGGAGCTGTTGCTGACCATGATAATGCCCTCCCGAAGCAACCGCTGGACCTCGGACCTTATGAAGGTCCTGTCCTGGGTGCTGTCCCGTCTGATCCTGGTGGCGACGGGTTTGCAATCCGGGGTTAGATTGGCGAAGAGGAAAGGCGGATCGACCTTTAGGGACGCGAGGCTGCACACAGTGAGGGGTGGTAGGGGCCCACCGAATTTGAGGGTTAGGCTCTGGAGGTTACACTGGAAGTCCAGGCCGAGTAGTAGGGCAGCGCAGGGGTTAGGGAGGACGTAGAGGCGGAAGCCGCTGAATTCTACGCCCTGGACCATGAGTGTGACCGTGCAGAACCCCCGGATCGCGACGGAATGGGATCCGGAGGCCAGGGAAATTCTTTGGTTGGCGGGGTGTACCGCGAGGGAGCAGCGCCTTACCGTATCCGGGTGTTTAAGCTTTCCGTGCTCCCGCGGTCCAGCAGGCAAGAGGTCACATGGCCGTTGATTTTCACACTGTTCGATGCGGTGGCCAGGTTGTGCGGACGAGACTGGTTGATCGTCACTGAGGCGAGTCGTGGTCGGTCGTCGCTGACGTCGGATAATGGGGAGCCTGGGGGCCAAGGTCATGGAATTCTGTCGGTGTCCATGCCCCATGGGGGAGACAAGATGGCGGCACCTGAAGATCATGCGGGGGACAAAATGGGCCCAAAATGGGCCCATGGGCCGCACGTTGTGGGCTGAGGCGAAGAAGATGGCGGTGCCCACTGACCACACGTGGCCCGGGAGGTGAAGATGGCGGCGCCCACTGGCCGCGCGTGGTCCGGGGAGATGAAGATGGCGGCGCCCATTATGTGTAGGCTAGGGGGGTGGGGGCGATAGCAGCGACTGCGTGGGCGAAGCACACTGCGGCGAAGTGCCCCTTTTTGCCGCTAGCCTAGTAAAGGGCAGCGCGGGCCGGGCAGCATTGGCGAGGGTGCTTCTGCTGCCCGCAGAAGTAACATCGGGGACCCCTGAGGTGTGCGGGCTGGCGTGTGGCGCAGGCATACTGGCTGGGTAAGTCTGTATCTTCTGAGCCTCCGGAACAGGGGTGGTCACTGAGTTGATGTGGGCTTTTGATTTATGAAGGGACTCTGCTGATGATTTCTCCACCCGCCTCATTGGGGAAGCTCATTCTCCCTAAAGATTGTGGGATTGTTATTAGTCCCCAGCCAGCGGTAAGCAGGCAGGTTATAACATCCTTCCCCCCGTAAGTCCAAGGAATCCACCGAAGACCCTGGTGAAGGAGGGCGTCGGACTCGTTTTGCCGCAGGCCGGACACCATTTGCATGAGGCGTTGGATCGGGCGGCGTGTAATGAGACGGAGAACGGCGCTTCCGTGATAAATGGTGTAATGGTTGTACATCCACAGCCCGTGGGCCCCAAGGACGCTGAGGTGTCCTGTGTCTCCATCTCGGAGTCGGAATCCACTGCCTCCCTCATCTCAGCATCCCTATCTCCACGCGGTCTGCAACGACCTGTGCAGGCTTCGAGTGCGGCACCAGAGGAAGATTGTGAGGAATACTCTCCACGGTGTCTGGGCTCTGTGGCTGTAGAAGTGAGCTCCGGGGGCGGGGAACCTTTGGACGAAATGGTCTTCTGGACCGAACGTGGTCTACATGCTTGTGCTGGAGACGACCCTGGGCTTGCACCTGGTAAGAGATAGGGCCCGATCGGCGAAAGATAACGCCAGGGACCCACTGGGCACCACCAGCAACATTTCGAACGAACACTGGGTGCAAACTACCGAATCGGCCGATGCCGAGAAAGGCCATGTCCCTGCCGTTTTTGAGTGCGGCGTACCTTTGCGCCAATGTCCGGGAAAACCATGCTAAGGCGGCTGCAAAGTCTCTGGCCCATTAGGAGTTCCGCGGGAGCTACCCCAGTCACCACATGTGGAGTGGTCCTGTATGAAAACAAAAAAACGAGCCAATCTCGTGTCTAAAGACCCGGGAGACTGCATCTTTCGGCCCCGTTTGAATGTATGCACTGCCAACCCATTGGAAGCCAGGTGGTATGGATTGGTGCAGATATGGTATATGCCATTCATCTTCATAAACCTCGCAAATTCCTCACTTGTGAACGGAGTGCCGTTGTCCGTGACCAGCAACTCGGGGAGGCCATGAGTACTGAAAGACAAACGCATCTTCTCGATTGTTGCGTAGGACGTTGTGCCTACCATCTTATGCACCTCTAACCATTTAGACTGGGCATCGATTTGTGGAAGGAACATGGATCCTTGAAAAGGGCTGGCGAAATCCGCATACAAGCACGCCCAAGGCTGCCCTGGCCATTCCCAGTGATGTAGGGGCGCAACCGGCGGAATCTTCTGATGTTCCTGGCAAATGGAGCAGTTTTGGGCCACCTTCTCCATGTCGGTGTCGAGGCCTGGACACCAGACATCACTCTAGGCCAACATTTGCATTTTGGTCACTCCCGGATGCCCATTGTGCAAATCCATTAGTATCAGCTCCTGTGCTTTTTCTGGGACAATCAATGTGTCCCCCACAAGAGGATACCGTCTTCTACGCTAAATTCTGACAGCTTGGAGGAAAATGGCCGCAACTCGCCTGGAGCTGTCTATGTTGCCCACTATACAGGACTATATGCCGAACCTTTGACAGGACTGGCTCCGTCTGGGTCCACTCACGGATCTGTGATGCCGTGACAGGCAAGGTGTCCATAAAATTTAGGGTTGCAACCACCTCACCGGTTGTGGGGGTCGACATGGGGCCAGTCGACAAAGGCAATCGGCTCAGTGCATCAGCATTCGCTATCTGAGTCCCTGGTTTATGCTCCAGAGAATACTCGCAGGCAGCGAGCAACAAAGCCCAGCGCTGGATCCGTGTGGAAGCAATGGGCGGTAATGGCTGATCCTCTCGGAAAAGTCCCAACAGAGGCTTATGATCAGTCACGATAGTGAAGTGGCGGCCACACACGTACTGGTGGAAGCGTTTCACCGCAAAGACCACTGTCAGGCCCTCCTACTCGATCTGCACGTACTTCATTTCCGCTGCAGTCAATGTGCGGGAGGCGAAAGCTATCGGCCGCGCAGCCCCGTTCTCCATCTTGTGGGACAGGACGGCCCCTATACCATACGGGGATGCATCACACGTAATGTGCAAAGGCTTTCCAGCATCATAGTGGGATAGAAACCCAGATGACGACAATTGCTGTTTTACCCGCCGGAAAGCGATTTCTTGCGGCTGACCCCAAACCCAGGTGTGATTCTTCTTTAGCAGAAGATGCAACGGGGCCAGCGCAGTTGTCAGATTGGGGAGGAACATCCTGTAATAGTTTACGAGGCCGAGAAAAGAACGAAGATGCAAAGTGTCAGTCGGGGCGGGAGCTTGTTGAATTGCGCTCACCTTCTCTGTAACGGGTTGCAAACATTCGCGGTCCACCCGATAACCCAGGTGGACTACTTCTTTTGCCTGAAAGACACACTTTGTACGATGTAAATGGACTCCAGCCTCTGAAAAACGTCCGAGGACAGCCTCCAAATGTTCCTGCACTGATGTCCCTGTAATCAAAACGTCGTCGAAGTAGACAGCGACACGCGGTAAACCTCTCAAGATACCCTCCATGACGCATTGAAAGTTAGCGCAGGCAGAGGATACCCCAAAGGGCAACCGTGTATATGCATACAGGCCCCGGTGTGTATTAATAGTTACATATGGCAGGGAGGCAGGGTCCAGCTCCAACTGTAGGTAGGCGTGACTCATATCTAATTTCGTGAATGAGAGTCCGCCTGCAAGCTTCGTGTAGAGATCTTCTATGCGGGGCATTGGATATCGGTCGAGCCGGGAAGCCGTATTCACTGTAAGTTTATAGTTGCTGCACAAGCGAACTGCGGCATCTGGCTTCATTGCAGGTACATTTGGCACTGCCCAGTCAGCGAAACGGACGGGCCTGATAATACCCAAGGACTCCAAACGAGTGAGCTCCCCTTCTACCTTCTCGAGCAAGGCGCAAGGCACTGGGCGCGCCCGGAAATAGCGTGGCGTGGCTCCTGGTTCGACTTGGATATGGGCTACGGCCCCTTTTGTTTTCCCCAAACCGGACTGGAATACTTCTGGGTACCGTCCTAGAACCTCCGTCAACCCCCCAGAACCTGTTTGGAGGATGTGCTGCCACTGCAGCCGCAAATGGCGCAACCAACAGGCTGGGCCCCTGGCCGCGCACCACGATAAGTGGGAAACGCCCCTCCTGTCATCCATAAACAACAGGGGTCATCGTAGTTCCTGCAATGTCCAATGGTTCCCCCATGTAGGTGGCCAACCTGGCCTGTGAGTCAGTTAATGTAAGGGTCTGTATACCCTGCTTGATGTGGTCGAATGTCCTCTGGGCGATCACGGAGACTGCTGCACCAGTGTCCAACTCCATCTCAAGTGGGTGACCATTAACCCGTACCTGGCACTTTAATGGGGGCCACACGGGGAGCTGCCACACAATGCAGCTGCAGGACGGGATCGGCGCCCACACGTCCGACACTGACATGGCTCCTCATCCATCGGTTCTGGAGAAGGTTCCCTTCGGGGAGGAATGTCCGGCGGCCACTGGCGTTGATCCGGACGCCGCCCCGCCCAAGGTACCGCAGGGGTGCGGAGAGACGCTTTTGGACAGAAGGGGTTGCGCCCCAAGGCGTGCATCTCCATTCCCTGTAGCTCCTGCACTCCCCGTTCTGCGCTCTCTCGGGACAATACAATTTGAATGGCCTGTTGAAAAATCAATGTTGGCTCGGCTAACAACTTTCTCTGGGTGGCCGCATTGTTAATACCGCAAACCAAAGGTCTCGTAACATTTCTGTCAGGGTTTCACCATAGTTACAGTACTCCGCAATCCTGCGTAACCTAGATAGAAACTCTGCAAGGGATTCTCCTGAGGTCCTCTCAGCGGTATTAAACCGGTAACTCTGGACTATCGTGGACGGGGTTGGGTTAAAGTGTTGCCCCACTAAGGTCACAAGTTCATCAAACATCTTGGTGTCCAGCGCAGCTGGGTACGCAAGGCTCCTAATCGCCCCAAACGTATGCGGGCCGCAGGTGGTGAGCAAAATGGCCACCTGGCACTCGTTTTCGGTGATGTTGTTTGCCCGGAAATAGTAACGCATCCATTGCGTGTACTGGTTTCAACTTTCCAGCGTCGCATCAAAGACATCCAAACGTCCATACAGAGGCATGGTGCAACAGAAAAAAACTTCCAACCTGTATCCAACAAAAATCCAGGGAGTTGGCTTCAGCAGCGTAGACAGCTATTCACTTTAACCCTCGTCGCCAGTTTTGTGAGGGCCACGAAGAATCCAGCACGAGTATGTAGAATAGAAAGAAATAACATTTATTTACAATTACATATATATACACACACAACGGCAGCAGCAGTACTCTCTTGCTGCTCACTCCTCTCTAGCTGGTTCCATACTGGTCAGCTCTATTTATGCAGGGACTCTCCAAATGATTTCTCGGCCCCCCCCTCATTGGGGAAGCTCATATTCCCTAAGGATTGTGGGATTGCCATTAGTCCCCAGCCAGTGGTAAGCAGGCAGGTTATAACATGGGCATTGTTGGCTAGGCCAGCAATTATTGCCCATCCCTAATTGGCCTTGAGTTGAATTGCTTGCTAGGCCACTTCTGAGGGCATTTAAGAGTCAACCACATTGCTGTAGGTCTGAAGTCACATAGGCCAGATCAGTTAAGGCTGGCAGTTTTTCTTCCCGAAAGAACATTAATGGACCAGATGGATTTTTCTGGTAAGCGTTACACTTTTAACGGATTTTTAAACCATTTAATTCAAATTTCACTATCTGCCATGGTGAGATTCGAACTCAGGTCCTCAAAGCATTCACTCTAGGTCTCTGGATTGCTAGTTCAGTGACAATTCCACTGCACAATCACCTCCCCATACTACATCATAGGATATGTTTTCCCTATTAAATGAGGCCTCCTGCCTGTATCTGACAGCTGCTTCAGACACTCTGTGGTAGACCTCTTTCTAAACAGAGCCAGTGTTAGCGGACCACAAAGGACAGCATTCTTACCTCACCTCCTGATATCAGCGCTTTTATCCGTGTTTGGACCAAGGCTGGAAAGAGGTCAGGAGCTGAGTGACCCTGGCGGAACTCAAACTGAGCAGGTTGTTGCTGTGTTAGTGCAGCTCAATAGCACTGTCGACAACACCTTACATCACTTTCAATATAGATGGATGGCGACAAAACTGGAATCAGAGAGCACAGAAAAAAATCCATTCTTTCAATCACGCCTGCGCTGCCTCTTTTAAAGTGCCCATGAATTAATCCGGTTGCCCTGTTCTTTCCCCAATTGTCCTTCAATCATTTTCATTTGCAAGTATTTGTCCAGTTTACTATATAGATTTGCTATTGAATGTGCTTCCTTTTTTAAAGATGTTATTTTTATTAAGGCTTTTGAATATATACACATCAAACACAGCCACAACCAAAAAGAGAACAAACAGGAATTCACATAACAAATAAATAACTAACACTCCACTGCCCCACCTTCCCTGCCGCTACCCTCCACCTACCCTACCTCCTTTTTTAACCCCAAAATCCCCTCCCCCCTCGCTGACTTCTTAACTATCTTTGGGCAAACCCCTCCACAGCCCCACTCAAGGCGAACTTGATTTTTTCAACCGAAGGAATTCTGCGAGGCCGCTCACTCACAACGCCGGTTTCAGCAGCCCAAGTCCCACCATTCCAGCAAGATCCATCTCCGGGCTACCAGGGAGGCAAAGGCCAAAACATCGGCCTCTCTCGCCCCTAGACTCCCGCTTCTTCCGACACTCCAAAGACCGGCATTTCTGGAGGCGGAACAACTTTCACCCTCAGCACCTCATACATAACATCAGCAAACCCTCGCTAGAAGCCCTCCAGTTTTGGGCAGGCCCAAAACATGTGGACATGGTTCGTGGCCCCTCTCACCCACACCTATCCTCCACCCCCTCAAAAAACCTGCTCATTCTGGCAGCTGTCATATGCACCCTGTGGACTACCTTGACGTGAATAAAGCTAAGCCTAGTACACAAAGGGTATGCGTTCACTCTCCTCAGAGTTTTCTCCCACACGCCAGCATCCAACTGCTCTTACTCCCACTTCCCCTTACCTTCTCCTAGCGGGGCTCCCTCCCAGTCCATTAATGCTTTGTATATCTCTGACACCTTGCCCTCGCAAACCCCTGTTTTTGCCACTACCTTGTCCTGCAACCCCTTGGCAGCAGGTCGTGAAAGGACAGCACCTGCTTCCTCACATAGTCCCGCACCTGTAAGTATCGGAACCCATTCCCGCTGGGCAGCTCATACTCCTCTGCCAACCCCTCCGTACTCAAAAAGCTTGCCCCACAAAAAGGTCTCCAGACCGCTCAATCCACACCCACTGCCTTCTCCAATACCCCGCCTCTAGCCCCGCCAGAACAAACCCGTGATTCCCGCAAATCATTGCCCAAACCGAGGCACCCTGCAGCCTGAGGTGCTGCCGCCACTGTCCCCGCATCCTCGGGGCCACCACCAACACTGGACTTGTAGAGTACCTGGCCGGTGAGAATGGCAGAGGTGCCGTCAACAGTTACCCCAAGCTAGTGTCCTTGCATGAGGCTGCCTCCATCTGCTCCCACACAGACCCCTCCCACACTACCCACTTTTTGACCATGACTATATTTGCTGCCCAGTAGTAGTCAATCAAATTTGGCAAGGCCAGCCCCCGCCACGCCCCCGGTGCACCAGCACCTTCTTCATCCAAAGTGCTTTCTCCGCCCACACAAACCCTGAGATCATCGCATTAATCTTCCTACAAAAAGCCTTTGGAATAAAGATCGGGAGGTTCTGGAGCACAAAGATAAACCTTAGGAGAACTGTCATTTCATGGACTACACCCACCCCACCACTAACAGTGGGAGCACCCTCCACCTCTTAAAATCCCCCTTCATTTGCTCCACCAGTTGTGCCAAGTTCAATGTAGCTGCTCCCATCCCCGCGCCACCTGGATGCCCAGATACCTAAACTTGACCCACTGTCTTACATGGCAGCTCACTCAACCTCCTCTCCTGCCCCCTCTGAAAGACCTCACTCTTCCCTTTGTTATACCCAGCGAACCAGCCGAATTCCTCCAAAATACCCATGATCACCCCAGGTTGGGTTGGGTGTTCTTTCAGAGGGTCGGTGCAGACATGATGGGCTAAATGGCTTGGCTCCTTCTGCACTGTAGGGGTTCTATGGATTCTATGGAAATGCTCACAGATCTGTACAAATTGGACTCTTCCCCTTGCGTTGCTAATGGTAATGACAGGCAGTCAACTTGATGAACACACGATGGATGTGCCAATTTATATGCACTGCTTGTCTGGAATATACCTGAGCAAAACGCCATCAAGCCAGATAAGATTTAATTTTTGCAGTGTGAGGTGGCTTGGATTTTGCTGTAGAATTCTGGAAAAAGATTTGTTGTTTAATCAGTTTGAAATAATTCTTAGGTACTGTGCTGAGGTTCTGTGGTTTGCGAAGCAACTGTTAAGAAGTCATTGAGTCGGAAACATCGCAAATAAGAGATGCTGTCACATGTTGCCAGGAGTGCTAAAAGTTAAGATTGAGGGACGATCTTTAAAACGTTTCATATCACTGCTCTGCTCTGAGAGGCCACCTGCAGGTACCTGCTGGACTTTGAACTCAGACAGCACCATGTCCAACCTAAGGAAGATCCTCGCAGTGGCAGCATCTTTTCCCCCCAATTTTTTTTTCAATATTCTTTCATGGGATGTGGGCATTGCTGGCAAGCCCAGCATTTGTTTCCCATCCCTAATTGCCCTTGAACTGAGAGGCTGGCTAGGTCATTTCAGAGGACAATTAAAAGTCAACCACATTTTAATGAAGCTGGAGTCACATGTCGACCAGACCAACATAGAACATAGAACATAGAAAATACAGCACAGAACAGGCCCTTCGGCCCACGATGTTGTGCCGAACCTTTGTCCTAGATTAATCATAGATTATCATTGAATTGACAGTGCAGAAGGAGGCCATTCGGCCCTTTGAGTCTGCACCGGCTCTTGGAAAGAGCACCCTACCCAAACTCAACACCTTCACCCAACACCAAGGGCAATTTGGACATTAAGGGCAATTTATCATTGGCCAATTCACCTAACCTGCACATCTTTGGATTGTGGGAGGAAACCGGAGCACCCGGAGGAAACCCACGCAGACACGGGGAGGACGTGCAGACTCCGCACAGTCAGTGACCCAAGCCGGAATCGAACCTGGGACCCTGGAGCTGTGAAGCAATTGTGCTATCCACAATGCTACCGTGCTGCCCTTGAGAACAAATAAATCTACACTATATCATTTAACCGTAATCCATGTACCTATCCAATAGCTGCTTGAAGGTCCCTAATGTTTCCGACTCAACTACTTCCACAGGCAGTGCATTCCATGCCCCCACTACTCTCTGGGTAAAGAACCTACCTCTGATATCCCTCCTATATCTTCCACCTTTCACCTTAAATTTATGTCCCCTTGTAATGGTTTGTTCCACCCGGGGAAAAAGTCTCTGACTGTCTACTCTATCTATTCCCCTGATCATCTTATAAACCTCTATCAAGTCGCCCCTCATCCTTCTCCGTTCTAATGAGAAAAGGCCTAGCACCCTCAACCTTTCCTCATAAGACCTACTCTCCATTCCAGGCAACATCCTGGTAAATCTTCTTTGCACCTTTTCCAAAGCTTCCACATCCTTCCTAAAATGAGGCGACCAGAACTGTACACAGTACTCCAAATGTGGCCTTACCAAAGTTTTGTACAGCTGCATCATCACCTCACGGCTCTTAAATTCAATCCCTCTGTTAATGAACGCGAGCACACCATAGGCCTTCTTCACAGCTCTATCCACTTGAGTGGCAACTTTCAAAGATGTATGAACATCGACCCCAAGATCTCTCTGCTCCTCCACATTGCCAAGAACTCTACCGTTAACCCTGTATTCCGCATTCATATTTGTCCTTCCAAAATGGACAACCTCACACTTTTCAGGGTTAAACTCCATCTGCCACTTCTCAGCCCAGCTCTGCATCCTATCTATGTCTCTTTGCAGCCGACAACAGCCCTCCTTACTATCCACAACTCCACCAATCTTCGTATCATCTGCAAATTTACTGACCCACCCTTCAACTCCCTCATCCAAGTCATTAATGAAAATCACAAACAGCAGAGGACCCAGAACTGATCCCTGCGGTACGCCACTGGTAACTGGGATCCAGGCTGAATATTTGCCATCCACCATCACTCTCTGACTTCTATCGGTTAGCCAGTTCGTTATCCAACTGGCCAAATTTCCCACTATCCCATGCCTCCTTACTTTCTGCATAAGCCTACCATGGGGAACTTTATCAAATGCCTTACTAAAATCCATGTACACTACATCCACTGCTTTACCTTCATCCACATGCTTGGTCACCTCCTCAAAGAATTCAATAAGATTTGTAAGGCAAGACCTACCCCTCACAAATCCGTGCTGACTATCCCTAATCAAGCAGTGTCTTTCCAGATGCTCAGAAATCCTACCCTTCAGTACCCTTTCCATTACTTTGCCTACCACCGAAGTAAGACTAACTGGCCTGTAATTCCCAGGGTTATCCCTAGTCCCTTTTTTGAACAGGGGCACGACATTCGCCACTCTCCAATCCCCTGGTACCACCCCTGTTGACAGTGAGGACGAAAAGATCATTGCCAACGGCTCTGCAATTTCATCTCTTGCTTCCCATAGAATCCTTGGATATATCCCGTCAGGCCCGGGGGACTTGTCTATCCTCAAGTTTTTCAAAATGCCCAACACATCTTCCTTCCTAACAAGTATTTCCTCGAGCTTACCAATCTGTTTCACATTGTCCTCTCCAACAATATCGCCCCTCTCATTTGTAAATACAGAAGAAAAGTACTCGTTCAAGACCTCGCCTATCTCTTCAGACTCAATACACAATCTCCCGCTACTGTCCTTGATCGGACCTACCCTCGCCCTAGTCATTCTCATATTTCTCACATATGTGTAAAAGGCCTTGGGGTTTTCCTTGATCCTACCCGCCAAAGATTGTTCATGCCCTCTCTTAGCTCTCCTAATCCCTTTCTTCAGTTCCCTCCTGGCTATCTTGTATCCCTCCAATGCCCTGTCTGAACCTTGTTTCCTCAGCCTTACATAAGTCACCTTTTTCCTCTTAACAAGACATTCAACCTCTCTTGTCAACCATGGTTCCCTCACTCGACCATCTCTTCCCTGCCTGACAGGGACATACATATCAAGGACACGTAGCACCTGTTCCTTGAACAAGTTCCACATTTCAGTTTAGGATGGCAGATTTCCTGCCCTAAAAGAACATTAATGAACCAAATGAGTTTTTACAAAATACTTGATGGCTGTCATGGTCACCATTACTTTATATTCCGTATTTATTACTGACATTTAAATTTCACCAGCTGCTATGGGGAGATTTGAACCCATGTCCCAAAGCATTAGTCTGGGCCTCTGGATTAGTCGTCCAGTCATATTACCAATAGATCACCTATCTCCCCATTAAATCCCTAAAGTTGCCTTGTTGGCTACACACCACTACCATAGTGGGTACCTGCTGTCACAATAACGCCAACTTTGAAAAAACTTTTTTTTAAATTTAGAGCAGCCAATTCTTTTTCTTTTCCAATTAAGGGGCAATTTAGTGTGGCCAATCCACCTAACCAGCACACCTTTGGGTCGTGGGGGTGAAACCCATGCAGGCATGGGGGGAATGTGCAAACTCCACACGGACAGTGACCCAGGGCCAGGATTCAAACCCGGGTCTTCAGCGCCTCAGTCCCAGGGCTAACCACTGCGCCACATGCTGCCCATACAATAACCCCAAATTCAACAAGAGTCGGCAGTAGGAATGCTTTGCAGTGCTGATCCAATGCACTACCTTCAAAATGTTACTTCCAGTGCCGCCCCCAGGCCATCCCTGTGAAACCAGGAAGATTCCACCCACAATCTTAAATTTAGCACCGGCTTCATCAAGAAACATGTGGAAATCTGGAAGCCTCGCTCCCAAACAGCTGTGAATGTTGGGATAGTTGAATCTTTCAAGACTGAAATCAATGGATATTTTTCTTACTATAAGGTATCAAGGGATATAGGTCAAAGGTGGATAAATTAACTTGGCCTAACATGATGTAATTGAAGGGCAGAGCAGGCATGCTGTGCTGAATGGACTACTCCTGCTCTAATGGTCCATGGCAAAATGGCCAAGAGTAATTTCTACTTCCCAGCCATTTATAAAAATCTGTCCTGGTCCACCCACGTCGACACTACCACCAAGAAAGCACAACAGCGCCTATACTTCCTCAGGAAACTAAGGAAATTTGGCATGTCCACATTGACTCTTACCAACTTTTACAGATGCACCATAGAAAGCATCCTATCTGCATCACAGCCTGGTATGGCAATTGCTCGGCTCAGGATCGCAAGAAACTTCAGAGAGTCGTGAACACCGCCCAGTCCATCACACGAACCTGCCTCCCATCCATTGACTCCATCTACACCTCCGCTGCCTGGGGAAATCGGGCAGTATAATCAAAGATCCCTCCCACCCGGCTTACTCAGTCTTCCAACTTCTTCCATCGGGCAGGAGATACAGAACTCTGAGAACACGCACGAACAGACTCAAAAACAGCTTCTTCCCCACTGTCACCAGACTCTTAAATGACCCTCTTATGGACTGACTTCATTAACACTACACCCTGTGTGCTTCATCCGATGCCAGTGCTTATGTAGTTACATTGTATATGTTGTGTTGCCCTATTATGTATTTTCTTTTATTCCCTTTTCTTCTCATGTACTTAATGATCTGTTGAGCTGCTCGCAGAAAAATACTTTTCACTGTACCTCGGTACACGTGACAATAAACAAATCCAATCCAATCCAATTCTAAATGGGAACCAGAATTGGGGCTGATGGAAATTTAAGCTAAGTACTGAGCTAGCAATAGGATCTTGAGATAGCAAGAGAGATTCACCTGAGTCTTCAGTGCCATCAGTGATGGAGCTGCTGATAAATTATAGCCTCTTTATGCAACAAGAAATGTAGGGAGGGATTCTCTAGCCCCACAGCCGCGTGGTGGGAGGTGGTGCACCGTTTGCTGGTGGCAGGATTCTCTGCTCATGCCTCTGTCAATGAGATTACCCATTGAAGCCACCCCACACCGCCGGGAAGCCCGCAGGCGGAGTGCTCTGCCAAGGGGACCAGAGAATCCCGCCACCAGTGAACAGCCGGAGAATTCCGGTCATAGTATATGGAGAAGTTGAAGCATTTTTATTCCCAACCATTCAAGAGGAATACTGAAAGGGTTAATTTTGCAATGACCTGCAGGTCAACACCATGAAACTAGATTTGGATGCACTTTACACTTGCATGGGATGTCTTGATTTATTCAGTAAGTGACACCATACTCACAGCACCGGGTGCTTTATGATCCTATGTGAATGGGATTGCAGAACACATGAACGGCCCACCAGACGGTGTCTCTGCATGTCTTCCAGCAGCTGACCAGACCACTATCAGTTGTAATATGCCTTTAAGGGATATCAGCATGACATTATGAGAAGGAAAATATATCACATGATCCAGTCTTACTTTCACTTTTGTTTTGAGAAGAGCACACACACACACACACACAGACACAGCTCTGTTGCCTTCAAGCTTAAACCTATGTATAACTGTTCTCATGTGCCGAGCCTTAATAAATGAACCCACAACATGTTTACTCAATCCCTTATGAGTGATTGGTACCTTGTGTCTTGTACAGTAAATAAGCCCAAGGCATTGCATCATAATATTAGTTGATCACAGGTCATGGATTAAGTGAAGGTACAACATGGTAGACAACCTTAGATCAAGCTACATGGCATAAGAAGACTGTCAACATTTGAGTCAGGTTGCTACAAAGTCGCAATATTAGAGACTGCTGAAAATGCAGCATTGGGACCGTGAAAATAAGCTTTGAAGACAGTGCCAGGCTACTTCTCACGTAAGTAGGCTGGTAAGTAGATGGATCCCTTGTAGTGTGATTGTGATGCATAACCTGTCAGTTCCATTCGTGGGATAGCATATTGAGAAGGCCAGCACCAAGTTAGCTCAGTCGGGAAAGGCGACTGACCAGGGTTGTGGGCTGAGTCAATATCAAGAAAGGGAGAGACAAACAAAATAATAGTCATAAAAATCAGGTCAGAGAAGTTTGCAATTATAACGATTCGCTTCAGGAGTTACTGAACAATAAGTTGAATAAAAAGCAAAGGCGTCATTACGCTGTGATGCATTCCCATCACAACTTGTCTTTGTGAGCAGAGCTTTGGTGACACGCGTGAGAACAGCCACAATAACACTCATCCCAGATACTACAGAAGAAGGAAGAACAAAGGGATCAACTTCAGAAATTATTCGGATCACTTCAGTTCATGACCTAACATTGAAGTATCCAGAATGTTTCGACAAACGTGGCAGTTTCAAGGGAGCTGTAAGGAGAATGTAAATCTATCCATTGATACACCACATAAATGTAGCATTCCCATACAAGACAAATTGAAGATCAAACTAGACCAAGGGGGCGAGATTCTCCAACCCCACGTCGGGTCGGAGAATCGCCGGGGGCTGGCGTGAATCCCGCCCCCGCCGGTTGCCGAAGTCTCCGGCACCAGAGATTTGGCGGGGGCGGGAATCGCGCCGCGCCGGTTGGCGGGCCCCCCCGCTCGATTCTCCAGCCCAGATGGGCCGAAGTCCCGCCGCTAAAATGCCTGTCCCGCCGGCGTAAATTAAACCACCTACCTTACCGGCGGGACAAGGCGGCGCGGGCGGGCTCCGGGGTCCTGGGGGGGGCGTGGGGCGATCTGGCCCGGGTGCCACCACGGTGGCCTGGCCCACGATCGGGGCCCACCGATCCGCGGGCGGGCCTGTGCCGTGGGGGCACTCTTTCCCTTCCGCCTCCGCCACAGTCTCCACCATGGCGGAGGCAGAAGAGACTCCCTCCACTGTGCATGCGTGGGAAGCTGTCAGCGGCCGCTGACGCTCCCGCGCATGCGCCGCCCGGAGATGTCATTTCCGCGCCAGCTGGCGGGGCACCAAAGGCCTTTTCCGCCAGCTGGCGGGGCGGAAATTCGTCCGGCGCCAACCTAGCCCCTAAATGTTGGGGCTCGGCCCCCAAAGATGCGGAGCATTCCGCACCTTTGGGGCGGCGCGATGCCCGTCTGATTTGCGCCGTTTTGGGCGCCAGTCGGCGGACATCGCGCCGTTTCCGGAGAATTTTGCCCGCGATTTTCAAAGTGGGGGTCGCGACCTGCGACCAAAGGTCACGGGCGTATGTCAGAAGGGTCGCGAAGGCAGGATCGAATTGCTGCTCGTTACGCCCATCAGCCGCTAACGCAGAGTTTCTCAAATGCAGCATTCAGAAGCCTGCACGGAAAATCCTACCTCAAACGTCAATTCAGTCCTCTCCTTAAAGAATTACAATGAGGTCAGATTTGACTGTTAGGAATTTTAGCTTATTGCACCAGATTCATGTTTATCAATTTTAACATAGCATAAGAACATAAGAAACAGGAGCAGGAGTAGACCATCTGGCCCTTCGAGCCTGCTCCGCCATTCAATGAGATCATGGCTGATCTTTTGTGGACTCGGCTCCACTTTCCGGCCCGAAAACCATAACCCTTTATTCGTCAAAAAACTATCTATCTTTATCTTGAAAACAATTGATGAAGGAGCCTCAACTGCTTCACTGGGCAGGGAATTCCATAGATTCACAACCCTTTGGGTGAAGAAGTTCCTCCTAAACTCAATCCTAAATCAACTTCCCCTTATTTTGAGACTATGCCCCCTAGTTCTGCTTTCAACCGCCAGGGGAAACAACCTGCCCGCATCAATCCTATCTATTACCTTCATAATTTTATATGTTTCTATAAGATCCCCCCCGCATCCTTCTAAATTCCAACCAGTACAGTCCCAGTCTACTCAACCTCTCCTCGTAATCCAACCCCTTCAGCTCTGGGATTAACCTAGTGAATCTCCTCTACACACCCTCCAGTGCCAGTACGCCCTTTCTCGGGTAAGGAGACCAAAACTGAACACAATACTCCAGGTGTGGCCTCACTAACATCTTATACAGTTGCAGCATAACCTCCCTGGTCTTAAACTCCATCCCTCCAGCAATGAAGGACAAAACTCCAGATGCCTTCTTCATCACCTTTTGCCCCCTTAATTATTTTTAAGATGTCATTTCAGTGCACAATAATTGGTTTTGGGGACATAAGAGCTGATGGACGTACATTTATCAGGAAGATCATGCTAGAGTGAATGCAACTCGGAGGAAGTGACCGTGTATCATCCACTGTAGATGAGAATAGTACGGGGCTTCATAGTTTTAAATCCCTCCACACCACTGACCACAAAAAGTGTCATTCCTCTCTCTCTCTATTTTATTTAAATGCCTGCCCACTTGTGCTGATTTCACGTCTGTGAAGGCAGATGTATTCAATCACAACTCAGCCAGCTAATATAACTCTCAGCGGTTTCAACATTTGGAATATGGAAGACACCATGTGGCTGAGAAAGGGGAGCCAGGAAGACTGAATAAGGATATGCCTTTACTTTCTCTTACCCTTCATTTTAGCTTTGAGCAGCGTTTCAAGTTCAGTGATAAAAAAGAAATGGGTAAACCTTTCAGATCAATGGCCTTTCATCACAGCAATCAAGTGATGCCTGATCCACTGACTATTTCCAATATTGTCTGTTTTAAATTCAGGAACTTGGCATTCTGGGGGCCCGTTAGCTCAATTATCCTGTCCTTACTCAATGTTGACATAAGTTCAACGCACCAGGGGCTACTAGATTGTGATTAAGAACAGGAAAACTAAATGATTTTCTTTCTCTCCCTTGTCTGGGGAAAGTACGTTTTCGTGTCCCAATCATGGACTAGACTCAGACAAAGCTGGGGAAGCGAACGGGACGTGGATTTCGAAGGTCGGCCGGCATGGGTCCCCAAGGTTGGTCCGTTGGCAAAAGTGGGTCCCGGGAGAAAAAGTTTGAAAAACACTGAACTAGGCAGAATGAATGGAGACAGTATTTTTAGGTGAGTAATAGAGCACACAGATTGATGCAGCTCAGTCATGGAACATAAAGAAAGATGGATCATTGAGAGTATGCCTCAATTCATGAGGTTTAAAGGTTTAAATACCTAGAGAGATCATTCTGGATAATGGTGTGCAATTTATTGGGAAACAATTTCAGGATATGTGCAAATTGGAATATTGATCACAGTCCTTCACTTTCTTACACTAGATCTAATGGCACAACTGAAATGATGATTTGCATGTTCAAATCCATAATTCTCAAATGGAGACAGACGAAGTTAGATCTACACATTAAGTGCAGCTATTCTATCACCGGCGAAGTTCATGTTTAGCAGACAAGTGCGTACCAATTTACCAACTCTTACCCATTCTACTCTCTCAGAAATGAGAGAGAAATGTTTGAAAATATGGTGGCACAGTGGTTAGCACTGCTGCATCACAGCGCCAGGGACCCAGGTTCGATTCTGCAATTTCTCCCTGTGTCTGCATGGGTTTCCTCCGGGTGCTCCAGTTTCCTCCCACAGAAAAATGTGCAGGTTAGGTAGATTGGCCATGTTAAACGTGCCCCTCAGTGTCCAGGGATGTGCAGGTTAGGTGGGGTTATGGGGATAGGGTAGGGGAGTGGGCCTAGGCAGGTTGCTCTTTCAGAGGGTCGGTGCAAACTCACTGGATCGAATAGCCTCTTTCTGTACTGGAGGGATTCTACGAGAAGATGAGCAATGTACACAATAAAAAGTATAACATTGGCAAGCTTATAATTGGGCAACCAGTTTGCATCCAGGATCTCACAGAAGGTGTATTCCATCTAGCCGCGATGACAAGAATTCTTTCCGATCTAAGGCCCTGTAAGGTCATTTCACACAATGGCACAACAGAGAGGTATAATTGAGGACAAATCAGATCCATTCCAGCTCTTCAGCCACCAAGATCCCAAATATATCCAGGTACAACATCCAAGAATGACAATCGCACAGATCGCTTTGAGCAATTAAAGAAACCTCTAGTTAAGGTAACCACCATAAGATTGGGTGGGATATCACAACAGATTACCTTGATGCTTTAGAGACTCATAAATTCATCATAAGAATATAAGACGTAGGAACAGAAATTGGTTACTCAGTCCATCGAGTCTGCTCCACCATTCAACGAGATCATATCTGATCTGATCTTCAACTCCACTTTCCCACCTTATCCCTGTAACCCTTGATTCCCTTACTGATTACAAATCTGTCTGTCTCAGCCTTGAAGATACTTAATGACCCAGCCTCTACGGTTCTCTGCGGTAAAGATTTCCACAGATTCACTAGCCTCTGAGAGAAGATATTTCCTCCTCATCTTTGTCTTAAATGAACAACCCCATACTCTTTGGTTATGATGTCTGATCCTAGATTCACCCACAAGAGGACATATCCTCTCAGAATCTACTCTATCGAGCCCCCTCAGAATCCTATATGTCTCTCATTCTTTCAAACTCCAATGAGTAGGCCCAATCTACTTGAACTCTCTTCATTTAAAAAATCCTTCCATACCCAGACACAATTGAGTGAACCTTCTCTGATGGCCTCCAATGCCAGTGGATATTTCCTTAGATAAGGGGACGAACATTGTTCACAGTATTCAAGATGTGGTCTAACTAGTGCGTTGTATAGTTTTAACAGGACTTTCCTATTTTTATACTCTGTTCCCTTTGAAATAAAGTTCAACATTCCATTTGCCGTCCCAATTACCTGTTGAACTTGCATGTTCTTATATGCATGAGAACTCCCAAATCTCTCTCTGCTGCCATTTTCTGCAATCTTTCTCCATTTAAATAATATTCAGCTCCTTTATTCATCCTACCAAAGTGCATAACTTCACATTTTCCTTCATTATAGACATCTATGGAATCCCTTTGGTGCAGAAGAAGGCCTTTTGCACCATCGAGTCTGCACCAACCCTCCAAAAGAGTACCCCACTGAAGCTCATTAATTTCCCTCATTAATATATATTGTGAATAATTGTGGCACCAACACCAATCCCTGTGAGACACCACCAATTGCAGGTTGCCATCCTAACAATGCTCCTTAACCGCCATGTAGCCTTAAGTAGTTCTATGCACATATGTAATGGTAATTACATGTGAACAGGTGTTGTAAATACTTATGCTTCTTTGAAAGGGGGAAATTATCTTTACAAAGGAAAGGGGGGTGTTGTATATGCCTCTGGAGATCAGCATGATATCACATGTGATCTAGTCTTAATATTGTTTTGTGCAGAGTACAGCACACAGCTCCGACATCTTCATGCTTTATCCCTATGTATAACAGTTCTCATGCTCCGAGTGTTAGGTTCATATGACATGGAAAGTAACCCACCAATATATATTTTAAAACTTTATCCTTATTGCTATTTAAATTTCAAACTGGACTTTTTCTGCTGATTAAAAAAAATAAGATGGCTACTACAAGTCACTTGATCACAGAGCAAGCCCTCTGTCTGTGAGCTCTCTTCAGGAGTTTCAAGTAGTCGGTCAGCAGCAGCAGCAACCTTGGGGGGGGGGGGGATGTCCGGGGAAGGGGGGGGCAAAAGGAGGGACTGCCTGGGAGGGTGGATGAGCAAGAGATAACATGAAGGGTTGGGAAAACTGGCACGTACGGGTGAGGGCCAGTGTACAAAGCTGTGTAAATATATCATTTTGCCATGTATATATCTTGCTCTGCGCGATTTCTCGTTTTTTTTTGTTACGAGGGGGGTGGGTTATTGTTTGTAAGGGAGAAAAATTGTGCTAAAAAACTTGAATAAATATATATATTTTTTTAAAAGGAGTTTCAAGTACAAAATCAATTTTTAATCTGTTTCTGAAATATCACACCTCATTACACCTAGAGATACCTGCAGACACACATCACACTGTGCAGAACAATTAGAAAGAGAACTACAGTGATGTTATTTGCCTTGCTGGCAGAGTCAATGTGTCTGCTAAGATAATGGCTTCCCAAGTGCCAGGCTCCAAACATAAGTGGCACCACTTTCAGCAACTAATGACTGAGACATGGGGCGGGATTCTGCGGGAATTGGCGGGGCTGGCTACTCCGGTGCGCAGGAGTGCCGTGAACCTCTCCGGCATCGGGCCACCCCAAAGGTGTGTAACCCTCTGCACCTTCAGGGGCTAGGCCGGCGCCTGAGTGATTTGCGGCGTGCTGGCCGGCGGGGAAGGGGCTTGGCGCCATGCCGACTGGTGCCGAAGGGCCTCTGCCGGCCAGCACGAGTTGGCACATAGGCGGGAGCGCCAGCGTGTGCTGGTGTCATCCCAGTGCATGCGTAGGGGGGGGTTCATCTCCGCGTCAGCCATCGCGGAGGACCACAGCAGCCGACGCAGAGAAATAGAGTGCCCCCACGGCACAGGCCAGCCCATGGATCAGTGGGCACCGATCGCGGGCCAGGCCACCGTGGGGCCACATCCCGGGGCTAGATCCCTCCACACCCCCCCGAGGACCCATCAGTAAGTACCTGTTGTAATTTACGCTGGCGGGACCGGGCGAAAGCGGGCGGCCACTTGGCCCATCGCAGGCCAGAGAATCGCCGGGGGGGGCACCGACCGGCGCGCCGCGATTCCCACCCCCGCCAAATCCCTGGCGCCAGAGAATTCAGCAGCCGGCAGGGGCGGGATTCACGCTCGCTGCCCCCCGGCAATTCTCCGACCCCGCGGGGGGTTGGAGAATCCCGCCCATGATCAGTCCTGAAACCAAAGCCAATTCTAGACATTGGATAAACACCCTTTTGACGTCATTGTGGAGAACGTATGTCGCATGATGCAAGCCTCTGGCCTTCTGGACAGTTTAATATGACATATTTTATTTTCACAGCCAGTCTGCTGTTTAACATCCAACTGGAAACAAAAAAAGCAGGCTCCTCTAGACTGAACAACCTGTGCATCTACTTGACTCTGGTGGAAGATTTCATACCATCGCCTACAGAACCAACTCTGTGTGCCTGCCTCATTTTGCGACATCAGCCCCAATGCAAAAACCAACCCTACAATGCAAGTATGCAGCCAGCCACACACAAATATTTACATGAAAGAATTCCTCATTGGATTCTGACTTTGAACTCTGCAACTAATGTGAACCAATATTCATTTCTCTATGGTCCTTGTGCTCTTTTTCTCTAAGCTTCCCTTTACTATGTCAAGTAGGCCATTGCATACATTCCTTTCGCAGGGTTTGAATGTGTACATTAAACTAACCATATTTGTTAATCCTAGCTCGGGTTTGCTGCAGATTATTAGTGAAATTGGATCACAAAGCCCCAGGGATTGTGAAAACGCACCACCGCCTTTTCTTTAAAAAAACTATTTCAAAACACAATCTGCTTCTGGACAGATAGTAAGAGGAAATAAGTGCAGTTTGAACTGTCTCGGCTGTCCATAACACTAGTCTTAATAATTGAACCCACAACATGATTACCCAAACCCTTATGAGCGATTGGTATCTTGAATCTTGTACAGTAAATAAACCCAAGGTATAATAACATGGTAATGTCACAACACTATCCTCCAACTGCAGTCCTGATGTCCTTGTGGGCTCTGACTTTTATACCATTTTTCTGATTCTGGCCACTTCCCCACTAACATATGAAGCAAAGCCCAGAAACAGACCATCCAATTGGCCTTCGGTACCTTTGCGATGTAGCTCTAGTACCTCATTACCCCATTCGCCACCACCTAGCCATGGCCAATTCCTGTTTACGACAAGGAGTGAAGTGGGCCTCCAAGTGAAGACCTGTAACAGATATCCTTTGGGCTATCGAGCTTAGATAAAGCAGAACAAAAACCATTTACATCTTCTCGGGGGGTAATGACCGTCCATGACGGTCGGTGGTATAATCAGTTTGGGCAACCAGCATAATGACATGCTCTGGCGTGTCAGTGTGTTTGCATTCTCGTCCTTTCTACTAATACAAAGTCCAATGCTTAAGCCCATCCTAAGTGATGAAACCTTCAGTCAGGATATTTCTCTATTGTCCTGATGTCCCCTGTACTCCATGTCCCTACCAACTCATGAACTCTGCACATAGGGTCCACACCACAACCAGTTCCATTTTTCTTCAGTTAAACATATAAAGTACTGAATAAATATGAACACACGGAATTAATGAGAACAAGTCATGAGGTACAGTTTGAAGTACAAGACATCAAATCAACAAGAGTAGGCACTGCAATCTATTTGTGAGATACATGAATTCTTAAAAGCAGCTGGATTACCTTGCACATCTCACAAAGTTCAGAATTGACTGATAATAAGACGGTCAGACCGTGACAGATAAAAGGAAATGCTTATTTGTGAAGAATTATGGATATCACTCGCAAGGCCAGTATTCATTCCCTATCCCTATTTACCTCAGGAGGATGTTGCTGCATCTTTATATGAAACTTTTCCAGTCTTTTTGGTGAAGCTATTCCCACAGAATTAGTTTGGGATTTCTGAGTTTTCTGGGCCTGTGGTGGTACTGATGTTGCGTCATGTGTATGTCATACATTCAGTAGGGAAATGATGACTGAACGCCAGAGATGGAATTACACAGAATTTTGATTTTGAAAATCTCAAAGCCAGTAAAGACTATAGGATTACCTAGTCCTCTTTCTTGTATTCAAGCATTTGTAAATTGTGAAGCAAAATACTGTGCTTGCTGCAAGTAAGAAATGAGTGCAGAAAGTGCTGGATAAACTCAGCAGGTCTGGTAGCATCTGTGGCAAGAGAAACAGAGTTAATGTTTCGAGTCCAACATAATTTTTCTCCATAGCTTTTCTTCACAAGCTTCAAAGAAGAACCATTATTTGGAAGTGCCGATGCGTTTCTCTTGATTAATGGTGTTCTTTGTAAACTTGAAGGAATCTAATCTCCTTGATAAGATTTTTTTCAATGGAATAATGCTTAATTTATGCCTGAATTAACTCTGCTTCAGTTTATACATGGGGCAGCACAGTGGTTAGCACCGCTGCCTCACAGCACCAGGGATCCGGGTTCAACTTTGGCCTTGGGTGACAGTCTGTGTGGAGTTTGCACATTCTCCCTGTGTCTGATTGAGTTTCCTCCCACAGTCCAAAGATGTGCAGGATAGGTGTATTGGCCATGCTTAAAATTTGCCCCTGAGCGTATATGTTAGGTTGGTTTATGGGGATGAGACAGCGTGTGAGCCTCGGTAGGGTGCACTTTCAGAAGGTCGGTACAGACTCAATGGGCCAAATGACTTCCTTCTGCACTATAGGGATTCTATGTTTCTATGATTCTACATGTGTTCTATCATTTAATTATCCTGCACTAAATCAAATATTCCTGCCTGAAACATCCCTAAAACTTATTCATTTAAATACATGCACTATTTCCCCATCAGTCCTCCCTCTCCATGGGAAATATTCCAAGTGGTAGGTGTCAAATAATTTTGAAAATAGACTTGTTCGGAATTGAATGTTATGTAAGTGCTCTGCACAAATATTAATAAATGTGCATTTACATTAACTATCTTGTATAACTGTAACGCTTTTCACATTCTTAGTCAACCTCAAAACATTGCATAAATCACTGCTGTTGCTCTTATGCGAACCCTGGATCTGCATTGTGCACAGCACCGTTCTACAAATGACAGAGCCAAGGGATGAGCGATTTGTTTTGATGGCTTAGGATGAAGATGAAATGTTGATGAGGATAACAGGGCAATTCCCCAGTTTTCCAAAGAGGCAGACAGTGCTCTTGTATACAGTTCCATCTGAAAAATAGCATTTGCAATAATACAGCAGTCAACAGCATCTTATAGAGCACCTTTACAGCAATTAAACTTCCCACGGTGGTTTATATGCACATTGTAAAATGCTAACATTGGGATAATTAGGGAAATATTCAGGCAGATGGTCAAAGACGTGAGTTTTAGAAGGTTGTTATAGGAGGAAATCGAGGTAACGAGGGTGGGAGACTGATGTATGAGATTCATAATGTCTCTGTTGTGAGGTTTTGAGATGATTACTAATTTTTAGGGCTTGTTGGCAGTCTGCATTACCTATGGATTGTATTCCTTAACCACTTTTTAAAAATGATTTTAAATAAATTTCTGTTGTAAGATAATGGCAATTGGGATTCTTTACAGGAAAGCTATTGGGCGGGATTCTCTGATCCTCAGGCATTTACCGACAGCGTCAACACGGTCCCAGGATCAGCAATTCTAGCCCCTACAGGGGGCCAGCAGGGCGCTAGAGTTGTTCACGCCACTCCAGCTGCTGATCCAGCCGTGGAAGGGGTGCCGGGGAGTGCACGAATGCGCAGTGAGTCCGGCGTGAACCCGCGCATGCGCAGTCCCACCGGCGCAATTTCCGCGCATGCGCGGTGTCTCCCTTGTCCGCGCCAGCCCCTTCCCAACATGGCGCAGGAGTACAGGGGCCGGCGTGGAAGAAAGGAGGCCGGGGGATAGAGAGGCCGGCCTGCCGATCGCTGGGTCCTGATCGCGGGCCAGTCCACATCGGAGGCCCACCCCCCCGGGTCGGACCCCCCTCCCCCCCACAGGCCGCCCCCGGACCCCTCAATGCTGAGGTCCCGCCAGCTCAGAGCAGGTTAGAACGGCGCCGGTGGGACTCGTTTGTTTTTTTCCGAACGCTCGGCCCATCTGGGCTAGAGAATCACGGGCGCGGCCCCCAACCGGCGCCGCGCCGACCACGCCAGCCCCAATGACGCCAATTCTCCGCTCTGCAGAGAATTGCCTCCCGGCATCAGGGTCGGAGAATCCCGCCCATTATTTGTGAGAAACAGACATTAATTGTTTTATGACTTAAGTTGCTTCGGAGTCTGTATTCAGCAGCTCTGTTTGATGAAATTGTTAAAAGCCATTTGTTCTTAGAGTGGCATCTTGGGCGACAGGTCCGGACGGGATCCCTGGTCGTGCACTGAGAGCCTGCGTGGACCTGCTGGCAGATGTGTTCGCGGATATCTTTAACCTGTCCCTACTCCACTCCGAGGTCCCCACCTGCTTCAAGAAGACCACCATCATATTGGTGCCAAAGAAGAAGGCAATGTGCCTCAATGACTACCGACCAGTGGCCCTGACTTCAGTCATAATGAAGTGCTTCGAGTGGTTGGTCATGAAGCGCATCACCTCCATACTCCCAGAACGCCTTGACCCACTGCAATTTGCATACCGCCGCAACCGGTCCACAGCAGACGCCATTTCCCTGACACTCATCCCTAGAGCATCTCGACAACAAGGACTCTTGCATCAGACTCCTATTTATTGACTACAGCTCCGCCTTCAGCACCATAATCCCAGCCAAGCTCAAAACCTAGGACTTGGCTCCTCACTCTGCAACTGGTTCCTCGACCTTCGAACCCACAGACCACAATCAGTAAGAATAAACAACAACACCTCCTCCACTATAGTCCTCAATACCAGGGCCCCGCAAGGCTGCGTACTTAGCCCCCTACTATACTCCCTGTACACACACGACTGCGTGGCAAAATTTGGTTCCAACTCCATCTACATGTTTGCTGACGATACGACCATAGTGGGCCGGATCTCGAATAACGACGTGTCAGAATACAGGAGGGTGATAGAGAACCTAGTGGAGTGGTGTAGTGACAACAATCTCTCCCTCAATGCCAGCAAATATAAAGAGCTGGTTATTGACTTCAGAAAGCAAAGTACTGTACACACCCCTGTCAGCATCAATGGGGCCGAGGTGGAGATGGTTAGCAGGTTCAAATTCCTAGGGGTACCCATCTCCAAACATCTGTCCTGGTCCACCCACGTCAAGGCTACCACCAAGAAAGCACAATAGCGCCTATACCTCCTCAGGAAACTAAGGAAGTTCAGCATATCCACGTTAACTCTTACCAACTTTTACAGATGCACCATAGAAAGCATCCTATCGGGCTGCATCACAGCCTGGTATGGCAACTGCTCGGCCCAAGACCGCAAGAAAGTTCAGAGAGTCGTGAACACAGCCCAGTCCATCACACAAACCTGCCTCCCATCCATTGACTCCATCTACACCTCCCGCTGCCTGGGGAAAGCGGGCAGCATAATCAAAGACCCCTCCCACCCGGCTTACTCACTCTTCAAACTTCTTCCATCGGACAGGAGATACAGAAGTCCGAGAACACGCACGAACAGACTCAAAAACAGCTTCTTCCCCACTGTCACCAGACTCCTAAACGACCCTCTTATGGACTGACCTCATGAACACTACTACCCTGTATGCTTCACCCGATGCCGGTGATATATAGTTACATTGTGTACCTTGTGTTGCCCTCTTATGTATTTTCTTTCATTTCCTTTTCTTTTCATGTACTTAATGATCTGTTGAGCTGCTCGCAGAAAAATACTTTTCACTGTACCTCGGTACACGTGACAATAAACAAATCCAATGCAATCCAATTCTCTGGTCCCCCAAAGTGTTTCTTGGCGGAGCGCAGTTCACTGGCAGCAGGATTCTCTCTTCCCGCTGATTGTCAATGGGATTCCCACAGCACCAGGAAAACCGCTGGTGGAGTGCATTGCCAGTGGGAAAAGAGATTCCCAATGGACCGGAGAATTCCAGCCCTTGGGGCTGGATTCTCTGTAGCCCCGGCCCAAAATCGCATTCGGCGGGGGGACGGAGAATGGCCGTTTACGATTAAATCGGCACCGGAGAATCGCTTGGGAATCGCTTGCGCGCGATCTACGTGGCGCGGCTACCCCCGCGCAAAACTGGCCAGGTTCCCGATGGCATGGTTCTAACCACGTATCGGCTGTCGGGAACCTGGGGTGGTGGCTGCGGACTCAGTCCGCGGCCGCCCTGGTGGGGGGCGGTGGTATCGATCACATGGGAGGAAGAGACTGAGGGATAAAAGTTGGAAATCTTACTCTTTGTTGGCACAGTGTTACTGTGGCTTCTGGGATATGACTCTTCTGGATACAGTTCACCATCACTTCAAAGACAGAGAAGAGAGAGAAATCATCTATGCTGAAAGCATGCAAGAGCTCCGAGGAAATTGAGAGATGCCAAACTTCCATTTTGTCTTCACTACTTTGTTTCAAGTAAATGTAAACTTTTGCTTATTAAATTTTGCTAGTTTCATAAATACTAGTTATTCGCACCTTGATAGGTCAGCACAACTAAGGACCCAAGAAATTAAGAACTTGGACCTTAAGAGTTTTAAATTAAAAGGGTTTTATACCTCAAAACCCTATAATCTTACACAGTAAGCATTTTGAAGCAGCTACTGGCAAACTGCAGCCTGTTATCAGAGACAACTGAATCTGAGATGCCACGTATGGTAAAAATATCTTTGAACATGGCAATAACTACTGCCGAGGTGGACCTGAGTTTGACTTTGATCCACCAAGTGAAATAATCCATTATGATAAGAAAGATTTTGTGCGGGATTCTCCGTCTCGCCAGCCTTGTTTTCCTGCGCAGTGCGCCCTCGCCGACAGTGGGAGTCTCCATTCTCGCAGCCGGCCAATGGGTTCCCATTGTGGACCCACCACACGTCGTCGGGGAAACGTGGCAGCGTGGCTGCGCTGCCAGCAGGGTGGAGGATCGCGCTGATGGAGAATCCCACAGTTTATTCTCAAAACAGAGAGATCCATGCTGAGGTGCTCCCACAATCGTGATGGAAGAAGAACGACATCAGTGGCTGCATCAGTGGCTGCTCGTATTCTTGCCGATGAATGGCACAAATACTGCAATTGGAAATCATGCTCTCAATAACATTAGACATACCCGGCCATGAGACTATATTGCGGGTCCTGGCCCTGTTTTTGATGACAGCCAGATGCCCCTGTTGCAATCATTGGAGAATGCCTAACCCGAGGACCCTGGAAATGACGTTTCGGACATTATAGACTAACAGGTCGTCCATAAGACTAAGGTGATGGCACTGCTTCAGAATACTGTTGCTCGGCCATTTGGTCACATAGTACTCCCACACCTGCGCTTGCTCAGCAGCAACTTTCTGAGCTGTTGCCGAGAGAAACTTGGTAATTACATCCTCAGCAAAGTGTAAATCACTGTGCGGTCTTCCCCACAGGAATGTAGGGTAATACCTCATCTGTGGTTTGGTGTTTACCAGGGGTGTGTTCTGTAATGGCCTCAAACCCCATGAGCCGTCATCAAAATCTCTTATAATAATTTTTATTGTCACAAGTCGGCTTACATTAACACTGCAATTAAGTTACTGTGAAAAGCCCCTAGTCACCACATTCAGGCGCCTGTTCGGGTACACGGAGGGAGAATTCAGAATGTCCAAATGAATTGTACCTAACAGCACTTCTTTTTGGGACTGGTGGGAAGAAGCCGGAGCACATGGAGGAATCCCACGCAGACACGGGGAGAACGTGCAGACTCCGCACAGACAGTGACCCAAGCCGGGAATCGAACTGAACTCAGGGTGACATCTTCGCCAATTCTTTTGTGTTAAGCAGGGTAAGTAATGGTTTATAATTGGTCTGGATAGTGAATGTGAGCCCTAGGACATCATGAAAACCTTTCACAACCCATGTGACTGCCAAAGACTTCTTTTCAATGACAGCGTACCGCTGACCTGTGTCTGTCAGTGTCCTGGAGGCATAATACACAAGAGCCATCTCACTGAATCTAGAACTATATGGCCCCATGCCAATGAACGTTGCATCAGCCATAACTATGGTGGGAAGGTCTGGGTCATAATTGGCCAGTGTTCCAATGGACACGAGCATGTTTTTGATTGTGTCCAATGCCTTCGGGTTGTGTTCATCCCAAAACAAAGTCTGATCCTGCTTCAGGAATTGTCTTGGTAGTTGGGTGATATGCGCAAGATTGGTCAGTAACATACGCAGCTGATTAACCATGCCAATAAAACATTAAAGTTCTGTAACATTAAGGGGTGGTGAGAAATCCTTGATGGTTGTACCACCAGATGTGTGAAGAAGCTGACCTCAGAAGTTGATAGTGGGTTTAGCGAGCTTCCTTTATGATTAAGCATAAGGCCCCGGCCTGTGATTGTTGAACAATTGTGTATACCCTGGCATCATGCTCCAAAGCAGTTGAACCATGAATGAGAATATTGTCCATATGGCAGATAACCTCATCCATTCCAAAATGCCAGTCATAATATGTTGAAATATCTCGGGCAGTGAGACAACTCCGAATGGTAGGTGATTGGAGCAGTAGCGGCTGAAGAGTATGTTAGCAATTTGGACTCTTCGTCTAACAAAAGCTGCCCGAAGCCACTGTTGACATCTAGTTTAGTGAAAACCGAGCTCCTTGCCAGCTTCACTAAGCTTTTATCAACATGAGGTGGATCTCTCTTTCTGCAACCTTGTTCAAATATATGGGCGGGATTCTCCACCCCCACGCCGAAGTGGCCGTGCCGTCATGAACGCCGTTGAGGTTCACGACGGCGCGGAACGGCCCCGGTCCCGACCGATTTAGGCCCTGACAATGGGCCAGTATCAGGGCCGCGTCATCTACCCGCGCCAGGCCTTGTCGCCCGCGTAAAAGCGGCACCGCATGGATGACGCGGCCGGCGCTGCATAACGGACGTCATCCGCGCATGCGCGGGTTGGCCAGCGCCAATCCGCACATGCGTGGTTGCTGTCCTCTCTAAGTCCGCCCCGCAAGAAGATGGGGGACGGATCTTGCGGGGCCGCGGAAGGAAGGAGGTCCCCACATCTGAAGTACGCCCCGGTGCAGGATCCCCCCTCGCCCCCCCCACAGGCCGCCCCCCCCCAGCGTTCACGCACCGCCCAGGACTGCAGCGACCAGGTGTGGACGGCGCCGGGGGGAACCCGCCGTTTTGGCCTGGCCGCTCGGCCCATCCAGGCCTCAGAATAGCGGGGGTGCCGGAGAATCGGCATTTTGGGTGTCTCCGGCGATTCTGCGGCCCGCGAAACTCGACCGGGCCGTTCCCGCCTCTTGGGAGAATCGCGGGAGGGCGTCGGACCGGCATCCCCGGAAATTTTGGTGGCCCAGATGATTTCCCAACCAGCGTGGGAGTGGAGAATCGCGCCCTAGAGGTCCAGACAAATGTGAAGTGAGGCATTGGGCATGACAGCAGGTAATATGCCTGAGCATCAAGGAGAGGGCTGTTTACCGGAGATAGCGCCCTCTGTTGTAGCGTGGCAGCAATCTCTTGCCTCATCTTTTTCAAGAGAGGATGTGCGAGTTCATATAGGATGAACAAACAGAGCAGCTTGACATTTGGCTTTATGGGCAATATGAAAAGCTGATTGGAATTTCACCAGACCTGTGAATAGTTGCAGAAATCCCTTCTTGAATTTGTCGGGTGTTCAGCTCTTCCTCCTTGTAAATGAGTTGCAAATCTGAGCTATCCCTCTAGCTCAGTGATGAGGGCTCCTGATTTTGGGTAGTGGAACGAATTTCTGTAATTTCTCTTCCCTTAGACTTAGGTTTGGCAGTCTTCTGCCCTTGCAACTTGTAATGCCCCCAGGACCTTGTGGGTGAATGTTAGATGGTTTGAGAAACTCTTGCTTCAACCACTGTACTGTCTCAGAAACAGTAGACACTCCTGCTCCGGAGTCCAACTTAAAATGGGCTTTGTGGCCATTGAATATGATATCAGCATGCCTAATGGTCCCCTGGGATTTTGCATCTGCACCCAATAATGGCACATTGTGTTCCTCTGTATCCTCTATTTCCTTGGTGCTGGCTGCCTGACTGGTTTTGAAAGGTCTTTGTTTGCTACGTTCCAGCCTCCCGCAGGAATGAAACACCTCGTTTATGACAGAACAGTTTTCACAACTGTGGGGGGTTTTTGTACCACAATAGGAGCAATGGATAGTGGTGGCGATTGAACACAAGTGCAAGGCGTTCCTAAACTGGCAGCTACACCAAAATTCAAGTCAGACAGAACAAGTCTACAGGCAACTGAAGGCTGAGGTGCAACAAAGAACTCGCCATCTAAAGAACAGATGGTAGGTGGAAAGAATGCAGGAGACTCAGAAACTCGCCGACAACCACAATGTGTGTGGCTTCTTCAACATGATCAAAACCATCTACCATCCGAGCACCCAGGAACCCACCCCACTGAGAGCCAAAAACGGAGAGGCGCTCATCAAAGACAGCGAGGCAGTCAACACCCGCTGAAGAGAGCACTTCGAGGACCTCCTCAACCAAGACACAGCCTTCGACACAAGTGCTGTCGACACTATCCCGCAGCATGCTCCCCTCCACTATCTCAGTGTAACCCCAGCTCGGGGTGAGGTCGCCAAGCCATCCGACAGCTGAAGAACAACAAGGCCTCTGGCCAGGTGGAATCCCGGCGAGAAGTAATAAAATACAGCAGAGATGCACTCTTGACAAGGATCCACAACCTCATCACCCTTGTCCGGAAGGAAGAGAGCATGCTGGATGATCACTTAGACACCTTAATTGTGACCATCTTCAAGAAAAAAGACAGCTCTGACTGTGGAAATTACAGAGGGATTTCCCTACTCTCCGCCATGGGAAAGGTCATCGTGAGAATCCTCCTCAACCGCCTCCTTCCAGTGGCTGAAGAGCTCCTCCATGAGTCTCAACTCGGCTTCCGCCCATCAAGAGGATCAGTGGAAATGATCTTCAGCACGCAACAAATCCAGGAAAAGTGCAGGGAGCAGCATCAACTTCTGTACATGGTCTTCTCAGGTCTCATGAAGGCCTCCGACTCTATCAGCTGTGAGGGATTGTGGAGCATTCTCCACAAATTGGGATGATCACAGAAATTCGTCACCATTCACCGCCTGCTCCACGATGATTGCAAACGAAACCACCACAGACCCAATGCGCATGTAAACTAGGGTCAAACAGGGCTGCGTCAACCCTGTCCCCCACCCCCTCCTCATCAAGATCCAAGGTGAGTCCTTGGACGATATGGATAATTCTCCGGACCAGCTGGCGGAAATGGCGTTTGTGTCCCCGCCAGCTGGCGGAAATGGCGTTTGGTGCCCCGCCAGCTGGCGCGGAAATGCGGCGCATGCGCGGGAGCGTCAGCGGCCACCGACAGTTTCCCGCGCATGTGCAGTGGGGAGAGTCTCTTCCGCCTCCGCCATGGTGGAGGCCGTGGCGGAGGCGGAAGGGAAAGAGTGCCCCCACGGCACAGGCCCGCCCGCGGATCGGTGGGCCCCGATCGTGGGCCAGGCCACCGTGGGGGCACCCCCCGGGGTCAGATCGCCCTGCGCCCCCCACAGGACCCCGGAGCCCGCCCACGCCGCCTGGTCCCGCCGGTAAATACCAGGTTTGATTTACGCCGGCGGGACAGGCAATTTCTGGGCGGGACTTCGGCCCATCCGGGCCGGAGAATTGAGCGGGGGGTCCCACCAACCGGCGCGGCCCGATTCCGGCCCCCGCCCAATCTCCGGTACCGGAGACTTCGACGGGGGCGGGATTCACGGCGGCCAACGGCCTTTCTCCGACCCGGCGGGGGGTCGGAGAATGACGCCCATTGTCTGTGAGGTATAATTCCATGAGTATGAATAGAGTCTGAAGGAATGCTCTCCCAATTTTGGCACAAGACCCAGAGATTAGTATGGAGGACTTTGCAGATGTGCTGTTGTTGTTTATGGTGCCGAGGTCAATGTTTTGTTGTCCAGTATTTCATTCCTTTTCTTTAGCGGTTTGATACATCTGGGTGGCTTGCCAGGCCATTTAAGAGTATACCATCTTACTTTGGCTTTGGAGTCATATCTAGGTAAGAACTGCAGATTCCCTTCCCTGAAAGGCATTGGTGAACATCAACTGTTCCATGAAAACTAGCTTTTCATTGAGTTTAAATTCTACCAGTTGCCATGGTGAGATTTGAACCTGTGTCCCCAGAACCTCTGGATTGCTAGCCTAGTGACATTATCATTACACTGCCACTGCCAGATGGGATTTTTTTACTACAACCGATGATTGTTTCATGTGGTCATCATTACTTTATTTTGCGGATTTATTTTAGCTGAATTCGAATTCCGCCAGCTATCGTGGTGGGATTTGAACCCATGTCCCCAGAGCATTAGCCTATGTCTCTGAATTACTCATTCAGTGACATTACCACTATGTCACTATCTCCCCAATTGATTGATGTAATAGGAGCAGTGAGGCCATGTGAGATGGCACAGTCGAGGGGTTGACCGTGAATATAAGTTGGGGAAGTTACATGGAGGGATAAAGGGAGACGGTCAGCAAGGTCAACCGAGCAGTGAACTCAGAGGAGAGAAAGCACATTGAGGTGAAATGAGGTTGAAATCACTGAGGATGATAAATCACTCAATGCAGCGGTTGAGGGAGAAAGTGGTGAAGATATCTCAGTGGCGAAATTGTTGTAGAACTCCTAATTAGTCAGCGGATACCAAACAAGACAGAACTTTAACTCACTCAGCACTAGGTTAGACTGCCAGCCTGAATTGGATGGTTGAATTCTGCATTGGGCTTGACTTCACACAAGTGTTTTGACAAAAGGCAAAAAGACCACTGGGCCGAGCGTGCATTGAAACTGAGATACACTCAAACTGAAAAGTGTCTATTGCCAGTTAAAGCATGCATTTAACTGAAACAAATGTTAATCCAGGGCTCTGAGACATGTGAAATGGTCAACAGAACCATGGTGACTGGCTGCATTCACCACCTTCAACTTAAGAAACTAGTACATCAATTGTCCATTTTTAGAAGGGTTGTGGCTAGTCTGCCTTTTGGGTATATCAGCCTTGCCACAGTTTCAGGCAAATATGGATACAGGAGGTGAAAGGAGTGAGGTTGAAGGTTGGGGGGTTGTTCGGGCCTCTCAGGTCATACAAATTACTTCAGGTCCTGAGCCAGTCGAGGATATCTTGAGTCGGTCAGAGAGTCTCAAACCTGTCAGAACTTTATAGTTCCAAATCCTTTTGTGTCTCTCCTGTGCTTGGCAATTTCTTTTAACTTATCTGTGTTGCTCTCTTTATTTGGTTCTAAATATGGCGGTCAATTTGGTCACCTTCCTTAATTCTAATTACATTTGCTTTAGAGTCGCCAGGTATCTTTCGATACCGCCAGAGGTTCAAACCCGAATACTGATCAAAGAGCCGGTACACCAGTTAGTTAGTTCAAAGTCAATACTATTTACTTACACACACAGCAATATCTACTCATGCACAAAATACTACAGACTAAACTATCACTACTGCTAAAGCCTAGACTTAGCTTTGGGCGCCCACTCAGTCAGAGGAACAATGGCCGTTGTTCAGGTCTGAGGCTGCTGGGGTCGAAGGGGGGCACAGCAGAACAGCTAAGGTCGTCCATCTGGTAGCGAGCGTTGACCTTGGACTTACTTGCTTCTGGTGCAGAGAGCGATTCTCTCTCGGGGCTTTCTTCTTATACCCAAAGGGGTTTCGTGCACTTTTGGGCGGGCCTTGAACTTGGCCCCAATTAATTGGGCCGTATCTTGATCACTCGTATTGATCTTGACCAATAAAGGGGTGGGTGCCCTGATGGCTGGGCGGGTCCTATGTGGCCGTTGGCCTTGCTTTGTTTACGCTTTCGGTTTGGGGAACTGGCGCCGCGATGTCTAGAGCAGTTGCTTGAGTGTCTCCCTTTGTTCCCGGAGATGGGCCATCAATATGCTAATGGACCTACAGTTTCAGTCTCGTCTGGGAGCTGCGGTTCCAATACACGTATAGGCTGTGTGCCTGCTTTCTTCGCATTGTCCATAGTTCCCTGCAATCTTTGCAAACATCCATTTTGTATTCTGGAAGTGGCCATCCCAGATGGCTACACTCCCTCCTTGTGATCCTCACCGCGAAGCGTGAAGGATCACATTACCGCATCGTCTTCGTTCTCCTCCCAAGTCCGGCACCCATAAGCACTGACAGGCTCTACACTGCTCTGTCCTATGAATTGCAACTGTTACCTAAATTATTTTATGTACATACATCATTATAAAATTCTACGGGGCGCTATGACATTCAGGCATGCATTACAAAATAAAAAACTGGAACCTCTAACTGTCCTTAACTAAACTATCCTCAATCAATCAAAATAATTTACAACATTTTAAACTGTACAATAGCAGCAACACAGGTCTCTCTAGCTTGGGAGCCAAGCGCAGAGTTTTACATGTCTTTATTAGAACGAAACGAACACACAAAAAAACGGATGTACTTTAATTCACTTAAAGGGGTTGGGGGGGGGGGGGGGGTCTGTTGAAGTACGAAAATAGGGGATCTGAAGGTGTACACCGGGGTGTGGGAGGCTTTCCTCCGCCATTTCCTGAGTCTAAGGGTCTGAACGACACTGCAGTGTATCACCAGTACTAACAGTGCTTCCACAACGCAGGACAGGGAATATCAGGTGATGAACTTGTCACGCCAGGTCGGTGTATCGGTAACTACCTCGGGGTACAGTGTATGGCGGGGGTGGGAAACATTCACAGCCTGTGTGGTAGGGGTCAGGGCGGTTGCGTCCACGCGCAACTGGAGGGATCCCGCTAAGCTCCAACTGTCTATCATGATGGTTGTCTTCGTCTTTCCTTCTTTCTTTCTTCTTCTTTTCTTCTTCGTCTCTTCTTCTTGAGGCTTCTGTGGTTCCGGAGTTCTATGGACACAAGCATACTTTCTGTTGTTATCTTGTTTAAGATCTCGTATATCTGTCTGTCTGTCCTTTATTGCCAATTGCCCATTATAATTGGCCACCATCTGTGACTCCCTCATTTTTATTATTTTTTTAAAACCAAATATTTGGGACCAGACATCCGGGAAAAATACTGACACAGTGCGAGCCACCTCGCAGCCTGCGTGACCTACCATCCCAGTGTTTGAGGATGTAAATAGCATTTGGAAGCAACCTAAGATCGCCATAAACAAACAAAAGTGTTTCGAACTGAAAGTGCCAAATTGGGGTGTGTATGGGCCGTGGCGGGTAAGAATGGGTGGAATCCCCGGGTAGGACGGTGATCAGTGCCGTATGTGCTCTACCCGAGCGTAGCTGACCAGAGGGGAGTCCTCTGGCAGGGCGGGGATTAGTGCCGTTTCTCCACTGCCTGAGCGACCGGCAAGAACGGTAAGAATTTGTGATCGTCGTGGGGGTTGCCTATTGTTGCTATCTTCTACCTTCAAAGCAGAAGAGTAGCTATGAACGGTTGTCTGTGGACAAACCTGTTCCTCTAACAGCCATTGGGCGTCAGAAGGGTAGTTCTGACTGCATCACGATGTGGCGTGGGGCCATGGAAAACTTTAAGTGAACAAACAACATTCAACATTCACAGTAACAAACAAACATACAACAAACATGGTGCAGGTTCCATCAGAAAGGACACCGTAAATCTCCATCGGTTCCTTTTTACCATCATCTGGACACCTCATTGCTCTAAAACGAACAGAGTCGCAAAGGGATTTGTTTGGTGGGAGTCAGACTCTATGTCGTCATCTTCTCCCAGCTGCCATGCTTTTGACTGGAGTAGGTGCGCTAAAGCTGCTTGGGGTGAATTGGGGTCCATCTCATCATTCCGGATGAGCCTGAACGAATTGTCTCGGTGACAGAATTTTGTATCGCGGTTGGAGCTGATCGAGTTTAATTCGTAATTGTCGGGCGGTGGGTCTGGATCAGGGGCTTTAATGTACGTTATCTCGAAGGGTTCGCTGGAATCATGTTCGGAATTGCTGGGAGTGGGGCCTGGTGCAGGGGTATAATTGTAACGTGGTGTGCTGGGGCTGTCGTCATCGCTGTCGCTGCTGGTTGAAGGAAGGGAGAGGTGGAGTCGTGCCTCTGGGGGTGGAGTCGAAGTTGTGTCTGAGGACGGGCTGGACAGGTTGGGGGAGGGGCGTGCTCATCTGCTGCTGCAAGTGAGATGTGGTGTGATGGTTGTTCTGCGAGCCATAAGCCTTAAGCTGGTTTATGTGAAACCACGCAGACTTGCCATTCAGATAGGTGATCTTATACACAGAGGGGCTGACTTTATCTGAGATGGAGTAGGGTCTGGAAAATTTGGGAGAAAGGAATGAACTGGGGTTGTATAGGGATAGCATCACTTGCTGTCCTACTGAAAACTGGGTGGCGTGTACCGTTTTATCAAAGCAAGCTTTGCTTTGTTTCTTCCGTGTGCCAAGCCTGACGGCTGCTGCAAGCTGGGCGGCCTTCACATTTTCAATAATCTGTTGTACTGCTTTCTCATGCGTGAGGGCGGTGACTGTGGGGCTGGCCAAATCCAGTCCTAACAAATATTCTGTCCCTTTCATGGGGCGTCCGATCATGAGGGTGTGGGGGGTGTATCCTGTGGACGTGGATACTGTGTTTCGAATGAACATTAATGCAAATGGGAGGATTGTGTCCCAGGTGCTGTTGTGTTGTTGCACCATTTTCCTGAGGATCGCTTTTAAAGTTCTGTTCATCCTTTCTACTATGCTGCTCGATTGGGGGTGGTACGCAATATGGAACTTTTGCTTTATGCCAAAAATTGTGAGGACATTTTTCAGGGGCTGTTTAGCACAGGGCTAAATCGCTGGCTTTGAAAGCAGACCAGGCCAGCAGCACGGTTCAATTCCCGTAACAGCCTCCCTGACCAGGTGCCGGAATGTGGCAACTAGGGGCTTTTCACAGTAACTTCATTTGAAACCTACTTGTGACAATAAGTGATTTTCATTTCATCACGCTTCCTGTAAAATGGGAGTCTTGATCAGACTCTATACTGCGTGGGAATCCCCATCTTGTAAAGATGTGCTGTGTTAGGATTTTAGCTGTCGTTTTGGCAGTGTTTGTTCTGGATGGAAAAGCTTCCACCCATTTTGTGAAGGTGTCGATGACCACCAACACATACTTAAAACCATTTCTGCAGGGGGGTAGGGGTCCTATATAGTCGATTTGCAAATTCGTCCAGGGGCCATTAACGGGGCGGGGGTGACTTAGCTGAGCTTTTCTTGCATACCTGGCCGGATTGTTCTGGGCACAGATTAAGCAATTCTCGATGTAATGTGTAACATTGACTTTTAAATCAGGCCACCAGCAGAGAGGTCTGAGGTGGGCTAGGGTGGGTTCAATGCCCTGGTGTCCATGATTGTCATGGAACTGACAAATAATTTGATTCCTATCCTGGCTGGAAACTACAGAAATGCCATCTTTTAAAATCACACCATCATGTGTGGTTATCGTGTTTTTAAACTTATCATAGGGGGCTGGGAAGTTGCCTTTTAAAACTTCCCTGAGCTTCTCATCTTCCTTTTGAGCCTTTGAATGTTGGTCTGTGAGACCTGAACCGCGTGTACTGGGGCGCTTTCGGGGGGGGTTCCAAAAGTGACCATGTCTGGAATCTGCTTTCGCTAGGGCGTCTGCTTTAACGTTATTAGGGGGGGAAGAACGATAATGACTGCGAACTTAAATAATGCCATATTTACGGTCTTTGGCCGTTTTTAGGATATGCTGGAGTAATGGGGCTGAGGGTAGGGCGTCTGCGGAAACAAATCCTCTAGTTTCCCACAGGGGTAGGAATTCGGTTAAACTGTTGCAGAAAACTGTCCGAATATATGTCGGCTGGGGTTGGAAACGAGTCGGGGTGATCTACAATATATAATGGCTGCCAGTTCTGCTGCCTGCGAGCCTAAATGTCCTGGCAATTTTAACGAAATCTCTTCTAGAGCGCGTCCCTGCACGTCCTCTACATATATACCGCAATCGTTAATTCTTTTCCCGTTTAAAACTGTGAAGGAGCCATCCACATAGATTCTCAGGGGTGCGCATGTGTCTGTGGGCTGGGGTCTCTGGGGTGTAGTACCTGCTTTCTGGGGAGCTGACTTTGGTATAAAGGGACCTGTATTATGTTTAGTGGAGATGATCTCACACTCATGTGGGGTGCCTGCATATTGTAAATTATAGGCTAGGAAAGTGTGGGTCTTGGTTCTCTTAACTGTTATGTCCCAGCCCTGTAAGAGAAAGGTCCAACTGGCTGCGTGGATCTGGTTGACTGTGCCATCCTTAAATCGACCATCTGGTAATAGCTGTGTTGGGGTGTGTTCAGTGAGAATGGTGATGGGGTTGAGTCCTGTAATATAGGTGAAGTATTGTACTGCCCAAAAAACTGCGAGCAGGTGCCTTTCGCAGGCAGAAAATCCTTGCTCGACTGGATCTAATACGCGTGAGGTGTATGCCATGGGGTCTAATCGACCATGTTGTTCTTGGAGGAGCACGGCCGAAAGGGTTCGGTCGGTAGTTGCAACCTCAATTGCGTACGGGGAAATTGGATTTGGGACCTGTAATGTGCTGAGGGCTCTTTTTAATGCATCCACGGCATCCGTGTGCTGTGGAAGCCATTCCCAAGGTGCTCGTTTCTTAAGAAGTTCAGATAGGGGCGCTGCTTTTGTGGCGAAACCGTCGATATGGTTTTGGCAGTAGCCAACCAGTCCTAGAAATGACCAGAGGGCTGTGACATTATGGGGCAGGGGTAATTTGACGATCGAGTCAATTCTTTTCTGCTCGATCTCGCGTTTGCCATGTGTGATTACTGTACCTAAGTAAATCACTGTTTCCTGTCAAATCTGGATCTTCTTGGGGTTCACTTTACAGCCAATTTGTTGTAGGAATCCTAAATGTTCAGTGAGAAGTGAAATGTGCTCTCTGTGTCCGTCTGTAGTAGCAGATCATCTACATATTGGACCAAACAATCGGGTCGGGAAAATTTTGCTAATCCATTGCCAGCTGTTGGTGGAAAATGGAGGGGGAGTTGTGGAAGCCTTGTGGAAGGCACGTCCACGTGTACTGCTGTCCCTGGAATGTGAATGCGTATTTATACTGGCACGCTTTATCCAATGGGATGGACCAAAAGCCGCTGCTAATGTCCAAAACCGAATTTTGTTTTGACTGTAGTCCCTGTTTGAGCATGGTCGCGGGACTCGTGGCTATGGTGGGGGCTGCTACTGGGGTTACTTTGTTCAGTTCCCGGTAATCAATGGTCAGTTGCCATGATCCATCGGGTTTCCTGACGGGCCAAATTGGTGCGTTGTTCGTGGAGGCTACTGATCGGAGTACGCCTTGATCAAGCAGACTCTGTACCACTTTTGAGATTTCTCCCTCTGCTTCTTGGGGAAAACCGTACTGCTTTTGGGGTCTGGGATCGGGACCTGTAATGTTCACCAAGCCAGCGATCTTGCCACAGTCGTGCTTGTGCTGTGCAAATGCTGCTTTGTGTTGCTGCAGGACTTCCATATCTTGTTTTTTCCTGACTAATGGCTCGAGGGTCGAACCAGAAGTCTCCTACTGTGCTGATACGATTTTCATACTCTCCAACTGTGAGCGTGGCGGGGGCTCGTGCTGCCTTTGCCATTCTCCACACAATTTATTTACCGGGTCAAATGAGAGGTTGTGGGAGCTCATGAAGTCAATTTCAAAGATGTGTTCGGCTGTCTGGGGTAGATCGACCAGAACTACGGGGTGCTTAGTTTTAATGTTCCCTATCTGGATTGCTACAGGGGCTGTGATGTGTCCCTGCTGTAAATTATCTGTAAAACCGCTGAGTGTAATGGTGTCTGTCGTGGGCCACGTGTCTCGCTGAAACATCGTGGAGGAATTGAGCGTGGTGTGGGACCCTCCTGTGTCCCAAAGGAATTCTACGGGGTGCCACTACCGGTCTACCGGACTTGTCCCAAAGGGTGTCGCAGACCCAAGTTGGGGAGCCCGAACACCGTCAGTCGGTGCCGGTCATATTTGCGTTCTCAGAACGGACGCTAATGCTGTGAATTGGCTTTTCCCTATTCTTATTTAGGGTGCCTGTCTGCTGGTTTCTCTGCTGCTTCTGGGGCGCATTGCACTCTCGTGTATAGTGTCCTAATTGTCCACAATTATAACACTCCTGGGATTTGGGTTGCTGTGGGCTGTTCCTGCCCTCATTTACCCATGCGGGGTTCTGGTGCGTCCTAACTGGATGCATGTCTGCCTGCTCTTCCTCTGCTTTAACAAACACTGTTTTGCTTTGGATGGACTGTTCCCAAGAGCGGGACAATCTTTTCAAAACCCATTTCTCGTTGTGGGCCTCGTCTGAGGGGTCGTAATTTGCACAAGCTCCCTGTCCTGCCTCTGTCGCATGAGAGACTAGGATGCGAGTCCATTTGACCATATTATCTGGGTACAAATGTGCGCGGGCTAACTCTCCAAACACTGCCATGAAATGGATCCACAAGCATCCTGCAAACGCTGTGGGGTGCTCTGTCTTCTTTTGCCTACACTTGTTTGGGCCTTCTACGGAGTCTCCTTTGTTATAGCCGATCGCATCTAGGATCGCTGTGTGCATTTCTTGTAGGGTGCCTCCTCCTACATTCTGTGGGTCTGGAAGGGCTGCTATGACTGAAGGGTCGAGGCTTAAAATTATGAGCTTCACTTGCTCCTTTTCATCCAGGCCGTACATGGTCGCCTGCTGTTTTACTCTAGCAAAGAACTGGTGGTGGTCCGATGTGGGTAGGAATGGTGTTATTTTATCACACGCGTCCTATAATTGAGTGACGGTTAACGGGGTAGTGTATAGGAAATCTGAGTTCCCTTCTGCTGCGGCCCTGCGAAGCGTGGTTACAGGGTTCGTAGGGGTGTGTTCTGCTTGTGCAGTCAGGGGTTGGGGTGCTTTTCGTTTCTGGGGTTTTTCCTGTGTACATGTCCTATGTACATATCTGTGGGTAGTCTCATTTAACTCCTGCCAATCAGGGCCATTTACCTGGTCTAACTGGGGTCCAAACATGCTCTGAAACCCATTCTGAACAGAAAGCAGAGATTGCAATTCTGCAATTTGCTTCCGGCACTTTGCGTGATCTACCGAGCTCTGCCTTTGTTCCGTTGTGGAAGTTTGGAGTGCTCGTAGGGCTGCCTTTAAGTCGTTGCACTGTTTCTGCAACTGCTCGACCTGTTGTTCGGTTTCCTGTCTTACCAATACCGCGCGTTGCGTGTCCTGGTAGGCTTTGTCATATTGGGTCTGAAAGCTGCTTAAATGGGCGAGACAAGACTGGTGTGCCCGCTTGGCATCCTCCACCTCCTTGTCCCTCGCTGCTAACTGTTCTCTCAGTTCCTTGCTCTCTCTCTCATATCCACTCACATCTCCTTCACTACTCTTGTCTCTCTCCTCAATCTCTCTACGGAGCGTCCTAACGACTTCCTCTGTGCCTCGCAATTGTGCCAAGCAGGACACGATTGCCATCGGCATGCGAGCTTTCCCTAAGCTCTTCTTATGGATCTCTGTCAGGTTCTCCCACCAACTATGCCCTGTACTTCCGGGACCTGTTTCATTATTGGCGTTGAATTCACTCCAAAGGGGCCATCCTTTCCCTTAGATAGATCTTCTGATTTCTTCCCATACGGGACACCGTCCTACTCTACTGGTCGCTCCGACCTCCAATTCCTGGGGCTTCATAAGGCTTTCCATTGCCTTCATTGCCATTTTTCTCTATCTCTGTGGTCTCTACCGAATTTGGAACAGGGGCTGATAAAGTGGTGATGCAAACACGGGTACGGCTTACGCTAATTTCCGGCCAACAAAACTCCCAACACTTTTACGCAAGAAAATCTCTCAGGTTTACCTTATATCCCTATTAGTACGCATGCATTAACACACTTCCGAATCTTGGAGGTTTGATCAGTATCGTTCTTACACTTGTGGTTTTTCTGTTTCCAGTTGGGTTCCAATTCAAATTTGGGTTCTCTCGGAGTGACTAGGCCACGTCTAAGTCTAGTCACGTCAGATGTCGCCAGTAAATGTTGCTCTTTTTATTTGGTTCTAAATATGGCGGTCAATATGGTCGCCTTCCTTAATTCTAATTACGTTTGCTTTAGAGTCGCCAGGTATCGTTCGATACCGCCACAAGGTTCAAACCCGAATACTGATCAAAGAGCCGGTACACCAGTTAATTAGTTCAAAGTCAATACTATTTACTTACACACACAGCAATATCTACTTTAGCACAGGGCTAAATCGCTGGCTTTGAAAGCAGACCAAGGCAGGCCAGCAGCACGGTTCAATTCCCGTACCAGCCTCCCCGAACAGGCGCCGGAATGTGGCGACTAGGGGCTTTTCACAGTAACTTCATTTGAAGCCTACTTGTGACAATAAACAATTTTCATTTCATTTCATGCACAAAATACTACAGACTAAAGTATCACTAATGCTAAAGCCTATACTTAGCTTTGAGCGCCCAAAGGAGGAATAATGACCGTTTGTTCGGGTCTGATGCTGCTGGGGTCGAAGGGGGGCACAGCAGAACAGCTAAGGTCGTCTGTCTGGTAGCGAGCGTTGACCTTGGACTTACTTGCTTCTGGTGCAGCTGGTGGACGGGTCTCTCCGCTTTGAGAGCCAAGTCCAAGAGAGCGATTCTCACTTGGGGCCTTCTTCTTATACCCAAAGGGGCTTCGCCCGCTTTTGGGCGGGCCTTGAACTTGGCCCCAATCAATTGGGCCGTATCTTGCTCACTCGTATTGATCTTGACCAATAAAGGGGTGGGTGCCCTGATGGCTGGGCGGGTCCTATGTGGCCATTAGCCTTGCTTTGTTTACGCTTTTGGTTTGGGGAACTGGCGCCGCGATGCCTGGAGCTAGATCGGTTGCTTGAGTGTCTTTCCTTTGTTCCCGGAGATGGGCCATCAATATGCTAATGGACCTACAGTTTCAGTCTCGTCTGGGAGCTGCGGTCCCAATACACGTACAGGCTCTGTGCCTGCCTGCTTTCTTAGCATTGTCCATTGTTCCCTGCAATCTTTGCAAACATCCATTTTGTATTCTGGAAGTGGCCATCCCAGATGGCTACACTTTCAGAATGGGACTGATTTAATTTGCACCATCTTTCATGGAATCATAGAATTTACACTGCAGAAGGAGGCCATTCGGCCCATCATGTCTGCACCAGTCCTTGGAAAGGGCATCCTACTTAAGCCCATACCTCCACCCTAACCCCACACTTCCACCTTAACTCCATAACCCCACCTAACCTTTTTTTGAACACTAAGGGCAATTTACCATAGCTAATCCACCTAACCTGCACATCTTTGGACTGTGGGAGGAAACCAGGGCACACGGAGGAAACCCCCGCACACTCTGCACAGACAGTGACCCAAGTGGGAATCGAACCTGAGACCCTGGCGCTGTGAAGCAACTGTGCTAACCACTGCTACCGTGCTGCCCCAATAATCTTTATTGTCACAAGTAGGCTTCCATTAACACTGCAATGAAGTTACTGTGAAAAGCCACTAGTCGCCACATTCCGGCACCTGTTCGGGTACACAGAACCTTTAGTACTTGATTGTGAATTCTGCCAGAATGGGACTCCTGTCTGTTTCAGGGATGGTGATCTATCTCTACATTTTATACGTACGTAACACTTTCTCTTCTTTTTATTTATTTAAGTTTTATCCCAATAAGGAAGTCAGTCTTCAAATTCATTGTGAATCTTTGCATAGAAAAGTAATTCAATAATAAGGACTTTTCGCAGATCCCTTCATCTTCCATAACTATAGCCACCTCCACTGTTTCCTCTACTTTTTAATTCCCAAATATGTTGATAGAAACGTTTCAAATGTATTTTTCATTGGCACTACATTTTTAATCTCTTTTTCATTTTAACTCTCCCAAACGATTTTGTTGCCTTTTTCCCTTGGCTAATCCTACTTTTCGTCATTCCATTCCTGATTATCCTTGGCTGTTTTTGGCTGCACAAGAGCCCCTCTGTTGTTGGACGATTTTGCACCAAATCCTCAATGCACCCTGAATAGTCTGGCACTTACTTTCAACAGGAAGAAAAAAAAAGATGCCAAATTAAAATAATTTGTTATTCACTGGTTGGTTGTGTGCCACTCTATTCGGACCCCCGCAATTTCCTCGGTCCATCTGAATACTGTCAGTTGGTCACTCTGACATCATGGGGACAAGATTTTCTGTAATGAGATGGATTGCAGTGTTTTGGAATCAGTGAGTTGCAGGATGTGTGGTTAAACTGACTATTTCAATTATTAAGAATGAGTCATTTTATTGAGGCATGCCACGTGACCATCATTCTAAATCTTGCAAACTCAAGTTGTTCTCTTTGCACCAACTCTGAGTACGAACCTTGTGTGCCTGGTCCACCCAATTTAAACTGTGGCTTTTCCTTTGAGTTCTAAGTACCTTGAATCGAAAGGTCTCCATTACCTGTCAAAGTTATGAATTTTATATTTATAAGTCGTGGATGTAAGACTACTTTGCCGATCCCCTCCATTGTTTCTTCCTCCAGGGGGGATGTAACGTCACCTGAGTTTAAACACCTTGAATGTTTACTGGTGAGTCAGTGATAAGTGGAAAATTAGCTAACTGACCTCATCGATGTAGGATCAACAGACTAGATCTGTTATTGTAATAGAGCCAAACATTGAACTACAGCAACCACACTTTCCTGTTGAGTTCCACGCACATAATATTTGGAGGTAAGGGACCAATGTGAGAACTAAATAATCTCACAATGATCTGACTGACCTAGTAGGAATAGGATATTGGCACACTACATCACGCACAGTGGTCCCCAACTTCTCTTCTTGGAAACACCCCCATATTTTTCACTTTGTTTCTGTGTGCTCACTACACTTTGTGGTCAACTGTCCAAGAGCCAAGAAACAATGATCACTATCTGATGACCTCTTTAGACGCACTATGTGTGGTATTCTTTGGGGATGGAACTTGCAGCTTTGCTGTGCCAGTGATGCCTTTTCGATTTCGGGAACTGACGTCAGAGCTTTCAGTTGGTTTTCTAAATTTTTCCCCCTTTTGTGTAGATAGTGGTAATCTGAGTCCAGCATCAAGATGCTGAGCCCCCTTACTTTCCATAAACTCCTTCTTCCTGAGATCGCTTAAGATATTTTAACCTCAAGTGATAAATATGCCATTTTCCACCAGTAGACAGATGAAATTTTCGCCTTTACTGGGATCCCCAGCTCCTGCACTGTTGATTGAACTGAAAGTAACTAAAACACATTAATGTGTGCTGAGACTGAAGTCCTGCTGCGTGCTTGATGTAATACAAAGCTGTGCCATTGGACTAAGGCTCATAAAGGAACTTCAAATGATTTTAACATGCACTGATCCCATAATGCTGGCACCTAAAGTGCATGCAGCCACCCATCAATGGCTACCCCTTGATTCAAGAATGACGCCCTACTCATGTTCATGGATTTGTGCCAGGGGTCTTCAAATGACTGCAGTGGCCCACAAGTCTTTGAGCACATGGGGCAGATGTCCCCCCTGGTAGTGAGATCCAGACTGCAGGGTTTGCTTCCTATTCCTTCCTTCTCTGTCCTCACTTTGCCCAATTAACATTAAAGTGTTGGGACTCAAAGCGTGATGCAATTTGATGGGGAATTTGTGACCTTTCTGAAAGGTTGGTAGCAAGCTCTTTTCAGTCATTAGGGTGTTCACAAAGAGGGAAGAGAAAATCAGCAGAGAAAAGCCTTTTTAGGCACTCAAGAAGGAGTTGCTCATGGTTGACAAATCTGTTGACATATTTTAAAGTTGCAGTTAGTGAGATGAATATGGTGAACCAGTGGATGTCGTGTGTTTCGATTTTCAAATAGCATACGGGGACCGTTTAAAAGGCCACTGCCTGGGTGAGGTAAGTACTGATTAACTTACTTACCTTGCAGGTCAGCTGTTGAGTTCGGGAGTGAGAGCCGGGACCTTAGAAACAGCGCGGGAATTTGAAAAAGCGCGGGAGCTGCGAGGCAGAGGGGACCGTTTAAAAGGTCGCTGCCTGGGGTGAGGTAAGTACTGATTAACAACTTACTTACCTTGCAGGCCAAGTCGATTTCAGCAGGAGCGGAGCAGGCTAGTCCATTTCAGCGGGGGCAGTGCGGAAGTGATTTCTGGGAGGTAAGTCTCTCCTTTAAATTTTTTTTTTTTTAAATTTTAGTGTTTAAGGTGGGAACAGGAAGTCGACCCGCGGACTTCTGGGAAGACCCTCACCAATAAATTCTGGTGGAGAGGAAACCCGAGACACTACACGTGTAGTGTCTCCCACCCGCCCTCCTCCTCTAACCTAATAATCAAACCCTTTGGTGTGAGGTAAGTACCATATTTTATTATTGTTATTAATATTTCTTTTATATAAAAAATTTAATTTAGTTGTTAGCCAGATCTTGGTAGAAAGTTAGAGGGATGGCAGGGAAGGGAGTGCAATGTTCCTCCTGCAGGATGTTTGAGGTGAGGGATGCCGTTAGTGTCCCTGCTGATTTTACCTGCAGGAAGTGCTGCCATTTCCAGCTCCTCCAAGACCGAGTTAGGGAACTGGAGCTGGAGTTGGAAGAACTTTGGATCATTCGGGAGGCAGAGGGGGTCATAGATAGCAGCTTCAGGGAATTAGTTACACCAAAGATTGGAGATAGATGGGTAACTGTAAGAGGGACTGGGAAAAAGCAGTCAGTGCAGGGATTCCCTGCGGTCGTTCCCCTGAGAAACAAGTATACCGCTTTGGATACTTGTGGGGGGGACGACTTACCAGGGGTAAGCCATGGGGTACGGGCCTCTGGCACGGAGTCTGACCCTGTTGCTCAGAAGGGAAGGGGGGAGAGGAGCAGAGCATTAGTAATTGGGGACTCTATAGTCAGGGGCACAGATAGGAGATTTTGTGGGAGCGTGAGAGACTCACGTTTGGTATGTTGCCTCCCAGGTGCAAGGGTACGTGATGTCTCGGATCGTGTTTTCCGGGTCCTTAAGGGGGAGGGGGAGCAGCCCCAAGTCGTGGTCCACATTGGCACTAACGACATAGGTAGGAAAGGGGATAAGGATGTCAGGCAGGCTTTCAGGGAGCTAGGATGGAAGCTCAGAACTAGAACAAACAGAGTTGTTATCTCTGGGTTGTTGCCCGTGCCACGTGATAGTGAGATGAGGAATAGGGAGAGAGAGCAATTAAACACGTGGCTACAGGGATGGTGCAGGCGGGAGGGATTCAGATTTCTGGATAACTGGGGGTCTTTCTGGGGAAGGTGGGACCTCTACAGACAGGATGGTCTCCATCTGAACCTGCGGGGCACAAATATCCTGGGGGGGAGATTTGTTAGTGCTCTTTGGGGGGGTTTAAACTAATGCAGCAGGGGCATGGGAACCTGGATTGTAGTTTTAGGGTAAGGGAGAATGAGAGTATAGAGGTCAGGAGCTCAGATTTGACATCGCAGGAGGGGGCCAGTGTTCAGGTAGGTGGTTTGAAGTGTGTCTACTTCAATGCCAGGAGTATACGAAATAAGGTAGGGGAACTGGCAGCATGGGTTGGTACCTGGGACTTCGATGTTGTGGCCATTTCGGAGACATGGATAGAGCAGGGACAGGAATGGATGTTGCAGGTTCCGGGGTTTAGGTGTTTTAGTAAGCTCAGAGAAGGAGGCAAAAGAGGGGGAGGTGTGGCGCTGCTAGTCAAGAGCAGTATTACGGTGGCAGAGAGGATGCTAGATGGGGACTCATCTTCCGAGGTAGTATGGGCTGAGGTTAGAAACAGGAAAGGAGAGGTCACCCTGTTGGGAGTTTTTTATAGGCCTCCAAATAGTTCTAGGGATGTAGAGGAAAGGATGGCGAGGATGATCCTGGATAAGAGCGAAAGTAACAGGGTAGTTATTATGGGAGACTTTAACTTTCCAAATATTGACTGGAAAAGATATAGTTCGAGTACATTAGATGGGTCGTTTTTTGTACAGTGTGTGCAGGAGGGTTTCCTGACACAGTTTGTTGACAGGCCAACAAGAGGCGAGGCCACATTGGATTTGGTTTTGGGTAATGAACCAGGCCAGGTGTTGGATTTGGAGGTAGGAGAGCACTTTGGGGACAGTGACCACAATTCGGTGAAGTTTACGTTAATGATGGAAAGGGATAAGTATACACCGCAGGGCAAGAGTTATAGCTGGGGGAAGGGAAATTATGATGCCATTAGACGTGACTTGGGGGGGATAAGGTGGAGAAGTAGGCTGCAAGTGTTGGACACACTGGATAAGTGGAGCTTGTTCAAGGATCAGCTACTGCGTGTTCTTGATAAGTATGTACCGGTCAGGCAGGGAGGAAGGTGCCGAGCGAGGGAACCGTGGTTTACCAAAGAAGTGGAATCTCTTGTTAAGAGGAAGAAGGAGGCCTATGTGAAGATGAGGTGTGAAGTTTCAGTTGGGGCGATGGAAAGTTACAAGGTAGCGAGGAAGGATCTAAAGAGAGAGCTAAGACGAGCAAGGAGGGGACATGAGAAGTATTTGGCAGGAAGGATCAAGGAAAACCCAAAAGCTTTCTATAGGTATGTCAGGAATAAGCGAATGACTAGGGAAAGAGTAGGACCAGTCAAGGACAGGGATGGGAAGTTGTGTGTAGAGTCTGAAGAGATAGGCGAGATACTAAATGAATATTTTTCGTCAGTCTTCACTCAGGAAAAAGATAATGTTGTGGAGGAGAATGCTGAGCTCCAGGTAAATAGATTAGATGGCATTGAAGTACGTAGGGAAGAGGTGTTGGCAATTCTGGACAGGCTGAAAATAGATAAGTCCCCGGGACCTGATGGGATTTATCCTAGGATTCTCTGGGAGGCCAGGGAAGAGATTGCTGGACCATTGGCTTTGATTTTTATGTCATCATTGGCTACAAGAATAGTGCCAGAGGACTGGAGGATAGCAAATGTGGTCCCTTTGTTCAAAAAGGGGAGCAGAGACAACCCCGGCAACTATAGACCGGTGAGCCTCACGTCTGTAGTGGGTAAAGTCTTGGAGGGGATTATAAGAGACAAGATTTATAATCATCTAGATAGGAATAATATGATCAGGGATAGTCAGCATGGCTTTGTGAAGGGTAGGTCATGCCTCACAAACCTTATCGAGTTATTTGAGAAGGTGACTGAACAGGTAGACGAGGGTAGAGCAATTGATGTGGTGTATATGGATTTCAGCAAAGCGTTTGATAAGGTTCCCCACGGTAGGCTATTGCAGAAAATACGGAGGCTGGGGATTGAGGGTGATTTAGAGATGTGGATCAGAAATTGGCTAGCTGAAAGAAGACAGAGGGTGGTGGTTGATGGGAAATGTTCAGAATGGAGTTCAGTCACAAGTGGAGTACCACAAGGATCTGTTCTGGGGCCGTTGCTGTTTGTCATTTTTATCAATGACCTAGAGGAAGGCGCAGAAGGGTGGGTGAGTAAATTTGCAGACGATACTAAAGTCGGTGGTGTTGTCGATAGTGTGGAAGGAAGTAGCAGGTTACAGAGGGATATAGATAAGCTGCAGAGCTGGGCTGAGAGGTGGCAAATGGAGTTTAATGTAGAGAAGTGTGAGGTGATTCACTTTGGAAGGAATAACAGGAATGCGGAATATTTGGCTAATGGTAAAGTTCTTGGAAGTGTGGATGAGCAGAGGGATCTAGGTGTCCATGTACATAGATCCCTGAAAGTTGCCACCCAGGTTGATAGGGTGGTGAAGAAGGCCTATGGAGTGTTGGCCTTTATTGGTAGAGGGATTGAGTTCCGGAGTCAGGAGGTCATGTTGCAGCTGTACAGAACTCTGGTACGGCCGCATTTGGAGTATTGCGTACAGTTCTGGTCACCGCATTATAGGAAGGACGTGGAGGCTTTGGAGCGGGTGCAGAGGAGATTTACCAGGATGTTGCCTGGTATGGAGGGAAAATCTTATGAGGAAAGGCTGATGGACTTGAGGTTGTTTTCGTTGGAGAGAAGAAGTTTAAGAGGAGACTTAATAGAGGCATACAAAATGATCAGGGGGTTGGATAGGGTGGACAGTGATAGCCTTCTCCCGCGGATGGAAATGGCTGGCACGAGGGGACATAACTTTAAACTGAGGGGTAATAGATATAGGACAGAGGTCAGAGGTAGGTTCTTTACGCAAAGAGTAGTGAGGCCGTGGAATGCCCTACCTGCTACAGTAGTGAACTCGCCAACATTGAGGGCATTTAAAAGTTTATTGGATAAACATATGGATGATAATGGTATAGTGTAGGTTAGATGGCTTTTTGTTTCGGTGCAACATCGTGGGCCGAAGGGCCTGTACTGCGCTGTATTGTTCTATGTTCTATGTTCTATATCACACAAAAGATTATCACACAAAATTAGGACTCATGATATCACAGACAAGACATTAGCTTGGACTGACAATTGGTCAATGGAAAGTATGTACAGAGTAGGAATGAACGAGGCAGTTTGGGGTTGGTAGGTTGTGACTAGCAAGGTAGCAAAAGGATCAATGCTTGGGCCTCAACTGTTTACAATCTATATCCGTGACTTAGATGAGGGGTGCAAGTTTAATGTATCCAGGTTTGTTGATGGTGTTTAGGTAGGTAAGTGAGTTAAGATGAGGATGCAAAGAGATAACGACAGGTCAAATGAATGGGCCAGAACATGGCAGATGAAATATAATGTGGGGTTGTCCGAAGTTATTCACTCTGGCAGGAAAAATAGAAAAGAGGAATATTTTTTAAATGGTAAGAAGCTGGAAGATGTTGGTATTTAGAGGAACTTCCCTGTCCTTGTGCACAAATCACAGAAAGTTAATATAATAATAATAATATTCTTTATTGTCACAAGTGGGCTTACATTAACACTGCAATGAAGTTACTGTGAAAAGCCCCGGCACCTGTTCAGGTACACAGAGGGAGAATCCAGAATATCCAATTCACCTAACAGCACGTCTTTCGGGACCTGTGGGAGGAAACCGGAGCACCTGGAGGAAACCCACACAGACACAGGGAGAACGTGCAGAATCCACACAGACAGTGACCCAAGCCGGGAATCGAACCTGGGACCCTAGAACTGTGAAGCAACAGTGCTACCCACTGCGCTACCGTGCCGCCTAATATGCACCTCCAGCAAGCAATTAGGATGGCAAGTTACATGTCAGCCTTTGTTGCAATGGAATTGGAGGTGAATATGTGAAGAAATCGTCCTGATGTTGTACAGGGAAACGCTGAGATAACATCTGGAGTGCTAGACCAATACCTAAATTGGGTGGGTTGCCTTATTAGGTAAGGTTGGACAGGCTAGGCTTGTATCCGCTGGAGTTGAGAGGTAATTTGATTGAAACATTTCAGATCCTGAGGGCTCTTGACAGGGTGAATGTGGAGAGTATCTAGAACTAGCAGTCACAGTTTAAAAATGAGGGTCAAACATTTAAAATGGAGATCAGGTGAAATCTTTCCACTCAAAGGGTTGTGAGTCTTTGCAACTCTCTTATTGAAAAGGTAGTGGAGCAGAGTCTTTGAATATTTTTAAGGCAGAGATGGATGAATGTTTGGTGAGCAATATAGGAACATAGGAATTAAGAGCATAAGTAGGCAATTCAGCCCCTTGAATCTGCTTCGCCATTCAGTCAGATCATGGCTGATGTCTTCCTGGTCTCAAATCCACCTCCCACCTAAAACAGAAATATATCTATCCCCTTCTTGAAACCATTTAATGACTCCATTACACCGCACTATGGGGCAGCGAGTTCCATAAGTTCACCACCCTCTGTGAGAAGTAATTGATCTTCATCTCAAGTTCTATATCTACTGCTTCTCATCTATATCTGTGACCCCTCGTTCTAGATTGCCCCACAAGGGGGAACATTTGGTCTACATTTACTTTATCAACCCTTTTTAGTATTTTATATACCTTGATCAGATCCCCCCCTCTTCCTTCTAAACTCCAGTGAGTATAATCCCAAACTGTTCATCTCTCCTCATACGCCAACCCTTTCATCCCCGGAATCAATCTGGTGAACCTCCTCTGAACTGCCTCCAATGCCACCACATCCTTCCTCAAATAAGGAGACCAAAACTGGACACAATACTCCAGATGTGGTCTCACCAACACCCTATACAATTGCAACAACACTTCTCTACTTTTATACTCCAGCTTTTTGCAACAAGCACAAACATTCCATTTGCCTTTCTAATTACATGCTGTACCTGCATTCTAACTTTATGTGATTCATGAACAAAGACACCCAGATCCCTCTGCCCAGATGCATTTAGAATCTGCTTTCCATTTAAATAATAATTTGCCTTTCTATTTTTTCGGGCAAAATGGATAACCTCACACTTATCCACATTAAACCCCGCAAGAGGGTGATAGCTTATGAGGGGTAAGTGGAGTGCGGATGGTTACCATCAGATCAGCCATGATCTTATTCAATGGCAGAGCAGGCTCAATTAACTGAATGGCCTACTCCTACCCTTTGTTCATCTGTTCTTATTGTTCACAGTTTTGGTCTCCTTACCTGGGGAAGAATATACCTGCATAAGAGGCAGGACAACAAAAATTCATTTGACGAGACTGATTTCTAGGATTAGAGGATTGTCGGCTGAGGAGTTATTGAGTAGACTAAATTTAAATTCTCTGGACGAATGAGAGGTGATCTCATTAATACAAATAGACCCGGAACATCCAATCTCTCGATGGTCGTATTCCGCAAGTATGCCCCAAGATGTGTTGTGGGTCCCCTTGGAAGTCCTGAACCACTGACTATATGGGAAGTGCTCAGGAAGTTTGGACTTCTGATAGACAATTACCCTGCTCCGCAGGACCTTCTGAAAAAATTTCCAAGTCTGCATTAGAGTTGGAGATTTTAGATGGTGCTCACTTACTTACTTGGATCGTTACCCAGGAAATGTTAGAAGGATTAAAACCAGTTCTAACTGCTGGATAGTCATACCATTGACCTCCTGACTCCCCACTCGACCACTCAACTACCCCACCCTGTGACTACCCCAGACCACCCGACCTGACACCCCCCCCCCCCTCCCGCCCCCAACCCCCTAATTTCTCACCCATCTGCCATACTACACTATCACCCATCCACCTGCCATCTTTCTCCCACCCACGTACAGCCCTGAGTGGGCCTGAAAAATCATTGGAAGTAATAGATACATTTTTTGTGTGATCTGGATCGACAATCGGAGGTTCTGGGGCAAAACATTCAGGAGAGACCCGTCAGGGTAAATGCGAGGAGGATGTTTCCCATGGATGGAGAGCCTCAAACCGGGGGTCACGGATTCTGACTAAAGCTATTTAGGGCTGAGATGAGATGACAAGAAACTCACTGGATCCATTTTCTGGGGCGGCACGCCCCCGCTGGCAGCCGGATCCTCCGTCCCGGCAGACGGCCAATGGGGTCGGAAACTTCGCAGGAGTTAGTGCACTGCTGGCGAAGCAGAGGATCCTGCCGATGGAGAATCCCATCCACCTTGTCTCAAAGGGTTGTGAATCTTAAGAATTCTTTACCTGAGAGGGTTCTGGACACTCAGCTGTTGAATATAGTGACAATACATATTGATAAATGTTGGGGTGCTAAGGGAAATTAAGGGATATAGGGAGAATACCAGAAGGTGCAGCTGTGGAGTGTAGAGGGAGCTTTACTCTGTATGTAGCTCCGTACTGTACCTGTCCTGGAAGTGTTTGTTGAGGACAGTATAGAGGGAGCTTTACTCTGTATATGACCTGTGCTTAACCTGTCCTACAAGTGTTTGACGGGGACAGTTTGGAGGGAACTTTACTCTGTCTTTAACCCTGTGCTTAACCTGTTCTGTGAGTGTTTAATGGGGACACTGTGGAGGGAGCTTTACCTTGTATATAACCCTCTGCTATACCTATTCAAAACAAAGGCAATTCCCAGCCTCTCGCCATCTCTGTAAACAGAAGATATAATTAACATCTGTGGGTTATTTTTTAAATTCTTTTTTGAAAAGTATAAAAAATGATTGCACTGGAAAGGGTGCAAAGGAGATTCACCAGGACATTTCCTGAGCTGGAGTGTTTCACCTCGGAAGACACACTGGGTAGGCTGGGGTTGGTATCTGTTATAACCTGCCTGCTTACCATTGGCTGGGGACTAATGACAATCCCACAATCCTGTGGGTGTATGAGCTTCCCCAATGAGGGGGGCGGAGAAACCATTAGTAAACTCCATGCATAAATAGAGCTGGCCAGTTTGGAACCAGCAGGAAGGAGTGTGTAGCAAGGGAAGTTGCTGCTGTTATATATATGTTATTGTAAATAAATGTTATTACTTTGTATCCTTAAACCCGTGCTGGATTCTTCGTGGCCCTTACAAAACTGGCGACGAGGGTTAAAGTGAATAGCTGTCTACACTGCTGAAGCCGCCTCCCTGGATTTTTGTTGGATACAGGTTGGAAGTTGTTTTCCATTATACCATGCCTCTGTACGGACGTTTGGATGTTTTTGATGCTGCGCTGGAAAGCTGGAACCAGTACGCACAACGGATGCGTTATTATTTCCGGGCAAACACTATCACCGAAAACGAGCGCCAGGTGGTCATATTGCTCACCGCCTGCGGCCCGCATACATTTGGGGTGATTAGGAGCCTTACCTACCCAGCTGCGCAGGACACCAAAACGTTTGATGAACTTGTGAATATAGTGGGGCAACATTTTAATCCAACCCCGTTCACGATAGTCCAGCGTTACCGGTTTAATACCGCTGAGAGGACCCCTGGAGAATCTCTTGCCGACTTTCTATCCAGGCTACGCAGGATTGCGGAGTACTGTGACTATGGTGAGACCTTGTCAGAAATGTTACGCGACCGTTTGGTTTGCGGTATTAACAATGCGGCCACCCAGAGGAAGTTGTTAGCTGAGCCAACATTGACTTTTCAACAGGCCATTCAAATAGTATTGTCCCGAGAGAGCGCAGAACGAGAAGTGCAGGAGCTACAGGGAATGGAAGTGCATGTCTTGGGGCGCAACCCCTTCCGTCCGAAATCGTCCCCCCGCACTCCTGCAGTACCTTGGGCGAGGCGACGTCCGGACCGACGCCAGTGGCCGCCGGACATTCCTCCCCGAAGGGAGCCTTCTCCAGAACCAATGGATGAGGAGCCATGTCCATGTCAGACTTGTAGGCGCTGACCCCGTCGCGGACGCCGGTCCTGGGGGCGCCAGAGGCGCCGTCGTTCCAACCGAAACTGGGACCAGCCCAGGGGCCGTACCTTCCATGTGGATGAACCTGCAGCGACTACTCCTGAGGACGTGGAGACGGAGGACGACTGCCTGCAGCTGCATTGTGTGGCAGCTCCCCGTGTGGCTCCCATTAAGATGACAGTACAGGTCAATGGTCACCCGCTTGAGATGGAGTTGGACACTGGCGCAGCGGTCTCCGTGATCGCCCAGAGGACATTCGACCGCATCAAGCAGGGTATACAGACCCTTACATTAACCGACTCACAGGCCAGGTTGGCCACCTACACGGGGGAACCACTGGACATTGCAGGAACTACAATGACCCCTATTGTTTATGGACGCCAGGAGGGGCATTTCCCACTTATCGTGGTGCGCGGCCAGGGGCCCAGCCTGTTGGGTCGGGACTGGTTGCGCCATTTGCGGTTGCAATGGCAGCACATCCTCCAAACAGTTTCTGGAGGGTTGACTGAGGTGCTAGGACGATACCCAGATATATTCCAGCCTGGTTTGGGGAAAATAAAAGGGGCCGTAGCCCATATCCAAGTCGAACCAGGAGCCACGCCGCGCTATTTCCGGGCGCGCCAGGTGCCTTACGCCTTGTTCGAGAAGGTAGAAGGGGAGCTCACTCGTTTGGAGACTTTGGGTATTATCAGGCCCGTCTGTTTTTCTGACTGGGCAGCACCAATTGTACCTGTAATGAAGCCAGATGCCACAGTTTGCTTGTGTGGCGACTATAAACTTACAGTGAATACGGCTTCCCGACTCGACCGATATCCAATGCCTCGCATAGAGGATCTCTACGCGAAGCTTGCAGGCGGACTCTCCTTCACAAAATTAGATATGAGTCACGCCTACCTACAGTTGGAGCTGGACCTTGCCTCCCGACCATATGTAACGATTAATACACACCGGGGCCTGTATGAATATACACGGTTGCCCTTTGGAGTATCCTCTGCCTGCACTATTTTTCAACATGTTATGGAGGGCATTTTGAGAGGTTTACCACGTGTCGCTGTCTACTTAGATGACGTTTTGATTACAGGGACGTTGGAGCAGGAACATTTGGAAAATCTGGAGGCTGTCCTTAGACGCTTTTCGGAGGCTGGAGTCCGTTTATGTCGCACAAAGTGCGTATTTCAGGCAAAGGAAGTTGTCTACCTAGGTTATCGGGTGGACCGCGAAGGTTTGCACCCCGTCGCAGAGAAGGTGCGTGCGATTCAACAGGTCCCCGCCCCGACTGACACTTTGCATCTTCGTTCTTTTCTCGGTCTCATAAACTATTACGGGAAGTTCCTCCCCAATCTGGCAACTACGCTGGCTCCGTTACACCTTCTGCGAAAGAAAAATCACACCTGGGTTTGGGGTCAGCCACAAGAAACCGCTTTCCGGCGGGTAAAGCAACAATTGTCGTCGTCTGGGTTACTAACCCACTATGATTCTGGAAAGCCTTTGCTCGTCACATGTGATGCATCCCCGTATGGTATTGGGGCCGTCCTGTCCCACAAGATGGAGAACGGGGCCGAGCGACCGATAGCTTTCGCCTCCCGCACATTGACTGCAGCGGAGAAAAAGTACGCGCATATCGAGAAGGAGGGCCTGGCAGTGGTATTTGCGGTGAAACACTTCCACCAGTACGTGTGTGGCCGCCATTTCACTATCGTGACTGATCATAAGCCTCTGTTGGGACTTTTCTGAGAGGATAAGCCAATACTGCCCATTGCTTCCGCACGGATCCAGCGCTGGGCTTTGTTGCTCGCTGCATACGAGTATTCTCTGGAGCACAAACCAGGAACGCAGATAGCAAATGCTGAAGCACTGAGCCGATTGCCTTTATCGACCGGCCCCATGTCGACCCCCACGACCGGTGAGGTAGTTGCAACCCTAAATTTTATGGACACCTTGCCTGTCATGGCATCACAGATCCGTGAGTGGACCCAGAGGGAGCCAGTCCTGTCAAAGGTTCGGCACATAGTCCTGTATGGTGGGCATCATAGACAGCTCCCAGGCGAGTTGTGGGCATTTTCCTCCAAGCTGTCAGAATCCAGCGTGGAAGACGGCACCCTCTTGTGGGGGACGCGTGTGATTGTCCCGGAAAAAGGCCAGGAGCTGATCCTAAGAGACTTGCACAATGGGCATCCAGGTGTGACCAAAATGAAAATGTTGGCCCGGAGTTATGTCTGGTGACCAGGCCTCGACACCGACATTGAGAAGATGGCCCAAAACTGCTCCATTTGCCAGGAGGATCAGAAGCTTCCGCCGGCCGCCCCCCTACATCACTGGGAATGGCCAGGGCGGCCTTGGGCCCGCTTGCATGCAGATTTCGCAGGCCCTTTTCAAGGATCCATGCTCCCTCTCTTAATCGACGCCCAGTCTAAATGGCTAGAGGTGGATAAGATGCAGGGGACAACATCCTGCGCAACAATTGAAAAGATGCGTTTGTCTTTTAGTACGCATGGCCTCCCCGAGGTGCTGGTCACGGATAACGGCACTCCATTCACGAGTGAGGAGTTTGCGAGGTTCATAAAGATGAACGGCATACGCCATATCCGCACTGCCCCTTACCACCCGGCTTCAAATAGGTTGGCAGAGCGCGCAGTGCAGACATTCAAAACAGGCCTAAAGAAGCAGTCTTCTGGATCAATGGACACGAGACTGGCTCGCTTTTTGTTTACTTATAGGACCACCCCCCATGCGGTGACTGGGGTAGTTCCCGCACAAATCCTAATGGGGCGGAGACTTCGCACCCGCCTTAGTATGATTTTCCCGGATATTGGCGCAAAAGTACGCCGCACACAAGAACGGCAGGGACAGGGATTTTCTCGGCATCGGCCGATTCGGCAATTTGCGCCCGGTGACCCAGTGTTCGTTCGGAATTTTGCTGGTGGTGCCCAGTGGGTTCCTGGCATAATCTTTCACCAAACGAGCCCTATATCTTACCAGGTGCAAGCCCAGGGTCGTCTCCAGCACAAACATGTAGACTACATTCGGTCCAGACGACTATCCCCTCCAAAGATTCCCCGCCCCCGGAGCTCATTTCTACAGCCGCAGAGACCAGAGACAATGGAAGGTAGTCCTCACAATCTTCCTCTGGTGCCTCACTCAAAGCCTGCGCAGGTCGTTACAGAACCGAATGGAGATGGAGACGCTGACATGACGGAGGCAGCAGACTCTGACTCCGAGATGGAGACACAGGACGCATCAGAGTGGGAATCCTTGGGTCCAAGGGACGTACAACCGTTACGCCGTTCATCACGGAAGCGCCGGTCTCCGTCTCATTACACGCCGCCTGATCCAGCTCCGCGTGCAAATGGTGTCCGGCCTGCGGCAAAACGAGTCCGACGCCCTCCTTCGCCAGGGTCTTCGGTGGATTCCTTGGACTTTGGGGGGGAGGGATGTTATAACCTGCCTGCTTACCATTGGCTGGGGACTAATGACAATCCCACAATCCTGTGGGAGTATGAGCTTCCCCAATGAGGGGGGCGGAGAAACCATTAGTAAACTCCATGTATAAATAGAGCTGTCCAGTTTGGAACCAGCAAGAAGGCGTGTGCAGCAAGGGAAGTTACTGCTGTTATATATATGTTATTGTAAATAAATGTTATTACTTTGTATCCTTAAACTCGTGCTGGATTCTTCGTGGCCCTTACAAAAGTATCCTTAGAGCGGAGAAGGCTGATGGGGGACCTCATCTAGGTGTACAAAATTACGAGGGATACAGATAGGAAGAAACTTTTCCCCTTAGTAGAGGGATCAATAACCAAGGAGCATTGATTTAAGGTAAGGAGCACAAGATTTAGAGGGGATTTGAGGAAAACATTTTTCCCTCAGAGGGTGGTGGGAATCAGGAAGTCACTGCCTGGAATGGTGGTAGAGGCGGGAACCCCCACAACATTTAAGAAGCATTTAGATGAAAACTTGAAACGTCATAGCGTACAAGGCTACGTACAAAGTGCTGGAAAGTGGGATTAGAACAGAAAGGTGTTGATGGCCGGCACAACTCTCTGGAATTAAGGTATGGGAATCAGCCATGAGGTAAAACGCTTCTTACACAATGGGGTAGTTTGGATCTGGAATGTCCTGCCTGCGAAGGTGGTGAAGGCAGGTTCAGTCACAGCGTTTGAAAGGGAATTGGATAATTATTTGAAGAAAACTTATTTGCAGGGCTGTGAAGGGAAAGGAGGGATTTGGTACTAGCTGAGTTGCTCTGGCAGAAGGCTGGTATGGAGATAATGAACCAAGTGGCCTCCTTCTGTGTTGTAAACAATTCAGTGGTCTTATTAAATGACGGAGTTAGGTTCGAGAGGCCAAATGGCCTAATCCAGCTTCCACTTCTTACATTCTTATCCTGTCACCCAGAGGCTATGTAAAGGTCAGAGTGCAGCTAGGTTGAGATGACGGAGCTGCAAGAATCTGTGCACTCTGGCAAGACCCATGTGTGAAATGAAACAACTAATTAAGCTGCACTTAGCCAGTCTAACTTACAGGCACATTTTATTAAGTGGCATTTCAGACCATCCATGCATTGAACTGCCTAAAGAACAAAAAAGTAGAAGAAAAGTTATGGCAGATTCTGAAACATGAAATCGATTGTTTTATCAATGTTGACCCTGTTGTTAAATATGGACATCTACCAAGTATATTTTTTCCTGTACAAGGTAGGTGAATTCTGATGTGTTTACACTCGAGGCAGTTCTACCCCTTCCCCCGCAAAAATGGGTGATAATATTAATTGCACATCATATCCTGCCGTATCAGATTTCACACCTACAGCTATCGGAGTTTGACATGTGGGAATATTCCATAGATGATGTGATAGAGAGGACTGCAGTCAGCCTTTGAAACCGCTTCAAGCATTGGAAAAGTTCCATCAGTTGTCAAGGTGACTATTGCCTTGATCCTGCCAGCTATTTCCACACAATAGGAGGTGAATCTCCCAATTTACAGTGCACAGCTGTATTACGTAATAGATACATTTGCCAGGCTACATTTGCAAAGATACATTTCAATGCTCCTAACACTGGAACGCTAGTCCATCGTCTGTCTGGGATTGTTGATGCCTACACCTGTGAATGATACACTGAGGAACAGGTAGCACTCAGGTTCTTGGTGTGGGTATCAACAGACCAGTATGTTGAAAAGGAAGCTCCGCTACCTTGACCCATTTGGTTGAGTTTTGCTGTAGGTCAGGTAATTGCAAATTGTTTCAAGGTGCTCTGCAAAGAACCATTCCCAAATACCTGTGGAAAGGTCTGGAGTCTACTAGGGGCAGTAGAAGACTCCAATGAGAGATCAGAAAAGATCTCTGCAGGCCAAATATTTACTCAGAAGGTGTAGCAAGTCACATCTTTATTTATGTTGCTAAACTTTCCAATGCCCAACAGTTATGCTTCGACAACACCCTCCAAACTCTCAGCAATTACCATCTAAAAGGACAAGGGCAGTAAATGCATGGGAACACCACCGCCCGCCAGTTCCTCTCCAAGTCATGAGTCATCCTCACTTTGAACTATATCGCCGTTCTTTCACAGTCGCTGGATCATAATCCAGGAACTCCCTCCTTTAACAGCACTGTGTGTGAAACTACACCACATGGACTGCAGAAGTTCAAGAAGGCAGCTCACCACCATCTTCTCAAGATGGGGCAACAAATGCTGGCCTGGTCAAATTAAAACAATACATTCCCAAATCCTGGACAAAAATCAATCACTGCTATTGCCCTAAGTTTTATTTCAAAATCCAAGAGTAGCAGATTTTTCCTTAACTATCTTATTCTGGCTGATCTGAAATTTACTCTCATGGCACGTTAATACATTAATTAAGTCAAATATTATCCAATCCAACAGTAGGTGGTGCAGGTGTGTTGTGTGTATTTTTTTCCTCTTTGTCTTCTACTTCCTAACCATCCCCAGGGAGAGGAGAAAATGAGGCGGAAAACCACTACCTATCCTTGCTGGTTTCACCTCTGAAATGAAGTTAGTGTAAAACCTCTGTAAATTGTCCAGAAACTGCAGGCAGTACAAGGGTTGTCACAACAGGCTGATGGAAGCACAGATTTCAGAAGCGAAGACAAAAGCAAATTACTGCGGATGCTGGAATCTGAAAAAAACCCAGAAAATGCTGGATAATCTCAGCAGTCTGACAGCATCGGTGAAGAGAACAGAGAGAGAAGAAGATTGTGTTTGACAAGCATGATCGAGTGTCAAGAAGAGGTCACTGATATGGGAAATAAATGCAATGGATGTGGTTTACGTGGACTGTCAGAAAAAGTTTGAAGAGGTACCACGCAGGAGACTATTAAAAAAGATCAAAACATATGGGGCGGGATTCTCCGACCCCCCGCCGGGCCAGAGAATCGCCGGGGGGGGGTGGCGTGAATCCCGCCCCCGTCGGCTGCCAAATTCTCCGGCGCCGGGGTTTTGACTGAGGTGGGAATTGCGCAGCGCCAGTTGATGGCCGCGATTCTCCAACCCGCGATGGGCTGAGCAGCCACCCGTTTTAGACCTGTCCCGCCGGCGTAAATTAGACCTGGTACTTACCGGCGGGACCTGGCTCTGCAGGAGGTCTCCGGAGTCCTCGGGGGGAGGGTGCGGGGGGACCCAGCCCCGGGGGTACCCCCACGGTTGCCTGGCCCCATCGGGGCCCACCAATCCGTGGGCAGGCCTGTGCCGTGGGGGCACTCTTTCCCTCCGCACCGGCTGCTGTGGACCTCCGCCATGGCCGGTGCGGAGACGAACCCCCCTGAGCGTGTGCTGGGAAATTGGCAGCAAAAGATGGAGAGGTGGAGGATGCTAAAAGGGCACACCAGTCTTGTCTGACGCACTTAAGCAGCTTCCAGTCTCAATATGAAAAGGCCTATCAGGACACGCAACGTGCAGTCCTGGTACGTGAAGAAACAGAAAAGCAGGTAGATGCATTGCAGAGGCAGTGTAGTGACCTAAAGGCAGCGTTAAGAGCACTCCATGCTGCCACCACAGAGCAAAGACAAAGCACGCTAGATCACGCAAAGTGCCGGAAGCAGATTGCAGAGTTGCAATCGCTGCTTTCAGTTCAGAAAGGATGCCAGGAAACCTTTGGAGCAAAATTAGATCAGGAAGACGTCCCTGATTGGGAAGAATTAAACGAGACAGCGCAGAGATATGTTCAGGGAACATGTGCGCAGGGAAAGCCACAAAAGAGGAAAGCGCCCCAACTCCCCACACAACAGATAGTTCAGGCTCCAATGAACCCAGTCACCACCCACCGCACAGCCACATCTGACGATGCAGAATTTCTATACTCCACCCCCTTAACAGTGACCCAATTACGGGACGCGTGTGATAAGATCACACCGTTCCTCCCCACCTCAGACCCCCACCATTTCTTTGCCACAGTAAAGCATCAGGCGACCATGTACGGCCTGGATGAGCGAGAGCATGTAAAGTTCACAGTTTTAAGATTAGACCCTTCAGTAGCAGCAGCCCTTCCCGACCCACAGATTTAGGAGGAGGCACCCTTGCAGAAATGCACACCGCGATCCTGGATGCGATCAGGTATAACCGGGGTGACCCCATAGATGGCCTCAACAAATGCAGGCAAAAGAAATCCGAGCACCCCACAGCGTTTGCTGGATGCCTGTGGATTCACTTTGCAGCAGTCTTTGGAGACTTAGACCGCGCCCATTTGTCCCCTGACAACATGGCCAAATGGACCCGGACCCTTATCTCCCATGCCACAGAAACAGGACAGAAAGCTTGTGCGAGTTATGATCCCTCAGAGGAGGCCCATAACGAGAAGTGGGTAGTGAAAAGATTGTTCCGCGCTTGGGAGCAATCTATACAAAGCAAACCCGCAGTCAAGAATCCCGAGGAAAAGCAGGCCGCCGCAGATATATAGGCAGTTACAACACACCAGAACCCCGCATGGGTAAATGAAGGAAAGAACAGCCTCCCACCCAAGTCACAGGAGTGTTACAACTGTGGACAGTTGGGACACTTCGCAAGAGAGTGCAATGCCCCTAGAAAGCCACAGAGAGCCCAGCAGACGGGCACTCTGAGTAAGAAGAAGACAGAGCCCATTCATAGCGTTAGTGCCCGTTCAGATCAGACGGTGTTCGGGCTCCCCCAGTTGGGTCTGCGACACCCTTTGGGATAGGTCCGGACAACCGGTAGTTGCAGCAAAAATTCGGGGACAGCCCATCGAGTTTCTCTGGGACACAGGAGGGTCCCGCACCACAATAAATTCCTCCACCCTGTTTCAAAAAGACACGTGGTCCACTACAGCCACCATCACCCTCAGCGGCTTTACAGGCCACTCACAGCAGGGACACATCACAGCCCCTGTACACATTCAAATCAGTACCATCACCACCAAGCACCCCGTGGTTTTAGTTGACCTGCCCCACACAGCAGAACACATTCTGGGAATCGATTTCATGAATTCCCACAATCTTTCATTTGATCCAGTCAACCAGTGTGTCTGGAAGATGGCAAAGTCTGCAAGAGCCCCCGCAACGCTCAACATAGGAGAATACGCGAACAAAATTAGCGCCATAGGCGAATTTTGGTTCAACCCGACCACACTTAGTACGGACAAGCAGGTTAGGGCAGTTCTGCAAAAGAACAGGGCAGCATTCGTGGCCCACAAGCACGACTGTGGACGGATGACTGGCTCCGTACAAATAACATGACCTGACCCTAGACCCCAAAAACAATATGGATTTCCCCAAGAGGCAGAGGGAGAAATCTCCAAGGTAATAGAAGGCTTATTAGAACAGGGCGTACTTAGATCCACTAATAATGCCCCGATTTGGCCAGTGAGAAAGCCCGATGGATCATGGCGACTGACCATCGATTACCGGGAACGCAACAAAATCACCCCCACAACAGCCCCCACAGTAGCAACAAGTCCCGAGACCATGCTCAAGCAGGGACTCAATTCCCGATTCTTTACGGTTTTGGACGTCAGTAATGGATTCTGGTCCATTCCATTGGCAAAGGCGTGCCAGTGCAAATTTTCCTTCACCTTTAAAAATCAGCAGTACACGTGGACATGCCTGCCACAAGGATTCCACAACTCCCCCTCCATTTTCCACCGACAGCTGGCAAATGGTTTAGCCAAATTCGCTCGCCCCGAATATCTGGTCCAGTACTTAGACGACCTACTACTGCAGACAGACACCAAGGAAGAGCACATTGAGCTTCTGTCCGAACTCCTGGAACTCTTACACTCAATCGGTTGTAAAGTCAACCCCAAAAAGGCCCAGATTTTGGAAGATAAGGTGATATATTTGGGAACAATTATCACACATGGTAAACGCGAGATCGAGCATAAAAGGATTGACTCGATTGCTAAATTGCCCCTTCCCCAGAACGTTTAAGCCCTCCGGTCGTTCTTAGGACTGGTTGACTACTGCCGAAATCACATTGACGGTTTCGTCAGCAAGGCAGCACCCCTCTCAGACCTCCTAAAGAAAGGAGCCCCCTGGGAATGGCTTCCGCAGCATACGGATGCTGTGGATGCGTTGAAGCAATCACTCATAGCAGCCCCCGCTCTACAAGTTCCAGAGCTGCTTTCCCCTTACGCCATAGAGGTAGCGACCACAGACTGCACCCTTTCGGCCGTGCTCCTCCAGGAATGGCACGAACAGTTAAGGCCCGTAGCTTACGCCTCCAGAATTTTAGATGCTGTGGAGCAGGGATTTTCAGCCTGTGAGAGGCACCTGCTCACAGTATTTTGGGCAGTTCAGTATTTTTCGTATATTACCGGCCTGAACCCCATCACAATTCTCACCGAACGGACCCTTCTCTTGCAGGGACGGGACATCACTGTTAAACGGACAAAGACGCACACCTTTTTAGCCGACAACTTACAGTACCCCCGCACCCCCCATGAATGTGAAATTATCTCTCCACACCACAACACTGGCCCCTTTATTGCTAAAACACCCCCCAGACAGGTAGGAAGTTCAACCCAGAGCCCCCAGCACACAGACACGTGTGAGCCCATAAAGATCTATGTGGATGGATCTTCCACAGTCTTGGATGGGAAGCGCATAACAGGTTGCGGTATTTATGTCGAGGAAGCGCAGGGATGTGCCCTAGAGGAAATATCATTAAAACTTCCAGGCCACTTAGGAGCGCAGGTATCAGAGCTCGCGGCCATCGCATATATAGTGGAACACCCAGATTCCTTCCCCAGCCCAGCAGGCATATACTCGGACAGCCTCTATGTCTGTAACAGCCTTACGGAATTCCTGCCCCTGTGGAAAGCAAGAGGATTTGTTTCCGCAGATGGAAATCTCCTCCCCTCAGCCCCATTGCTCCGTCACATTTTAGAGAGAGCCCAGAACAGGACTTTTGGGATAGTCAAAGTTCGTAGTCACCATTGTTCCTCCCCCCCCCTGGAAATGTAAAAGCCGACGAACTGGCTAAAGCAGGTTCCAGACATGGATGCTTTTGGACACCCTCCGAAAGCGCACCAGTGAATGCAGTTCAGGTCTCACAGACTAGGATCGAGGATCTAGTGGAGGCCCAGAAGCAGGACAGCAATCTCAGGGAGATTTTAAAAGGAAACTATCCAGCGCCCTATGAGAGATTTAAAAATGCACTGACCACACATGACGGTGTGGTGTTAAAAGACACCCTTTATGTGGTTCCAGAACAGGACAGGAATCAACTGATTTGTTTGTTCCATGACAATCATGGACATCAGGGAATCGATCCCACTACAGCCCACCTCAAGCAGCTTTGCTGGTGGCCGAATTTAAAGGCTGATGTAAATCACTACATCAAGAATTGTCTTATCTGCGCCCAGAATAATCCGGACAGATATGCCAAAAAGGCTGAGCTCAGTCACACCCGATCCATTAATGGCCCCTCGACTAACCTCCAGATTGATTTTGTAGGACCATTGCCCCTTTGCAGGAATGGTTATAAATATGTACTCGTGGTGATAGACACGTTTACGAAATGGGTGGAAGCATTCCCAGCCAGAACAAACACTGCAAAAACCACAGCCAAGATTTTGACCCACCACATCTTCACAAGATGGGGACTCCCCCGCAGCATTGAATCGGACCAAGGTTCCCATTTTACGGGACTTGTCATGAAGAACGTCCTCACGATATTTGGCATTACCCAAAAATTCCACATAGCATACCACCCACAGTTGAGTGGTATCGTGGAGCGCATGAATCGGACCCTAAAATCCACCCTCAGAAAAATGGTCCAGCAAAACAACACCACTTGGGATTCAGCCCTCCCTTTTGCGCTGATGTTTTTGCGAAATACAGTTTCAACTTCCACAGGTTACACCCCACACACCCTCGTGACTGGACGCCCCATGAAAGGCACAGAATTTTTATTAGGTTTAGACTTGACCAGCCCTAAAGTGACGGCCCTCACACATGAGAAAGCAGTCGTGCAATTAGTGGAGAATTTTAAAACAGCTCAGCTAGCAGCTGCAGTGAAATTCGGCACAAGAAAGAAACAGAGCAAGGCCTGTTTCGACAAGACAGTGCATGCGACTGAGTTCAGTGTAGGACAGCAAGTCATGCTCTCCGTATACAACCCCAGCACATTCCTGTCACCAAAGTACTCGGGTCGATACTCCATTGCGGACAAAGTAAGCCCTTCCGTAAACAAGATAAGTATCCCAACGGAAAGACTGCGTGGTTCCATATCAACCAGCTGAAGGCATACGGAACACAGTCTAACCACTCACACCACGTCATGCTCGATGCAGCACACCACACCCCGCCCACAGCCAACGTAACCCTACCATCCCCCAACACGTCCAGCCCAGCCACGGACTCGACCTCAACTCCACGCCCGAAATATACACTCCGCCCCGGAACACCCACACACTGCAGCAACAGCGACAGCGACTGTGACTCAGACAATACCCACAGCACACCTCCCTACTATCCCCATGCAACAGGACCCACACCCAGCGAATCCGACTACGACCCAGCAAATCCGACTACGATCCGAGTGATCCCTTCATGATCACTTTCCTAAACAAACCCCACCACCGACCACCGACCTACACTGATGACCCCGATTCCGTCCCCACACAACTAGACACCACCTATTGGCACAGAGACAACTCATACAGACTCGTCTGAAACGACGAGAGCGACCCCAAATCACACCATGCAGCCCTATCAGCCCTGATACACTTGAGAGTTTGGCATCCGGGAGAAGATGACAACCTTGAACAAAGAACAAAGAACAAAGAAATGTACAGCACAGGAACAGGCCCTTCGGCCCTCCAAGCCCGTGCCGACCATACTGCCCGACTAAACTACAATCTTCTACACTTCCTGGGTCCGTATCCTTCTATTCCCATCCTATTCATATTGAGTCTGACTCCCAAACCGCGAATCCCTTTGCGACCCTGTTCGCAACTGATAACTGAGGTGTCCAGATGATGTTTCAAAAGGAACCGCTTGGGAGAAAATGGTGTCCTTTCTGATGGAACCTGCAGCATGTTTTATGTTGTTTGTAGTGTTTTGTTAGATGTTGTATGTCAGACCGGAGATTTTTGTCCACGGCCCCACGCTTTTTCGGCCGAAACCTCTGAGGACTTGCCCACAGAGACTTGTAAAGGTCCCAGACGCCAGTTCAGCGGAACTCGTCTGTCGACAGATACCACAGACCCCCGTTCATAACTGCCCTTCTGATTCGAGGGAAGAACCACTAGGGCAGCACCCCACGATGACTACATTTCTTCCCGTTCTTGTCGGTTGTTCAGGCAGTGGAGAAATGGCTTGGGACCCAACCTGCCTGGGAACCCCCCCTCTGGTCAACTACGCTCGGGTAGGGGAGACATGGCATTGGTAGCCATCCTACCCGGGGACTCCATCCAACTCTTACCCGTCGCGGCCCATACGCACCTCATTTTGGAAATTTTAGTTCAAAAAGTTTTGGTTTGTTTCAAGTAACCCTTAGGTTGCCAACCACATGCTATTTACATCCTGAGACATTTGGATGGTAGATCGCACAGTCTGCGAGACGGCTCGCACTGGTTCATTATTTGAAAGTGTGTCTTGTCCAAAAATTCGGTTTTTGAAAAAGAAAATGAGGGAGTCACACATAGTGACCAATTATAAAGGGAGTAATTGGCACTAAAGGACAGACAGACTATCGTATGAGATGTTAAACCAAGATAGTTACAGACACGATGCTTGTTTCCACAGAACTCCAGTAGCTCCAGGACCAGAGAAGAGAAGAGAAGGGAAAGAAGAAGCACCATGAGGACTTCCTTCGGATGGTTCATCATCACAATGGACATTTGGTGGCGCGTGAACGTGAACCCCATGACTTCAAGGCCCCCAGCCGTTAATGTTTCACTTCCCCACAGTACCCAGAGCCCAGTCACCAGCGACACCACATCATCTTGGTGTGCCAGGTTTATAACCTTGTCCTCCTTGTCCTAGAATCCTTGTCCAATAGAATCCTTGCTGGTATTGGCGATACTCTGCTGCATCGTGCAGACTATGCGCCTGAGAAAATGGAGAAGGAGAGCCTACCGCGCTCGCACCCCGGTACATAGGATCAGATCCCCTATTTTCGGATACGACCAGACCCCCGACCCCCGCGATCTATAATAAAGAGCATTCATTTGCGGTTTTATTGTAAATAAAGAAATGTAAAGAAATGTTCACGAGCAATTGTACGATCCTGAGCTTGACTGCCAAGCCAGGAACCATGGGCGGGATTCTCCGCAATCGGCGCGATGTCCGCCGACCGGCGCCAAAAACGGCGCGAATCAGTCCGGCATCGCGCTGCCTCAAAGGTGCGGAATTCTCCGCATCTTGAGGGGCCGAGCCCTCACCTTGAGGGGCTAGGCCCACGCCGGACTGATTTCCGCCCCGCCAGCTGGCGGGAAAGGCCTTTGGTGCCCCGCCAGATGGCGCGTTTAGGACTTTGCCGTGCGGCGCATGCGCGGGGGCGTCAGCGGCCGCTCACGGCATCCCCACGCATGTGCAGTGGAGGGGGTCTCTTCCACCTCCGCCATAGGCGGAAGGAAAAGAGTGCCCCCACGGCACAGGCCCGCCCGCGGATCGGTGGGCCCCGATCGTGGGCCAGGCCACAATGGGGGCACCCCCCGGGGCCAGATCGCCCGCGCCCCCCCCAGGACCCCGGAGCCCGCCCGCGCCGCCTTGTCCCGCCGGTAAGAGAGGTGGTTTGATTCTCGCCGGCGGGACATGCTTTCCAGCAGCCGGACTTTGGCCCATCGCGGGCCGGAGAATCGCCGTGGGGGGGCCCGCCAACCGGCGCGGGCGATTCCCACCCCCGCCGAATATCCGGTGCCAGAGAATTCGGCAACTGGCGGGGTTGGGATTCACGCCAGCCCCCGGCGATTCTCCGACCTGGCGGGGGGTCGGAGAATCCCACTCCATGTGTATAAACAGCTATGATTTTGTTTGTATGGTTGAGGAAGTTAGAGTGGTGAAATGTTTGAGTGAGAGTAGCGTATTAAGGATAGTTAGAGGTTCCCACTTTTTGTTTTGTTTTGTAATGCATGTCCCTGTTTGACATAGCGCCCCTTAGAATTGTCAGTTAAAACATTTTTGCATAGTTATGGTCAGTGTAGAGGCCATGAAAGAAGTGCTCACCAGGTCAGGGAATGGAAAGCAACGTAGTTATGTGATGCTTCACGCTTCGCGTTAGGATCACAAAGAGGGAGTGTAGCCACCTAAATTGGCCAGCTCCCGATTTAAAATGGCTAACAGCAAAGGCTGATGGGAAAGTCAGCCAACATAGACAGAAACCAGCAGCTGCAGGTTTGCTGTGTATTTACCTCTGCAAATGCCAGACAACATCGATACCAGCGACCATCAGCATAACAAAGTAGCAGCCACCTGCATACTGATGAGCAATCCCCGGGAACAGTAAGTAACATTTTCGACACACAAAGCAAAGCCAGACTCCTCGGCGCCAGCAGGAGCCAACACAAAGGAGGTGAACGAGCACCTCAAGACCGCCCATCGATCAGGGAACCGCTCCAGTATTGGAGAAATCGAACCAAGCGATTGGGACAAAGTCCAATCACTTGGGACCAGGTACAGGGTCCGCCCCAAAAGGCGGGAAGCCCCTGGGGACTATAAGAATTGAGCCTCAAGTTCAAATCGCTCTCTCTTCACCTCTGCGTCCTGCCCGGGTCACCCAGCAACACAAACCAACATTGACCGTGACCGGTGCACTGACCCCCGACAGCAGTAAGTCTTAATTCAATGCTCGCTACGAGATAGGCGCTCCTAGCTACCAATCCGTACCAACGTCGAATCCCGCAGACTCAGAACCCGAACGAAAGGCCATTTGTTCCCCTGACCTGGTGGGCAAGTCCGAAGTTAAGTATAGGCCTGTTAGTTATAGAAGTAGCTTAGATGTAGAATTTGTGCATGAGTAGCGATTACTGTGTATAATAAATGTGCTTTGATTTAAATCTTACTAATCGGTGTACTGGGTTATTGATCATTACTCGGACTTGAACCTCGTGGCGGTATCATAAGGATACCTGGCGACTCGAGAGCAAAGGTAATAAAACAGAGCAATTGAACCAAGGAGAAAGTTAGCAACAGTATATTAATGAAGTAAATACAGGCTAAAGCCATGTTCAATGTTACCATGTTCCATGTTCAAACGCTACTGAAATAAGCGGTGTAAATGATGCTGATGGCCATTAAAGGAGGTGGAATTCAATATCTCTGTGATGGTACCTGCTTTATTTTTAGAAAACAGAAGTAACAACTATACCTTGAAGGAAGGAATTCTGTCAGACATGAAGAAAAAGAGAGATTTGGGGACAAAAATGGAAAATGCTGGACAATCTCAGCAGGTCTGAAAGCATTGTGGAGGGAGAATGGAGCTAACATTTCAAATCTGGATGACTCTTAGTCTCCTGCGTGGTACCTCTTCAAACATTTTCTGAAAGTCCATGTACACCACATCCATTGCATTTATTTCCCATATCAGTGACCTCCTCTTGGCACTGGATCATGCTTGTCAAAGCTGATTTTGGGACTTGGGTTCACAGAACATTGAAAGCAGCATCTCAAGTGAACCAGGCTTTGTGTTAAAAAGTAACCCTTTGCGGCACAGGATTTTGTGGTAAGAGGTTCCAGTATGGAATCTGAGAAATGCTGGTGAATCTATATAAAACTTCTGAAAAACTACGGGCGGGAAATCCCCGGGGGGGGGGGGGGGGGGGGGGGGGGGGTGGGGGGGGGGGGGGGAGGTTGGGCGGGAATCCCACCACGCCACCCCGACGCCGGCTGCCGTATTCTCCTGCACCTGTTTACGGGTGGGGGCAGGGATCACGCCGGGCCAGTCGGGAGCCGTTGGCAGCGCCCCCGCCCCCCCTCCCGGCAATGCTCCGGGCCCCGATGGGCCGAGCGGCCGTCAGTTTCTGGCCAGTCCCATCGGCGTGGATTAGACATGGTCCCACACGGCGGGACCTGGCAGGTAAGTCGGCTGGTGCGGGAGGGGGGCGCTGGGGGGTCTGACCCCGGGGGGTGGGTCCCCAAGGTAGCCTGGCCCGCGATCGGGGCCCACCGATCTGCGGGCGGGCCTGTGCCATGGAGGCACTCCTTCCTTCCGCGCCAGTCATGGCAGAGCCCTGCAGGGAAGACAACCCCCTGTGCATGCGCCAGAATACGCCGGCGGTTCTGCGCATGCGCGAGATCACGGCGGCTCTTTGGCGCATGCGCGAACTCGCGCAGCCCCTTCGACGCCGGCTGGCGCGGCGCCAACCCCTCTCGCGTCCACCTAGCCCCCGGAAGTGCGGAGAATTCCGCACTTTCGGGGGCTTGTGACGCCGGAGTGGTTCGCGCTGGTGGACTGGCATGGGGACTTGGTCCCCGCACAGGAGAATCCCGCCTTACAGTTGGAGCATTCTGTAGTTTTCAACTCCATACTACAAGAAAGATGTTGAGGCAATCAAAAGGGTACCATGGAGTTTTATTAGGGACACTACCTAGTGCAAGGAAATATAAATCCAAAGAAAGGTGTTTTAATTCAGAAATGCAAGTGACTGGTTGTTAAATGAGAGAATTACTCAAGTGACCAGGGCAGTTTTCGATATTTGAACACGTCAAAGGTGGCATGCCAGGGAAACCTGCTGCATGCAACTACAAGTTTCTGTTAAGGTGAACCTGCTTCTGAAGGTTCTAAGCTTTGGCAGAGGTAACTGCAAGTTGGTACCACTTGCTGGAAAGATTCCTGCAGACGATCTGTCTCACAAAGGTGGCACTGCCACTGTTATTTTTAACTGGCATGTAATCCTCTACATTATCAGCCAATTAACTGCCCACACAGGCATTGACCAATGGGTAAATTGATTGTTCTGCAGGCCCATCTCTTGCCCGTCAAATAAAACTGGCAATTTGGCACATCTATGCCTTAGCAGCTGAGGTGCAGTTCTAACAGCACTCTAGATGCTTGACCCCATCCAGGTCACAGCAACCCACTTAATTGACACCCCATCACCTGCCTTCAATATTCACTCCCTACAGCACTTTGAGGGGAATTTTCAAGTGGTATGGATCCTGTATGTTTACTGTTCTTCTAGGTGAAATTAATGAAATGAAAATCGCTTATTGTCACAAGTAGGCTTCAAATGAAGTTACTGGGAAAAGCTTGCAGGTTTGGAAGGTACGGTTGAAGGAACCTTGGCAAATTGCTGCATGCATCTTGTAGATGGCGCAAATGGTAACCATGGTGTGCTGTTGGGGGAGGGAGTGAATGTTTCAGTGGTGCATGGGATGCCGATCAAGAGATTTGTCCTGGATTTTAAAAAAAATTTAGAGTACCCAATTCATTTTTTCCAATTAAGGGGCAATTTAGCGTGGCCAATCCACCTAGCCTGCACATCTTTGGGTTGTGGGGGCAAAACTCACGCAAACACGGGGAGAATGTGCAAACTCCACACGGACCGTGACCCACAGCCGGGATCAAACCTGGGACCTTGGTGCCATGAGGCAGCAGGGCTAACCCACTGCGCCACCGTGCTGCCCTGCTTTGTCCTGGATGATGTCAAGGTTCTGCAATGTTGTTGGAGCTGCAGTCATCCAAGCAAATGGAAATTGTTCTATCACACTCCTAACTTGTGCCTTGTAGATGGCGGACAGGATTTGGGGAGTCAGAAGACAAGTAATTCGCCACAGACTTTCCAGCCTCTTATTTGCTCTTATAGCCACAGTATTTATATGGTTGGTCCAGTTACATTTCTGGGCAATGGTAACCACCAGGATGCTGACAGTGAGGTATTCAGCAATGGTAATACTGTTGAATGTCAAGGGGAGATGGCGAGATGTTCTCTTGTTGGAAGTGGCCATTGCCTAGTACCTGTATGGCAACAATGTTTCTTGCCACTTATCTGCTCAAGCCTGAATGTTGTCTAGATCTTGCTGCATCTGGAAACGGAAGGCTTCAGTATATGAGGATTGGATTTGCTTATTGTCACGTGTACCGAGGAACAGTGAAAAGTATTTTTCTGCGAGCAGCTCAACAGATCATTAAGTACATGGGAAGAAAAGGGAATAAAAGAAAATACATAATAGGGCAACACAAGGTACACAATGTAACTACATAAGCACCGGCATCGGGTGAAGCATACAGGAGTGTAGTGTTAATGAGGTCAGTCCATAAGAGGGTCGTTTAGGAGTCTGGTAACAGCGGGGAAGAAGCTGTTTTTGAGTCTGTTTGTGCATTTTCTCAGACTTCTGTATCTCCTGCCCGATGGAAGAAGTTGGAAGAGTGAGTAAGCCGGGTGGGAGGGGTCTTTGATTATACTGCCCGCTTTCCCCAGGCAGCGGGAGGTGTAGATAGAGTGAATGGATGGGAGGCAGGTTTGTGTGATGGACTGGGCGGTGTTCACGACTCTCTGAGGTTTCTTGCAGTCCTGGGCCAAGGACTGTGGACTGTGGCAGTTGCCATACCAGGCTGTGATGCAGCCCGATAGGATGCTTTCTATAGTGTATCTGTAAAAGTTGGTAAGGGTTAATGTGGACATGCCAAATTTCTTTAGTTTCCTGAGGAAGTATAGGCACTGCTGTGCTTTCTTGGTGGTAGCGTCGATGTGGGTGGACCAGGACAGATTTTTGGAGATGTGCATCCCTAGGAATTTGAAACTGCTAACCACCTCCACCTCGGCCCCGTTGATGCTGACAGGAGTGTGTACAGTACTTTGCTTCCTGAAGTCAATGACCAGCTCTTTAGTTTTGCTGACATTGAAGGAGAGCTTGTTGTCGCTGCACCACTCCACTAGGTTCTCTATCTCCCTCATGTAGTCTGACTCATCGTTATTCAAGATTATTATGGACATTATGGTCGTATCGTCAGCAAACTTGTAGATGGAGTTGGAACCAAATTTTGCCACGCAGTTGTGTGTATACAGGGAGTAGAGTAGGGAGCTAAGTATGCAGCCTTGCGGGGCCCCGGTATTGAGGACTATTGTGGAGGAGGTGTTGTTGTTCATTCTTATTGATTGTGGTCTGTTGGTCAGAAAATCGAGGACCCAGTTGCAGAGTGGGGAGCCAAGCCCTAGGTTTTGGAGCTTTGATATGAGCTTGGTTGGGATTATGGTGTTGAAAGCGGAACTGTAGTCAATAAATAGGAGTCTGATGTAGGAGTCCTTGTTGTCGAGATGCTCTCGGGATGAGTGTAGGGCCAGGGAAGTGGCATCTGCTGTGGACCGGTTGCGACGGTATGCGAATTGCATACGGTATGGAGCTGCAAATGAGAACGAACACTATGCAGTCATCACTTTAATTATCGCGATCTGTTATCACGGAGCAATTTTACACACTAAAATAAAAGGAAAATAGTGCGGATGCTGGAAATCTGAAATGAAAACAAACTGTGCTGGAAAATATCTGGCAGCATTGGTGGAGAGAAAAACAGAGTTAACATTTTGAGTTGATATGACTCTTCATCAGACGCACTTTGATTAAATTAAAGCTCAATCTCCTACAAGCCAAATTCATGCAATCTGTCCACATAATTTAAACTTTGAAGTTTAAAGTTATTTGTTACATTCCTGGCATCACAGGATGACCCCTGCTTGCTATGCTGGGGCCAGGGACCTTTGCACAGAGAAAGGGTGAAAGAACCTTGAAATGCTCCTCATCTATTACCAATCCAATAAAAACCCAAACATTCATTTAGAAACTTGCTAAAAGAACGCACACAGGTGGCTCTCCTCCCATGAACCTGAAAATAGGCTCTTTTCACCCGAAACAACCTACTCATACAAAGGAAAAAACATCCCAATGCCTCAACCAGCAGCAATACGAAGGGAAAATGCCAAACAACAGCCACCCCAGAGGCCACATAGAAACTAGGAGCCAAAAAAGTCAGGAAAAACAAACAAACAAGGCTGTGAAGCTCGGGCCACGCCAAAGCGAGAAGGAGCGACCCGCCACACAAGGAGGGAGCCCCCCCCCCCCCCCCCCACGAACCAGCGGATGGGTGGAAGATGTTTCTCTCAATGAAACCGCGAGAACCACAGGGAAGAGACGAAAAACGACATTCAAGCTGCGTTCAGGGGTGTCTCTACGGAAGCTCTGGCAACCATGCAGGTGGCCCTAGACAAGGCAGGGAGGTGACTGGAAGCGCAGGAAAACACCATTAAAAAGCTGGAGAAATCCGCAACAGACAAGGGCGACCGGATTGCCGCCCTAGAAAAAGAAGTTGCAAGTTTGGTCGTGACGCAGTGGAGCCTGAAGGGGAAAATCGACGACTAGGAAAATCGATCGAGGTGCCAAAACCTACGTATCGTGGGCCTGCCTGCCAGAGGGGGTCAAAGGTAGAACCCCACGGATTATGTGGCCCAAATTGTGGGCAACCTGGTGGGTAGAGGTAGCTTCCCCAACCCACCAGAAATAGACAGAGGCCACCGGTCACTTCGCCCAAAGCCCAGAGCAGGGAAGCAGCTGAGGCCGATAATCACCAAAATGCACCGGTACCAAGACCGGAAACGAATCCTGCGCTGCGTAAGACAAATAAAGAACTGTAACTGGGAAGGTCACTGGATTCAGATACATCAGGAATTGGGGCTTATCTGGCGGAGCGCCGGGCAGAATTCAACTGGACGAAGGTCGCGCTGTATAAGACGACGTACGGTTTGGGATGCTGTACCCAGCCAAGCTCTGTGTCACATTTCAAGGCAGGAAGCACCTTTTCACGGCCCCTACAGATGCGGACAGGTTTGTACTGGAAAAAGGACAAGAGAAACATCAGCTGGGACAGAGATGAATAGACCATCAGAAGAGACTTTTATTTTTTGATTTGCTAACTGTGAACCGACATGATGACACTTTGTGCGGGACTGCATGCCTCGTTCTAGGGACGAGGGAGGAAACAGAGGAAGGAAATAGCGAGAGCAGCAGAGCGCAGGAAAGGGTGAAGGGAATGGCAGGTAGGGAGCTCAGGGAACAGGCGACGGGAGGACACACAACCAATCCCGGCAGGTGGGGAAACACACTATTGGGGTAGCTAGCACCGGGAAGCATGCAGGAAAGAGAAGCCACGCGCCTCTCACACAAGGGGGAAAGCACCTGGCAAGGGGGGGGGCAGCACACATTGGTAACCGGAGGATGACTAGGGGAAGAAACAGAGGGAAGGGAGACGGGGAACGGGGGGGGGGGGGGTGAGGGAACAGCTACAGGAGGGGAGGGGAGGAAGGGTGGGGGGGGGGGGTGCAAAACACCACAAGAGAAACACAAGAAGAAAAAGAAAGGGCATTAGGCTGACTACAACAGGCCATATGTGGCAACAAAGTGACACCGCTCGCAACCACTTTGGAGGGTCCCTAAACAAAGGGAAACCCCAGAATGCAGGGACTCACCCACATGGCGTACACACAGTTGGCGGCCATGTTGGGTGCCTCCTGGACATGGATCCAACGTCATGGGGAGAACGGTGATCTTGGACAGCCCCTTAACAAAGGGAAACCCCAGAGTGCAGGGGCACATCCACCAGGCACATATGGGTGATCCCGCAGTAGCGGGGGGGGACAAAAAAAAACCTCAGGATAGTCACCAGAACGTCAGAGGTCATAACAGCCCATTGAAAAGATCCAAAGTCTTCACCCACCTGAAAAGTTTGAAAGTCAACATAGTCTTCCTCCAAATGATGCACCTGAGGGAGAACGACCAACTGCAGGTAAGGAAGGGCTGGGTGGGACTGACCTACCCTTCCTGCTATGAAATGAGGGCCAGGGGGGTAGCCATACTGTTAAATAAGAGGACAGTGTTTATGACGACAAGGACGGCTGCAGACCCAGGCGGGTGGTACGTCGTGGTCAGCGGTGTCCTGGACGGAGCACCGGTAGTCTTGGTGAACGTGTATGCTCCCCCAGCTGGGACGACACAGAGTTTATAAAAAAGACCATGGTGGAAATCCCCAACTTAGTTACTCACCGACTAATCAAGGGCGAGGAATGCAATGGTGCACAGGACCCACGGACAGACAGGTCGAACCCCAAAACCGGAATAACCTCCAATATGGTGAAAGAACTCGGCATATTCATGGAGCAGATGCGGGCTGTGGACCCATGGCAGTTCACCTACCCGGGGGAAGGGGTCTCCTTCTTCTCCCAAGTACGTAACATATACACACGGATCAAATTTATAGTGGGTAAATCGGTGCTTTCAGGTCTAATAGGAGCAAAATATTCTGCGATTGTAATCTCTGACCACGCTCCGCATTACACGGATGTGAGGTTAGAGACGGGCCGTACCCAACGCCACCCATGGAGGTTGGACACTGCCCTCTTGGCTGATAAGGCTTTCTACGAGAAAATATCACAGGCCATAGGCGAGTATATTACTAACAACCAGAATGGGGAGGTCTCACCTTCCACGTTCTGGGAGGCGCTGAAGGCTGTGACCAGAGGTGAAATGATTGCTTACAAATCATGGAGAGATAGGGAAGAGAAGGTGGCTAGGCAACAACTCCCACCTGGAAGTAGACTGGTGATATTCCAAGGCCCTGATCATAGAGCTCCTGAGCGGAGAGGAAAAAGCTACAAATGGACTTCGACCTGCTCTCTACGAGGAAAGCAGTGCACCAACTCCACCAGGCATGGGGGATCTTGTACGAGCACGGAGACAAAGCCAGCCACCTGCTGGCTCACCAGCTGAGAAAGCAGGCAGCCGCGAGGGAAAGAGCCCAGGTTAGGGATATCAAAGGCAAACTAGTAGCGGAGTCGGAAAATATCAACAAAGCATTCAAGACCTTCTACTGGGGCTGTACACCTCGGAGACCACAGCAGGGGACATGAGGATGAAGCAGTTCCTTGATGGACTGGACATGCCAGTCATGGAGAGGATAGGAGACAGGGCCAGGGAGCACTGCTGGAACTGGGAGAAGTCATGGAGAGCATCAACTCCACGCAGGAGGGCTAAACAACAGACCAGCGGTTTCCCGGCGGACTTCTACAAAACATTTGCAATGGCATTGGCCCTGCGGGAGATGTCCACAGACTCGCTGGTGAGGGGGTCCTGCCACCTGCGCTAGCGCAAGCCTCAATCTCGCTAATACCCAAGAAAGATAAAGATCGACCAGAATGCGATTCTTACAGGCCCATTTCGCTGCTAAACGCACACGCAGACATATTGGCCAAGATCCTAGACAAGAGGCTGGAGAACTGCGTACCGGAGGGTGGTAGCGGAGGATCAAATGGGCATTGTCGTAGATAAACAGCTAACATCGAACATCAGGTGCCTACTAAACGTATCCATAGCCCCGTTCGGGGAGAGAACACCCAAGGTGATCATCCCTCGAAAAGGCCTTCAACAGAGTTGAATGGCGGTTTCTCATAGAGAGGCTCGGGCTTGGAACGGGGTTCACCACCTGGGTGAAACTCCTGTACAATGTTCCCACAGCGATCATACTGACAAATACCACCAGCTCTTAAGTACTTCCAGCTGCACAGATGTCTGCTGTCCCCGCTGCTGTTCGCCCTGGCGATCGAACCTCTGGCGATTGCACTTAGGGTGGCAAAGAATTGGCAGGGTGGCAAAGAATTGGCAGGGGTTCTGGAGAGGAGATAGAGAGCACAGAGTCTCACTCTATGCGGATGACCTGCTCCTCTACATCTTGGACCCGCAAAGCAGCATGGAAGGAATCATGGCGCTCTTGAAAGAGTTTGGAGCCTTCTCGGCCTACAAACTTAACCTGAGCAAAAGCGAGATCATTTCGGTGAATCCGCAAGGTGGAGGGACTAGAGGGACATTTAAACAGGCTACCTTGGGATCCAATTTACTCATGTCTGGACAGGGATGCACAAATAGAACCTGACCAGCCTGATGGAGGAAGTAAAAAAGGACCTGCAGAGATGGAACACACTTCCACTTTCCCTGGCAGGGAGAGTGCAGAACATCAAGATGAACGTACTGCCCAGGTTCCTCTTCCTGTTCAAATCCATTCCAATCTACATCCCCAAGGCCTTCTTCAACTCACTAGAAAAACTGATCATGGTGTTTAGTGGGGGAGGAAGAAAGGAAGAATCCCAAAAAGGGTATGTTGCCGCTTCTTTTCTACTTTGTCTTTTCTGTGGCTCTGTTACAATTATGGCAATCAGTGAATTTGCCTTCTTTCTATGGTATCTCTGTCCGAATGCTTAGAGTCGCCAGGTATCTAATGAAACCACCACAAGTTTTAACCGGCTATCGATCAAAGAGCCAAACACCAGTTAGTTAGTTCAAGGTCAAGGGTACTTTATTTACACACAATTAGTCATGCAACATAAACACAACTAGTTAACTACACCTATCGACTAAGACAACCTGTACTTAACTTCGGGCACCCGGCTTAGGTCAGAAAACAGTGGCCGCTGTTCAATTTTGGATATCTCGGGTTCGAAGGAGTAACTGCTGCTCAGCTGGGCTCATCCGTCTGGTAGCGGGCGTTGAACTTGTACTTGCTTCTGCTGTTGCTGCACTTGGCGATGGCCGTGACCAGGATACCAGGGCCAAGAGAGAGCGAACATATGACGAACTCTTCTTATTATACTCGGGGGGTGGTCCTTCAATTTGGGCCTTACTAATTGGGTGATCCCTGATCACTCCGTTCGATTCCTTAACCAATAAGTGGGTGGGGATCTGGATGGCTGGGCGTGTCCCAAGCAGTCACTGACCCTGTTGTTTGCGTTTCCCATGAACAGGGAGTGGCGCCGAAATGTCTGTGACTGTACCGGTCGCTCGAGTACCAGTCCTTTGTTTTGGTGAAGATGGGCCATCAAATGCTAATCGCCCCCATTAAAATGCTAATTGGACGGAGTTTTGATACCGTCTGGACTTCTTGCTTGCAAATATGCACTTCAGGCTCTGAGCCTGCCTGAGTCTTGGCTTGTCCATTTTACCTGCCAGGCTTTGCGAGTTTTTCTGTACCTAGTTGGAAGTGGCCATCCCAGATGGCTACACTCCGTCCTCTTGATCCCCAACGCAAAGCGTGAAGGATCACAATACTGGGTCTTCTTTGTTCTCTGAAATGCCGGGTACCCTTAACCAAGGACAGGTTCTACTCTACTCTGTCCTATGGGTCAAAAACATTAACCTAATTTTCCATAAACAACACATGTCTAAGAATTTCTAGGGGGGCATTTAACATTCAGTAAAAAGGGTAACATGTAACTGTCTCTAACTAGACTACACTCATGCTGCTATTTAACAATCAAAGAACTTATCTTACAATACAAAAAAATCCGATAGCAGCATCACATTTCTTCCTATTACTAACATTCATACACATGTTATGGGCGAGGCGTTTTCAGAACCCCAAAATGTATCATGGAGTTCAACCAACCTCCCCCTTTAATGTATTTGTTGCTTTACCTAGCACACGGCTTGCTCCCTAGGTGTGGGATTACAATTATGGACACATGAGTTTTTAAACACAAAACAATGTTTATTCCATGAACTCAACTTAACATCTTAAATAAACATTGGATCTCTTAACACCCCTTACTTCAAAGATAACTCTGAAAATATTACAACAGTAAATAATTCCTCAAAATGTTCCTTCAAACTTCCAAGAGACTTAACACCTTTAAACAGAATCACATCAGGTTAAAGGCTTTACTGTTATGAGTTTAAATCACCCAAATGATCCAGAGATAGTCTTTCATGGCAGAGATCACAGCAAATCCAGCTCACTGCAAAACACAGACACTCCCCAAGCTCTTTTCCTCCAAACTGCAGCTCTCTGGAAACACACAGACACACACAAGCTGCTTTTCAAACTGAAACTTCAAAATGGCTGAACTGCTCAGCTCCACCCACTCTCTGACATCACTGTTTTCTTAAAGGTACATTGCTTAAACATCCATGTCTTAAAGGTACTCCCACATGACTCACAGAAAATAAACTTTATTAACAAAAACAACAACCGCGGAATTTATGAAAGAGGAAGATTCAGAAAGAGTGTGGGGGTGCTGGAGTCTGAGGAAAGGGCTCTAAATGTGTATATTGGAGGGCGGGAGGCTCTCCTCCTCCATTTTCGCAATCTGATTGTCTGGATGATACTGTACAATATGGCTATCACTAGTAATACTTCCATTGTGTAGGACAGTGAATACCACTTGACAAGATTTTCACACCATGTGAGGGTATCGGTGGCTGGGCCTATGTGTGGTGTAGTGCCCGGGCTGAGGGTATTATGTTGGGTAGTCGTGTTCGGGGCCTGTGTGGTGAGGGGGGTAGGGATGGATAACGCGCGCAACTGTACTGTTCCAGCAACGATCATGATGCCGATCATTGGGGTCGTCTTCATCTTATTCAGGTTTTCCTTCACCTTCGAGTATCTTCGTACCTTTCAAAGGGAACAAGCATAGCATCTGTTATAATCGTGTGGTTTAACATCTCGTATGTCTGTCTGTGTCTCCTTAATGGGATTCTAATTTCCCATTAGAATCGTCACATTATGTGACTCCCTCTTGTTTTTTTAAACAACCATTTGCGAGACAAGACATCTGGAAAAAAAAATTCTGTGTCACAGTGCGAGCACTCTCGCAACCTGTGGTCAATGGACTGAGTGGGCGGATAATCTCTCCGTCCTCTGCACACTTGTTTTTCCAACCAAGTGTTTCTGACATGTAAATAGTATGTGGGGGATAGCAACCAAAGGGTTACTGGAAAGAGCAAAAGATGTGGTAAAAAGCATTCTTTAAACCACAGGACGAGAAAAGAACAGCAAAAGAGTTTCAAAAACAAGTATCCGAATGGGGTGGTGCATATGATCCACGACAGGGCAAGAATGGGCGGGATCTCCGGGAAGGGCGGTGACCAGTGCCATTGTTCCACTACCCAGCTTGGCAGACCAAATGTATAGGGGGTCCCCAGGCAGGGCGGGGATAAGTGCCGTTACTCCACTGCCTGAGAGACCTTCCAAGAGCGGTAAGAATTTGTAACTTTTTGGGCTCCAGACAAACTTGTTTCACTAACTGCAATGTGGCGTCAGAAGAGTAATTATGACTGCATCAAGAAAAAGTGTCCGTGAGGACGACACACAAAATCATACAAGAGAGAACAAACAACATTTAAACACAAACTAAACATAAAAGCGGGCAGGTTCCATCAGCGTACAGGACACCGTAAATCTCAATCGGTTCCTGACTGTCATCATCTGGACACCTCAAAAAGAGTTTCAAAGGGGTTACCATGGTGGGAGTCAGACTCGGAGTCATCACCATCTCCCAGGTGACAAACTCGTTCATGGAGTTTGTGCTGTCGCTAGGAGCCGAATCAAGCGTCAGGGTGAAATTTGATTCTGGGGGCTTGGTCAAAGGTCATGTCTGTGGACGTGCTGCTGCTGCTGGGGGAGGGGTAACTCGGGTTGTCAGTGGGTGGGTCCTCATTGTCTGCCATCGCCAATGAGAGGTGGTGCGAGTGGCTGCACTGCGTTCCATAAAGCTTAAGCTGATTTACATGGAACCATCCTGACTTTCCATTCGGATACGTGCTTTTATAAACTGAGGGGCTTACTTTGTCCGAGATTGAATAGGGTCCTGCAAATTTAGGGGAGAGGAATGAGCTGGGGTTGTATAAGGTGATCACTATTTGCTGTCCGACTGTATACTCTGTCGGGTGTACTGTTTTATCAAAGCAGGCCTTACTCTGCTTTCGTTTAGCGCCTAGTCGAACAGCTGCAGTGATCTGTGCTGCTTTAATATTCTCTACCATGTGCTGGACTTTCTCATGGGTCAGGGCGGTGACTGCGGGGCTGGCCAAATCAAGTCCGAATAAGTATTCGGTACCCTTCATGGGTCGTCCGGTCATGAGGGTATGGGGGGTATATCCTGTTGAGCTCGACACTGTGTTTCTAATAAACATCAGTGCGAATGGGAGCACTGTGTCCCATGTCGTGTTGTGCTGCTGCACCATTTTTTTAAAGTGTGGCCTTTAGTGTCCGATTCATGCGCTCCCCAATGCCGCTGATCTGCGGGTGACAGGCAATGTGGAATTTTTGTTTAATCCCAAATATCGTCATCACATTTTTCATGACCCTGCCCGTAAAGTGGGAACCTTGGTCCGACTCAATGCTACCGGGAAGTCCCCATCTCGTAAAAATTTGCTCGGTTAAGATCTTCGCCGTGGACTTGGCTGTGTTTGTTCTCGAGGGGAACGCCTCGACCCATTTCGTAAATGTGTCGATTACCACTAACATATACTTGTATCCATTTCTGCAGGGGGGGAGGGAACCAATATAATCCAATTGAAGGTTTGTCCACGGGCCATTTACAGGGCAGGTGTGTCGTAGCTGGGCTTTTTTCACGTATCTATCTGGGTTGTTTTGAGCACAAATTAAACAGTTTTCGACATATTGGGACACGTCGGTATTCAAATCAGGCCACCAGCAGAGGGGTCTGAAGTGGGCAAGGGTGGATTCAATCCCTTGGTGTCCATGTCCGTCATGGAACTTCCAAATTATCTCATTCCTGTCCTGGGTGGGGACTGCATAAATTCCATCTTTTAAAACGATTCCCTCATGGACCGTCAAAGATATCCTAAACTTTTCATCGGGGGCTGGGAAGTTTCCTTTTAAAATTTATTTTAATGCTTCGTCTTCTTTCTGTGACTGGGCTAGGTCTTGGATGTTGGTCTGTGAGACCTGAACTGCGTGTACTGGGGCACTCTCGGGGGGGTTCCCAAAAGTGGCCATGTCGTGAGCCTGCTTTTGCTAGGGCGTCAGCTTTCACGTTACCGGGTGGGGAGGAACGATGGTGACTTCTTACTTTAACTATGCCATATTTCCTGCCTTTAGCTGTCTGGAGGATATGTTTGAGCAGTGGGGCTGAGGGTAGAGGTTTTCCGTCGGCGGAAATAAATCCTCTCGATTCCCACAGGGGCAGGAGTTCTGTTGCAGACGACAAACTGTCCGAATATATGTCTGCAGGGGTCGGGAATGAATCGGGGTGCTGGACAATGTACGTGATGGCTGCTAACTCGGCTGCCTGTGAACCGAAGTGTCCAGGCTACTTTAAAGCATGTCCTTGCGCGTCTTCTACATAAATACTACAGCCTATTATCCTATTTCCCTCAAGACTGTGAGGAGCCATCTCTGTAAATTCTCAGTGCTTTGTCTGTGGGCTGGGGTCCGATACCTGTCTTTCTTGGTACCGACTTGGGAACAAAGGGGCCTGTGCTGTGCTTGGGGGCTATGATCTCGCACTCATGTGGGGTCCTGCATAATGCAAATTATCGGCCAGAAATGTGTGCGTTTTTGGCCGTTTTACAGTAATGTCGCGTCCCTGTCGGAGTAGGGTCCACCGAGCTGCTCGAATTTGGCTTACTGTGCCGTCTTTTAGTCTGCATCCAATAAAAGCTGGGTTGGGGTGTGTTCGGTCAAAATGGTTACTGGGTTGAGTCCTGTTATGTACGAGACGTACTGTACCGCCCAGAAAACTGCTAACAGATGCCTTTCGCAGGCTGAAAATCCTTGTTCGACCAGATCTAAGATTCGTAATGCAGGGGCTTTGGGTCCCAGACGATCGTGCCTTTCCTGCAGGAGTACGGCCGAAAGGGTTTGGTCTGTGGTCGCTACCTCTATCGCATATGGGGAGTGTGGATCTGGGGCTTGCAAAGCAGGGGCTGTGCTCGGGGCGCGTTTCAATGCATCCACGGCATCCATGTGCTGTGGAAGCCATTTCCATGGTGCCTGCTTCTTTAGTAGCTCAGAAAGTGGGGCTGCTTTTGTGGCGAAACCGTCTATATGGTTCCTGCAATATCCAACCAGTCCTAAAAATGACCGGAGTGCTGTAACATTTTGGGACAAGGGCAAATTTACAATGGAGTCAATGCGTTTGAGTTCTATTTCCTGCTTTCCATGCGTGATGACCGTACCGAAATATGTGACATTTTCCTGAAGGATTTGGGCTTTCTTGGGGTTAATTTTGCATCCAATCGTTGTAAGGAGTTGTAATAATTCAGAAAGAAGTGAGATGTGCTCTTCCTTGGTGTCCGTCTGTAGGAGCAAGTCGTCCACATACTGAACAAGGCATTCTGGACGGGAAAATTTAGATAAGCCGTTTGCCAATTGTCTGTGAAAAATGGAGGGGGAGTTGTGGAAGCCTTGTGGAAGGCACGTCCACGTGCACTGCTGTCCCTGGAAAGTGAACACAAATTTATACTGGCATGCTTTGTCCAGTCGTATGGACCAAAACCCATTGCTGATATCCAATAATGTGAAAAATTTTGACTGGAGTCCCTGTCTCAACATGGTCTCGGGGCTCGTGGCAACGGTGGGGGCTGCTAGGGGAGTCACTTTGTTCTATTCTCTGTAGTCGATGATCAGTCACCATGATCCATCGGGTTTTCTTACTGGCCAAATCGGGGCATTATTTGTCGATGCAACGGGTTGAATCATGCCTTGATTCAATAAACTTTGAATTACCGTGGCTATCTCTCCCTCGGCTTGCTGGGGGAAGATGTACTATTTCTGGGGCTTGGGTTCGGGACCTGTAATGTTTACTACTCCTGGGATTTTGCCGCAGTCGTGCTGCCTTATGTCTTTTCAAGGCCTCTCTAACCGCTTTGTCTGTGGTGATGGTTTGTGGGTCAAACCAGTACTCTCCTAGTGAGCTGATTCTATGGGCATAATCTCCTACTGTGAGCGTGGCGGGGGCTCGCGCTGCTCTAGCCATTTTCCATATGCATCGGTTGACTGGGTCAAATGAAAGGTTGTGTGTACTCATGAAATCGATGCCCAGGATGTGTTCTGCTGCCTGGGGCAAGTCTACTAAAACAACCAAATGTTTTGTCCTAATATTACTGAGCTGTACGTCCACAGGGGCTGTGATGTGTCCCTGCTGGAGGTGACCTGTAAAGCCACTAAGGGTAATGGTATCCTTAGTGGGCCATATCTCTTTCTGGAACATGATGGAGGAGTTTAACGTGGTTCAGGACCCTCCTGTGTCCCAAAGGAACTCTATGGGGTGTCCCCGGACTGTGCCTGCAACTACCGGTCTTCCAGACTTATCGCAAAGGGTATCGCAGACCCAAGTTGGGGAGCCCGTACACCGTCAGTCAGTGCCATTCATGGCTGAAGTATCTGGTCGGGCGCTAATTCTGTGAATGGGTCGGGTATTGTTTCTGGGGGGGGTGCGTTTGGGTGCTGATTCCTTTGCTGCTTTGGGGTGGCATTGCATTCTCGGGCGTAATGTCCTTCGTGTCCGCAATTGTAACAATCTTGTGTCTTGGGGTGCTGCGCTGTACTTCTGCCTTCATTCACCCATGCGGGGTCTTGGTGTGCCCTTACTCGATTCATTGTGGCGTCTACTCTCTCATGCTCTGTCTTTTTCTGTACAGGCTGTTCCCAAGTTCCGGACAATCATTTCAGAACCCACACTTCATTGTGTTCTGGGTCTGAGGAGTCATAGCTGGCGCCTGCCTTCTGTCCTGCCTCTGTGGCATGGGATACTAACGTACGGGTCCATTTGGCCGTATTGGCTGCTGATAAATGGGCGCGTGCTAACTCACCAAATACAGCAGTAAGATGGATCAAAAGGCGTCCAGCAAACGCTGTTGGATGCTCTCCCTTTTTCTGCCTGCACCGGTTGAGTCCGTCTACCGGATCTCCTCTGTTATATCCTATGTCTAAAATAGCCGTTTTCAATTCTTGGGGGCTACCTCCTCCTACATTTTGTGGGTCGGGAAGGGCTGAACTAACTGAGGGGTCTAAGCACATAACTATGAGCTTAACCTGCTCCGGCTCGTCTAAATCATACATGAGGGTTTGTTGTTTCACTAACTTGAAAAAGTGACGTGGGTCCGATGTGGGGTGGAAAGTATCTATTTTCTCGAGGGCATCTCGTAACTGGGTGATAGTTAATGGGGTGGTGTACACAAAATCGGGTTGGCCTTTCGTGGTAATCCTGCGCTGTGTGGTAGTGGGGTTCATTGGGTTGGGTGCTGCCTGTGCAGTCGGTGGTGCGGGTGCTTTTCTTTTCGAGGCCTGAGGAGCTCTATTTTGATTCTCCGTCTCACTTACGTACCGTTGGGTTGTTTCACTGAGTTCCTGCCAATCGGGGCCGTCTTCCTGGGCTAGTTGTGGGCCAAAGGTGTCTCTAAACCCATTTTGAACAGATAGCAGGGATTGCAACCTTGCAATTTGCTGCCTACAGTTGGCATGATCCACCGAACTCTGCCTCTGTTCCGTGGTGGAACTGTGGAGTGCTCGGAGGGCTGCCTTCAAATCATCGCACTGTTTCTTTCCTGCTGTACCTGATTCTCTGTCTCTTCTCGTACCATTACAGCATGTTGTGTGTCCTGGTAGGCCTTATCGTATTGGATTTGGAAGCTGCTAAGGTGGGCGAGACAGGATTGATGTGCCCTCTTGACATCATCCATTTCCTTGTCCTTCGCCGCTAAATGCTCCCGGAGCTGTATATTTAATCTCTCACTTTCACTGATATCTCCCTCTCTACTTCTCTCCTGCTCCTCAAGCTGCTTGCGGAGCGTCCTCACGACCTCCTCTGTGCCTCGCAATTATGCCAGATAGGACACGATTGCCATCGGCTTACGAACCTCAGTCAAACTCTTCTTATGGATCTCGGTTAGGCTGTCCCACCAAGTCTGTCCTATGCTGCCAGGACCTGTCTCTTCATTCGCGCAAAACTCGGACCATAGGGGCCATCCTTTCCCCTTTAGGTATCTCCTAATCTCCTCTTCCCATACAGGACACTGTTCTGATCCATTGGTCGCTGCGACCTTGGGCTCTTGTGGATGCATAAGGCGTTCCATTGCCTTCATGGCCTTCCCTACATTTACTTCTGACTCCCGGAAATTTGGAACAAGGGGAATAAAGCGGTCGTGCAAACATGGGTACGGCTCAAGCAATTTTCCGGTTTGCGCAACTCCCGAAAGTTTCACGTAACAAAATCTATCGCGGTTACCTTATATCCCTTTGTTAGTCCGCATGCAAGTTACACACTTCCGAATTTTGGAGGTTTGATCGATACTGGTTTCACTTGTGGTTTCTTTTACTTTGCCAATTTGGATTCTAATTCAAACGCTTTGTGGGTTCTCTCGGAGTGACACAGTTACTTCTGGGTCGAGTCCCGGCGTAGTCGCCAATAACTGTTGCCGCTTCTTTTCTACTTTTTCTTTTCTGTGGCTCTGTTCCAATTATGGCAATCAGTGAATTTGCCTTCTTTCTATGTCATCTACGTCCGAATGTTTAGAGTCGCCAGGTATCAAATGATGCCACCACAAGTTTCAACCGGCTAACGATCAAAGAGCCAAACACCAGTTAGTTAGTTCAAGGTCAAGGGTACTTCATTTACACACAATTAGTCATGCAACATAAACACAACTAATTAACTACACCTATCGACTAAGACGACCTGTACTTAACTTCGGGCACCCGGCTTAGGTCAGAAAACAGTGGCCGCTGTTCAATTCTGGATCTCTCAGGTTCGAAGGAGTAATTGCTGCTCAGCTGGGCTCATCCGTCTGGTAGCGAGCGTTGAACTTGTACTTGGTTCTGGTGTTGCTGCACTTGGCAAATCCGTGACCGGGATACCAAGGCCAAGAGGGGGCCAAGAAAGAGCAAACATATGGCAAACTCTTCTTCATATACTCGGGGTTTTTTTCGCACTCTTTAGGGCGGTCCTTCGATTTGGGCTTTACTAATTGGGTGATCCCTGATCACTCCGTTCAATTCCTAAACGAATAAGTTGGCGGGGATCTGGATGGCTGGGCGTGTCCCAAGCAGTCACTGACCCTGTTGTTTGCATTTCCCATGAACAGGGATTGGCGCCGAAATGTCTGTGACTGTACCGGTCGCTCGAGTACCAGTCCTTTGTTTTGGTGAAGATGGGCCATCAAATGCTAATCGGCCCCATTAAAATGCTAATTGGACGGAGTTTCGATACCGTCTGGACTTCTTGCTTGCAAATATGCATTTCAGGCTCTGAGGCTCTGAGCCTGCCTGTGTCTTGGCTTGTCCATTTTACCCGCCAGGCTTTGCGAGTTTCTCTGTACCTTGTTGGAAGTGGCGATCCCAGATGGCTACAGGTACTACAGTGTGCGAGAACCACGGGGGGCCTAGCCCTCCCGAACCTGCAATATTACCACTGGTCTTGGAACCAACTGAGACAGCACTTTGGCGAACTGAAATGACAGACAAGGCCCCCATCAGCAACAACCACAGGTTCACACACGCAACAATAGATGTCACCTTCAAAAGATGGAGACAAGACGGGGGGATGCTGACAGTTAGAGACTTCTACACTGACAACAGATTGACAACGCTTGGGGAACTAACAGAGAAGTTCCAGCTAACAGATCGAATAAGAGACATGCAGGTCAAAAACGTCTTACACAGGGAAACAAGGACATACCACCGCAACAATCGCTGTTAGAGGATCTACTGGACACGGACATCTTAGGAAAGAAGAATTATGGCGACATGTATGGGTGACTACTGAGCAGGGCTAACACACAACAGGATGAGACAACAGAAAAGTGGGAGGAGGACTTGGAGTTTGAAATAGGGTAGGGACTCTGGCACGAAGCACTACACAGAGTAATCTCCACCTCTACATGCGCAAGACTAAGCCTAATGCAGCTGAAAGTGGTGCACAGTGCCCACTTAACTTGAACCCGAAGGAGCAGTTTCTTCCCGGAGGTGGAGGACAAATGCGAACGGTCCCAAGGAGGCCCGGCCAACCACGCCCACATGCTCTTGTCTTGCCCCAGACTTGCTGGATTTTGGACAACCTTCGTTGAGGCAATATCCAAGATGGCGGGGATGAGGGTGGAGCCTTTCCCAAAAGTGGCAGTCTTCGGGGTATCAGAACAGCCAGATCTCTTCATGGAGAGGAGGGTTAACACCCTTGGTTTTGCCTCCCTAATCGCCCGCCAGAGAATCCTTCTCGACTGGCAGTCAGCAGCACAACCCAGGCTGCAGACTGGCTGTCCGACCTATCGGAATTTCTCCAGATGGAGAAAATTAAATTCGCCATCCGGGGGTCGGAAGAGGGCTTCCACAGAACATGGGAGCCATTCACCCAGTTGTTCCAAGACCTGTTTGTAGCCAGTGGGCAGCACGGTAGCATAGTCGTTAGCACAGTTGCTTCACAGCTGCAGGGTCCCAGGTTCGATTCCCGGCTTGGGTCACTGTCTGTGTGGAGCCTGCACGTTTCCCCCATATGTGCGTGGGTTTCCTCCGGGTGCTCCGGTTTCCTCCCACAGTCCAAAAGTGCGTGTTCAGTAGATTGCCCATGCTAAATTGCCCCTAGTGTCCAAATAAAGGGTTAATTGGGGTCACTGGGTTAAGGGGATGGGGTGGAGGAGGTGTGTGCTTGAGTGGGGTGCTCTTTCCAAGGGCCGGTGCAGACTCGATGGGCCGAATGGCCTCCTCACGGTAAATTCTATGATTCTATGAATAGCCGATGAGCCAAAGGAAGGGAGAGAGTAGCCATGGTAAAACGAGAGGGAAGGAGGAGAGGGGGGAGGGGGGGGGGGGGGGGGGGGGGGGGGGAGGAAGAGCCATGGAACCCAACCATGGCCAGCAAATAACAAAATAAATGGCATTACTTCAATCTAACTGGAACACGGCATAAGAGCAGATGAGGGAAGAAGGCAGACCAGGCTGCTAGAAGGCGAGGGTGGGGTCAGGAAGCAAGGGGGGGAAAGGGGAGCAGGGGACACAACCAGAACCAAATGCCTACCGGAAAACAAAAAACAGGAAGCTGTAACCATTGTAAATGACAAAAGATAACCGATGTACGTAACAGAAGACATCCAATGTACATGTACTTCTCTTTATTTTTCTTTTGTTTTCAATATATGTCCATGCTTACCATTGTTCTGTATATTACAAAAAATCCTCAATAAAAACATTCTTTTGGAAAACAAACATGCTAAAAGGAAGGGGGTTGGATTCTCCGCTGCCGGGATTCTCCGTTGCGCCGGCAGCCCGGGGATTTCCCGATGACGTGGGGTTGCCCACAATGGGAAACACCATTGGCCGGCTGGCGAGACAGAGAACCCCAGGGGCGCGCCGCACCAGAAATCTGGTGCCGTGGGACGGAGAATCCAGCCCAGGGTCTGATAGTTCAATAATCAGTCATTAACGAAAATAGGTTTTTCACATCTCAACAAAGAACAAAATAGTTTCTGTTTCTTTGCACTCAGCCTTTCTTGCCTGGAATAATCTGTCCAGTGTTTCCATGATAGTGGCACTTGACATTTGCTAATGGTCAATGCTTCTTTGTTAAGGTAGTTGTAAAACCACAAAGGTCAAAAGAATATTGCTTGTGCACATTCTCTGAAACAAAAGCGTGAACCTGATTACCGTGAATTTGCATTGATTTAAATATCATTAAGTGGATTTACGCTGCAGCATCCAGCCCCATGGAATGCTACCCCCTGGCGGCATGATGTCAGGCTGGCGCAAATCATTATTGACTGGTTTTCAAAATGTGCGGAGGTGTATGGAGGTCCCGGGGTTGTAGGCCAAGACTGGGCATTGCCCCTGAAACCCTGGCAGTGCCTCCTGGCACCGCCCCCTGGTGATGCGCAGCGGGAGGAGAGTTCACCCCGATATTTCCATGGGGGGCGGGAGGGAGTTTATTTTCTCGCAGAAAGAAATGCCCTTTAAAGGTGACGCCCCGATCTCTGTGGAGCCAGGCTTGCCGGATCTATCAAGCTCCACCCTGCTCGAGTGACTGCCCAAGATGCGCCCGCTTCCAATTGTTTTAACAAAGTGTCAGAAGATCTGGTCAGAAAACCTGGCTGTGATTATGGGGAGAGACACACTGCAGTCAGAACCTTACACTTTGCCATTTTTTTGAAACATTCTGCCCTACCATCTGAAACTGTTCAACTTAATGTTCAACTCAGTGTTGAGTCTGGATGGCTGTATATTAACAATTTGAAAAATGAAGTGCTTTTTGTAAGACCACAAAGGAGTCCACACCGAGTAATTCAAAGAAACTTTATTTATTTACGATAACTATTATAGACTCACAAGGTAGATCCCAACAAAGTCAGCCTTGCCAGTGCCTAAATGATCGGCTACAACTATACATTGATTAGAGATCCCCCGTCCCCATAACGGGCAGCTCGTATTCTGCAAGGTTCACGGGGAAGTTAATTGTTCCCATCCCGTAAGATACTTGTGGGTTATAACAGTGCTGTTTCTAAAACGTCTGTTGAAAAGTTCACTGGAAGAGTGAATGGTGACAATGCCAGAGAAGATCACAATGGGAAATAAAAATAGAAAAAGCTGGAAACACTCAGCAGGTCTGGCAGCATCTGTAGAGAGAGAAACGGTCAAGGGCCTGTCTTCAGAACCAAAGAAGATCAAATTTGAATCGGATTTGTGCAAGTGAAAGGGGGAGAAAACAGAAGAAAAGGTCTGTGGTAGGATGGAAGGCAGGTGTGATTAAATGACAAAGCATCCATGTTACAATAGGCAGATGGTAATGGTTCTAGGAATGAAATAAAGCATTTGTCCAGAGTAGGTGTGAATGGCAAAATAATGAACCAAAAGCAAAATCTTGAAAAACAAGATCAAACCAGCACATGCGAAAAATAAACAGAAGCAAAATGGCGGCTGTGGGGGAGAGGAAGAGGGGTGGAGCATGGAATTTATGGTCTTCAGTTCTTGAACTCAAATGTGCGTTGGGATCTTTGATTCTCCAGCCGATCACCGAACTCGATTTCGGCGTCGGAGACTGGAGAATCCAGCCCCCTATTTTTGTTCTGGGAGTGGGGAAAGGGGTGAGAGCAGATGTGCAGGAAAATGGTTGGGCCTGGTTGAGGACCCTGTCAACCACAATGGAGGGGAATCCTTGGTTGAGGAAAAAGTAAGAGATAGAAATATAGAAACGTAGAAAATAGAAGCAGGAGGAGGCCATTTCGCCCTTCCCACCTGCTCTGCCATTCATTATGACCATGGCTGATCATCAACTTCAATACCCTGATCCCACCTTCCTCCAATATCCCTTGATCCCTTTAGCCCCAAGAGCTATATCGAATTCCTTCTTGAAATTACACAACGTTTTGGCCTCAACTACTTTCTGTGGTGGTGAATTCCACAGATTCACCACTCTCTGGGTGAAGCCATTTCTCCTCACCTCAGTCCCAAATGGTTTACCCCTTCTCCTCAAACTATGACCCTTAGTTCTGGACTCCCCCACCATCGGGAACATTCTGAATCTACCCTGTCTAATCCTGTTAGAATATTGTACGTTTCTATGAGATCACCTCTCATTCTTCTGAACTCCAATGAATATAATCCTAACCAATTTAGTCTCTCCTCGTCTGACAGTCCCGCCATCCCAGGAACCAGCCTGGTAATCTTTGCTGCACTCTCCCCATCCTTCCTCAGATAAGGACACCAAAACTGCACACAATACTCCAGATGTGGCCTCAACAATGCCCGATACAATTGCAGTAAAACATCTCTATTGCCTATACTCAAATTCTCTCGCTATGAAGGCCAACATACCATTTGCCTTCTTCACTGCCTGCTGTACCTGCAAACTTACTTTCAGCGGCTGATGCACAAGGACACAAAGATCTCATTGAGTATCCACCTCTCTCAATTTACACCCACAGAATCACAAAATCACAAAGAAAACACAGTGCAGAAAAGGCCCTCCAGCCCATCGAGTCTTCACCGCCCATGAAAGGCATCTGATCTGCCAATCCTAATCCCAACACTTGGATCATAGCCTCGAATGTTAAGATGCACCAAGTGCTCATCCAGGTACTTTTTAAAGGATGTGAGGCAACATGCCTTTACCACCCTCCCAGGCAGTGTGTTCCAGACCATCACCACCCTCTGGGTAAAAAGGTTTTTCCTCAAATCTCCCCTGAACCTCCCACCCTCCACCTTGAATTTCGTCCCCTCGTTACCGGCCCTTGAACTAAAGGGGACAGCTGTTCCCTATCCACCCTGTACATGCCCCTCATAATCTTGTACACCTCGATCAGGTCGCCCCTCGGTCTTCTCTGCTCCAGCGAAAATAACCCAAGCATATCCAACCTCTCCTCATAACTTAAATGTTCCATCCCAGGCAGCATCATCTGCACCCACTCCAGTGCAATCACATCTTTCCTATAATGTGGCGACCAGAACTGCACACAGTACTCCAGTTGTGGCCTACCCAATGTTCTATATAACTCCAACATGACTTCCTTGCTTTTGGAATCTATGCCACGATTGATAAAGGCAAGTGTACCTTATGCCTTTTTCACCACCTTATTAACCTGCCCTTCTGCCTTCAAAGATCTACTTACAAACACGCCAAGATCTCTTTGTTACTCGGGACTTCCCAGTGTGGTGCCGTTAGTTGAATATTTCCTTGTCAAATTGCTCCTTCCAAAGTGTAACACCTCACACCTTTCAGGATTAAATTCCATCTGCCACTTTTCTGCCCATTCGACCATCCCATCTATACCTTCCTGTAACCCTCGACTCTCAGCCTCACTGTTAACCACCCAGCCTATCTTTGTTTCATCCGCAAACTTACTGATGCTACCTCATAGTCATCCACGTCATTTATATAAATGACGAATAATAGGGGACCCAGCACAGATCCCTGTGGTACTCCACTGGACACTGGCTTCTAGTCACTAAAGCAGCCGTCTGTCATCACCCCCTGTCTCCTAGAGCTCAGCCAGCTTTGAATTCACCTTATCACGTTACCCTGTATCCCATGTGCATTTTCCTTCTTTATAAATCTCACATGTGGAACCTTACCAAAAGCTTTGCTGAAATCCATGTAAACTACATCAACTGCACTACCCTCATCTACACACAGGTGCACAAAATAAATTGTTAGGCATGACCTTCCTCTGACAAAGCCATGCTGACTATTCCTGATCAAACCATGCCTCTCCACGTGGAGATAGATTCTCTCCTTCAGAGAGAATTTTCTCCGTTAGTTTCCCCGCCACTGACGTGAGACTCACTGGCCTATAGTTCCCTGGCTTATCCCTACAGCCTTTCTGAAATAGTGGGACCACACTTGCGGTTCTCCAGTCTTTGCACCTCTCCCGTGGCCAGAGAAGAATTAAAAAGTTGGATCACGGCCTCTGCAATCTCTTCCTTCACCTCCCACAGCAACCTGGGACACAATTTGTCTAGACCTGGAGATTCTCCACTTTTAAGCCTGCCGACACCTCTGATACCCTATCACTTCCTATGACAACTTGCTCAATAACCTCACAGTTTCTCTTACCAAGTTCCATATCTGCCTCCTCATTCTCTTGGGTGAAGACAGATGCGAGATATTTATTTAACACCCTACCAATGTCCTCTGGCTCCATCCACAGATTCTCCCCTTGGTCCCGAATGGGCCCCTCTTTTTCCCTAGTTATCCTCTTCCCATTGATATACTCGTAGAATACCTTGGGATTTTCCCTACTTATACCAGTCAGAACTTTCTCATAACTCTTCTTTGTTCTCCTAATTGCTTTCTTAAGCTCCATCCTGCACATTCTTAACTCCACTAATGCTTCTGTTAATTTGCTCCCCTTGTTCTTATTAAAAACCTCTCTCTTCCTTCTCATTGTATCCTGAATATCAGATATCCATGGTTCTCTGGGCTTGTTACTCCTTCCTATTAACCTAGAGGGAACACGTTGTCCTGTATCCTCCTCATTACCTCTTTGAACACCTCCGACTGCTCTTCTGTAGATCTCCTCACCAATAACCTGTTCCAATCTACCTTGGGTCAGATGCTGCCTTATTTTACGAAAGTCTGCTTTCCCGCAATCCAAGACCCATTCAAATAATAATCTGCCTTCCTATTTTTGCTACCGAAGCGGATAACCTCACTTTTATCCACATTACACTGCATCCACCGTGCATTTGCCCACTCACTCAGCCTGTCCAAATCCAGCTGAAGCCTCTTTGCATCCTCCTCATACCTCACCCTCCCACCCAACTATGCATCATCTGCAAATTTGGAGATAATACATTTAGTTCCTTCGTCCAAATTATCAATATATAATGTGAACAATTGGTGTCCTAGCACAGATCCCTGCAGTACCCACTTTTTCAACTTTTTGCTTCCTGTCTGCTAACCAGCTTTCTATCCATCTCAAGACACTACCCATAATCTCATGCGCTTTAAAGTTACCTATTAATCTGCTATGTGAGACCTTGTCTCAGAAAGCCTTCTGAAAGTCTAAATAAACCACATCCAAGGGATCTCCCCAGTCAACTCCATTAGTTACATCTTCAAAGATTTCTAGTTGACTTGTCAAGCATGATTTTCCTTTTGTAAATCCATGCTGACTTTGTCTGATTACACCACTGCTTTCCAAATGCTGTGCTATGAAATCCTTGATAATGAACTTCAGCAACTTCCCTACTGCCGACGTTAGGCTCACTAGTCTATTGTTCCCTGTTTTCTCTCTACCTCTCTTTTGAATAGCAGGGTTACGTTTGCTACCCTTCAATCTGTAGGAACCATTCCAGAGTCCACAGAATTTTGCAATATTATCACCAATGGATCTACTATTTCTAGGGTTACTTCCTTAACTACTCTGGGATGAAAATTCTCAGGCTCTGGAGATTTATCCGCCTTCAGTCCCATTAATTTACCTAAAACTATTCCTTTATTAGTACTAATTTCCTTCAGCTCCTCACTAAAACTTAAGGCTGGGATTCTCTCAGCCCTGGGCCGGGCCGGAGGATCCCCGCGATCAGGCCACGGCGCCCCGACGCCGGCACGCGATTCTCCGCAGAGCAGAGGCGCCGGTGTGGTTGGCGCACGCCGGTCGCGGGCTGCTCTACGTGGCCCCCATCCCGCGAATTCTCTGGCCCGAATGGGCCGAGCGGCCGTAAGAAAAAAGCGGAGTCCCGCCGGCGCCGTTCTAACCTGCTCTGAGCCGGCGGGACCTCGGCGTTGAAGGGTCGTGGCGGCCTGTGGGGGGGGGGGGGGGGGGGCTCCGATGTGGCCTAGCCCACGATTGGGCCCCACCGATCGGCGGGCCAGCCTCTCTGGCTGGGGGCCTCCTTTCCTACGCGCCGGCCCCTGTAGCCCGGCGCCATGTTGCGTCGGGGCTGGCGCATTGAAGGAGGCCACTGCGCATGTGCGTGTTGGCGCCACTGCGCATGCGCGGATCCTGCGGTGCACAGTTCGCGCTGGGATCGGCAGCTGGAGCAGCGCGAACCACTCCAGCACCGTGCTAGCCCCTGTAGGGGCCAGAATTAGTCCTGGCAGCAGCCCGTTCACACCGTTGTAAAACGCGACGGCGTTTACGACGGCGTGAACACGCTGCCGCGAGATTAGAGAATCTCGCCCTATGTTTCTCAGAACTTACATTATTCATGTCTCCCTTTGTGAAAACAGAGCAAAGTACTAATTTAGTTGCACAGCCATTTATTTGTTTACTGATATGAATTCCCCCATATCTGACTGTAAGGGGCCTACATTAGTTCTGTATTAATCTTTTTCTCTTTACATACCTATTGAAATTTTTAAAATCAGTTTTCATGTTCCCCGCTTGTTTACTTTCAAATTGTATATTCTACTTAATAATCAAGCACCCCTGGTCTGCCTTTGCTGAATTTTAAACAGTTCCCAAACTTCAGGGGCGTCATTCTGCGACCCCCCAGCAGGTCGGAGAATGGCCGTTGGCCGCCGTGAATCCCGCCCCCCGCCGGTTGCCGAAGTCTCCGAAGGAAGAAAAGTCGGCGGGGCGTCAATGGCGCCGCTGACGTCGGAGAATGGCACGGGTCTGCGCAAGGCAGCCGATTTTCGGCCTGCCGATATTCTCCCTTCCGGATGGGCCGAAGTCCCGTCGACGTGATGACCGTTCACGTCGACGTAAATCAAACCTCCTTTTCATCGGCGTGACCCTGTGCTCCAGGTTCAGGCCGACCAGCGTGGAGGTGAGTGACGGCCTGGGGGGTTGGCCGCTGGGCAGGCGATGGCGTGACCGCAGTCTGAATGTGTGGGGAGAGGTGTGTCTTGGGTTGTGTGTGTGTGCGCGCGGCGGGGGGGGGGGGGGGGGGGTGGGGGGGGGGGTTTAGAGTGGGCTGGGCTCCGGAGGAGTGCCGGGAGGGGGGTCCGTGCCGGGGAGGGGGATGGGGGGGGGGGTCCGTGCCGGGGAGGAGGATGGGTGGGGGGGGGTCCGTGCCGGGGAGGAGGTTGGGAGGTCCGTGCCGGGGAGGGGGATGGGGAGGGGGTCCGTGCCGGGGAGGGGGATGGGGAGGGGGTCCGTGCCGGGGAGGAGGATGGGGGGTCCGTGCCGGGGAGGGGGGTGGGGGGGTCCGTGCCGGGGAGGGGGATGGGGGTTCCGTGCCGGGGGAGGGGGATGGGGGGGGTCCGTGCCGGGGAGGGGGGTGCAAGGGCAATTGAGTTGGTCCACCTGGCCAGGAGCCAGCCTCCAACAGTTGGACCCATGCGGTCCATGCCACCTGGCTGGGGGGAAGGAGGGGATATGGGCAATGATGACATGCCGTCGTTCCCCCCCCCCCCCCCCCCCCCCCCCCCCCCCCCACCAGGCCGTCATGTTTTCCGATCATCCAGCGATGTTGGCCGCTATGGCGGCAGCCGCTAATGTCCATGTTGCCCTGGATGAGGAGGAGCATGCCAGAGAGGCGGCGCAGGCTGCCGCAGAGGGGCAGGCGGCAGCCGCCCAGGCTGGAGGGACACCTGACCGACAGGACGAGGAGGGGGAGGAGGACGTCGCGGCCCCACGGCAACGGAGGCACCCGAGGGCGCCCCGTGTGTACCGGCCCCGGCAGTCATACCAAGACCTCACGGACCGGGAATGCAGGAGGAGACTCCGGATGAGGCGGGAAACCGTGGCACACATCTGCCACCTGCTGGCACACCTGTCACTGCGTGGCACTGGCAGGGGACACCCTCTCCCCGTGTCCGTCAAGGTTACGGTGGCCCTGAACTTTTATGCAACGGTGTCATTCCAGGCACCGAGTGGGGACCTGTCTGGCATATCGCAGACATCGGTGCATCTGGGCAGTGACAGATGCCCTATATGATGGCGCACCGCTACATCCGCTTCCCTGTGGACCGGGCCAGCCAAGATGCCCGGGCCGTGGGCTTCTCTGCCGTGGCCGGGTTCCCCATGGTCCAGGGCGCGATCGATGGGATGCACGTCGCCGTGCGTCCACCTGCAGATAACAGGGCCGTGTTCACCAATAGGAAGGGGACCTATTCGATGAACATACAGGTGGTCTGCGACCACCGCATTATGATCCTGCAAGTCTGCGCCCGTTACCCAGGCAGTGTACCCGACTCATACGTGTTGTCGCGGTCATCCATCCCCAGCATGTACGAGGGACGCCATCCCCGGCTGAGGGGCTGGTTGCTGGGCGACAGGGGCTACCCATTGCGATCGTGGCTGATGACGCCTATACGGAGGCCACGCAATGAGGCGGAGAACCGCTACAATGATGCCCATGTAGCGACAAGGGGAGTGATCGAGAGGTGCTTTGGCGTGCTGAAGATGCGTTTCAGGTGCCTGGACCTCTCTGGGGGCGCCCTCCAGTATCGGTCAGATAGGGTCGGCCGCATCATTGTGGTGTGCTGCGTCCTGCACAATATAGCCCAACAGAGGGGCGATGTGCCGCAGGCAGAGGAGGGCGGAGTGGAGGAGCAGCAGGAAGAGGCGCAGTCCTTCCCAGATGAGGGGGATGGGGGCAATGGTCAGGGCAGACGGGGTAGACACAGGCGGGTGGCTGTCCACCGTTACCAACATAGCTGGCTGGTGCGCAAACATGACAAACTACACAAAGTGGGGGGGGGGGTTGGAAAAGAGAGACAACAACATGTTTAACGATGGCGCTTTGACATCTTGACAACCAGGGCCCATATGATACATGGGTGCCCCGGCTGCCTGGTTTCGTTGCAGACACGCATGCAACCTTCGCCCTGCCCATAGTATCCATCCACCGCCCACTTCACCCCGTCCCTCCTCATTGCAGTGCCTTCACCACCGTCCGGCCATGGCAGGCCGGCTGGCATGTCGTTCCCGCGGGTAACCTTGCTCGCCCTCCCTCCCACCCCCACAGCATGGCAGCATCATTTCCCCCAACCCGTCATCATTCCTCCACCCCCCTGCTCCTTTCCCCACCCCCCTCCTCCTTCCTCCACCCCCTCCACCTTTCCCCACCCCCTCCTCCTTTCCCCACCCTCTCCTCCTTCCTCCACCACCCTCCTCCTTCCTCCACCCCCTCCTCCTTTCCCCACCCCCCTCCTCCTTTCCCCACCCCCTCCTCCTTTCCCCACCCCCTCCTCCTTCCTCCACTCCCTCCTCCTTTCCCCACCCCCTCCTCCTTTCCCCACCCCCTCCTCCTTCCTCCACCCCCCTCCTCCTTCCTCCACCCCCCTCCTTCCTCCACCCCCTCCTCCTTTCCCCACCCCCCTCCTCCTTCCTCCACTCTCTCCTCCTTTTCCCCCCCCTCCTCCTCCCCCTACTCCTCCCCCCCCCCCCCCCCCCCGCAGGCATGGCGGCATCCTACTCCGAGAACCCTCCCACCGCCCCCCAGCACCAGCCGTGGATGCCACTTCCTGCTGCCTACGGTGAGGGCGGCCACTCACCTCCTTCCCCCACATCGTCAGCCAGCACGACTGGCTGACGAATTTCTTTACCGGGGTGAACGGTCACGCCGTCGGGACTTCGGCCCATTCGGGCCGTTGAGTAGCGGGGGTCCCGGAGAAACGCCGTACTTAATACCTCGGGCGATTCTCCAGCAGGCGCAGCGCTTACCTCGATGGCGCCATTCTCGCCGGTTGGGAGAATGGCGGAACGCGTCGGATGGGCGCCACGGGGAAAAATGGCATTAACAGCGATTCTCCCATACGGCGCGGCATGGGAGAATCCCGCCCTCTGTCTCCCCCAGCCCCCCTACCCACCGGGCCAGATCAGAATAAGGGGCAAAATTCTCCATCCCGCCCCGCCACATTTCTACCCCGACCGGCCGGCGGGAGTCTCCGTAACACCGGCCAGTCAATGGGGTTTCCCATTGTGGGGCAGCCCCACGCCGTCGGGAAACCCCCGGGCGCCGGCAAAACGGAGACACCCGCCGGCGGAGAATGACGCCCAAGCAAAGCAACACCATACTCACCTGAATGAAGAGATGTCGAGCAGAACAGAAGAAAACTCAAGGGAGGGAACACCCAAACGATCACCCTAGCTCAAAGTAACCACTGTTGTAGCCACCTGAGATGGCCACTTACAACAAGAAACATGGACGTTCGCAAAGCCTAAAGGGAAATATGGCCAATGTAAGATTCAGGCAGGCACAGAGCCTGCATGTATATTCGTGAGCAGAGAATCCAGAATTGAGACCCCCAACCGATTAGCATTTTAATGACCCATCTCCGTAAGACAAAGGACTGATCCTCAGGTAACCAATACAATACCAGACACCTTGGTGCCACTCCCTTTACTCAGGAAGCATAAACAACAGGGTCAATGACCGCTTAGGACACGCCCAGCCGTCAAGGCACCCGCCCCTTTATTGGCTCAGATCAAAGACAGTGATCGAGAACTGCCCAATTAATTGGGTCCAAACCTAAGGACCGCCCAAAAGAGCGCGAACCCCCCCAAGGATAAAGAGAGACACGGCCATGTGTTCGACCTCTTTTGGACCTGGCACTCTGGCAACGTCCCTCTCCAAGTGCAGCACCACCAGAAGCAAGTTCAAGTTCAACGCTCGCTACCAGACGGATGAGTCCAGCTGAGCAGCAGTTACTCCTCCAGACACAGTCGATCCAGATTCGAACAAAGGCCACTGTTCCTCTGACCCTGGGTGCCTGAAGTTAAGTACAGGTTGTCATAGTTGTTAGGCGTAGTTTAACTAGTAGTGCCTATGTTGCATGTTAATCTTGTGTGTAAATAAAGTACCCTTGATCTTGAACTAACGGACTGGCGTTTGGCTCTTTGATTGATATCCAGTTGAAACTTGTGGTGATATCATTCGATACCTGGTGACTCTGAAAGCAATATAATATCGATATCTAAAGAAAGAAGGGCAACTTTATTGATTGCCATATTTATAGCAGGTAAAAAAGGCAACACTGTCACAGAAAGGATAACCGCCCGACCACCACAGAAGCCCAGTGGGGGAACATGAAAAGAGACCTAGACAGAAGAAGGAGACAGAAGGAACCCAGTCCTCTCCAGGATACAGATTCTGCCTGGGTCAAAGAAGGATGAAGACATAGGGCGGGATTCTCCACTCCCACGCCGAAGTGGCCGCGTCGTCGTGAACGCTGTCGAGGTTCACGACGGCGCGGAACGGCCCCGGTCCCAACCGATTCAGGCCCTGACAATGGGCCAGTATCGGGGCCGCGTCATCTACCCACGCCAGGCCTTGTCGCCCGCGTAAAAGCGGCGCCGCATAGATGATGCGGCCGGCGCCGCATAACGGACATCATCCGCGCATGCGCAGGTTGGCCGGTGCCAACCCACGCATGCGTGGTTGCCGTCCTCTCTAAGTCCGCCGCGCAAGAAGATGGCGGACGGATCTTGCGGGGCCGCGGAAGGAAGGAGGTCCTCCTTCAGAGAGGACGACCCGACGATCGGTGGGCACCGATCGCGGGCCACCCCACATTTGAGGTACCCCCCAGTGCAGGATCCCCCCTCCCCCCCCCCCCCCACAGGCCGCCCCCCCCCCAGCGTTCACGCACCGCCCACGACTGCAGCGACCAGGTGTGGACGGCGCCAGGGGGAACCCACCGTTTTGGCCTGGCCGCTCGGCCCATCCGGGCCTCAGAATAGCGGGGGTGCTGGAGAATCGCTATTTTGGGTGTCTCCGGCGATTCTCCGGCCTGCGGCCCGCGGACTCGACCGGGCCGTTCCCGCCGCTTGGGAGAATCGCGGGAGGGCATCGGACCGGCCGCATAACGGACATCATCCGCGCATGCGCAGGTTGGCCGGTGCCAACCCACGCATGCGTGGTTGCCGTCCTCTCTAAGTCCGCCGCGCAAGAAGATGGCGGACGGATCTTGCGGGGCCGCGGAAGGAAGGAGGTCCTCCTTCAGAGAGGACGACCCGACGATCGGTGGACACCGATCGCGGGCCACCCCACATTTGAGGTACCCCCCAGTGCAGGATCCCCCCTCCCCCCCCCCCCACAGGCCGCCCCCCCCCCAGCGTTCACGCACCGCCCACGACTGCAGCGACCAGGTGTGGACGGCGCCAGGGGGAACCCACCGTTTTGGCCTGGCCGCTCGGCCCATCCGGGCCTCAGAATAGCGGGGGTGCTGGAGAATCGCTATTTTGGGTGTCTCCGGCGATTCTCCGGCCTGCGGCCCGCGGACTCGATCGGGCCGTTCCCGCCGCTTGGGAGAATCGCGGGAGGGCATCGGACCGGCGTCCCCGGAAATTTTGGCAGCCCAGGCGATTCTCCCAACCGGCGTGGGAGTGGTGAATCGCGCCCATGGACTTTTAGTTCAGAGAAAGTACAATTCCAAAATAAAAATCTAACTGCAGTGGGAGTGGTGGGAGGGCGGTTGGGTCTATCCTTAATCTCTTTGAGGATCAAACAAACCATACCAACCATATCCACTGAATCTTCACACCACCCCAGCTCCACTTGTCTTCTTCATAAACGAGACGGGGGTGATAAAAGTCACTCCTCTCCCCCAACCACAAGGATTGTAAGACACAATTACCAGCAGTAAAATTATGCACCAATCACACAAATGAATCAAATGGTTTAACTAACAAACGACAACAGAATAGGGATAATCAATGGAAAAGGCCATCATGCTTACATTGCGCACTCCCTTCAGGGAAAAGGACAACAAGTTGCCAGCATGATTAACAGGGAGTCACAATCAGGATTCTTTAAGAACGCAGGGTATTTTGCAGGATAACGATCTTTCCCATGACACATGGGATCAATGAGCACTCTCCAGAAACTCTCCAGGCTTCTATTGATCGAAGCACGAGACATCATTACATCCAGCATGCTGTCTCATCGAAGCCCAGGTGACCCACAGTCTAGGCCCCGGCCGGGGGGAATGACTTATAGAACATAGAACAATACAGCGCAGTACAGGCCCTTCGGCCCACGATGTTGCACCAAAACAAAAGCCATCTAACGTACACTATGCCATTATCATCCATATGTTTATCCAATAAACTTTTAAATGCCCTCAATGTTGGCGAGTTCACTACTGTAGCAGGTAGGGCATTCCACGGCCTCACTACTCTTTGCGTAAAGAACCTACCTCTGACCTCTGTCCTATATCTATTACCCCTCAGTTTAAAGTTATGTCCCCTCGTGCCAGCCATATCCATCCGCGGGAGAAGGCTCTCACTGTCCACCCTATCCAACCCCCTGATCATTTTGTATGCCTCTATTAAGTCTCCTCTTAACCTTCTTCTCTCCAACGAAAACAACCTCAAGTCCATCAGCCTTTCCTCATAAGATTTTCCCTCCATACCAGGCAACATCCTGGTAAATCTCCTCTGCACCCGCTCCAAAGCCTCCACGTCCTTCCTATAATGCGGTGACCAGAACTGTACGCAATACTCCAAATGCGGCCGTACCAGAGTTCTGTACAGCTGCAACATGACCTCCCGACTCCGGAACTCAATCCCTCTACCAATAAAGGCCAACACTCCATAGGCCTTCTTCACAACCCTATCAACCTGGGTGGCAACTTTCAGGGATCTATGTACATGGACACCTAGATCCCTCTGCTCATCCACACTTTCAAGAACTTTACCATTAGCCAAATATTCCGCATTCCTGTTATTCCTTCCAAAGTGAATCACCTCACACTTCTCTACATTAAACTCCATTTGCCACCTCTCAGCCCAGCTCTGCAGCTTATCTATATCCCTCTGTAACCTGCTACATCCTTCCACACTATCGACAACACCACCGACTTTAGTATCGTCTGCAAATTTACTCACCCACCCTTCTGCGCCTTCCTCTAGGTCATTGATAAAAATGACAAACAGCAACGGCCCCAGAACAGATCCTTGTGGTACTCCACTTGTGACTGTACTCCATTCTGAACATTTCCCATCAACCACCACCCTCTGTCTTCTTTCAGCTAGCCAATTTCTGATCCACATCTCTAAATCACCCTCAATCCCCAGCCTCCGTATTTTTTGCAATAGCCTACCGTGGGGAACCTTATCAAACGCTTTGCTGAAATCCATATACACCACATCAACTGCTCTACCCTCGTCTACCTGTTCAGTCACCTTCTCAAAGAACTCAATAAGGTTTGTGAGGCATGACCTACCCTTCACAAAGCCATGCTGACTATCCCTGATCATATTATTCCTATCTAGATGATTATAAATCTTGTCTCTTATAATCCCCTCCAAGACTTTACCCACTACAGACGTGAGGCTCACCGGTCTATAGTTGCCGGGGTTGTCTCTGCTCCCCTTTTTGAACAAAGGGACCACATTTGCTGTCCTCCAGTCCTCTGGCACTATTCCTGTAGCCAATGATGACATAAAAATCAAAGCCAAAGGTCCAGCAATCTCTTCCCTGGCCTCCCAGAGAATCCTAGGATAAATCCCATTTTCTACCGATTTCTCACGCCGAAATCGACTTGATCTGCCCAGCCACCTCCAACCCCCATGATGAACATCGAGAATAGGACAATACAGGACCAGTAGTTGGTGGGCCCTACTGACACACGGCCTTGCAGGTACGATACGTTGTGCTCCATTGAATCTGACACACCCAGTCTCCAAATCAAGATTACCAAAGCATGGCAGCCAAATCTCAATTGGGAATTCAGCTCCCATCTCTCACCAAGAACCTCATAATTCCTCATGGTGAGCTTTGACGACCTGCACCACAGAGTCAATATTCTCCACCAAGGCAATGGGCAGGATTCTCTGAGCCTCCGCGCCAAAATCGCGATCGGTGCGGGGACGTCGACGCCAAAATCCAGCGCGATGCGCTGCGAATTGCGCGCACGCGGTCTACGCAGCATGGGTAGGGGGCCATTGACTGAGGCCCCCACGACGATTCTCCAAATGTAACTGGTCGAGTTCCCGACAGCGTGGTTCTCTCATGGTCCCACCCGTCGGGAACTCGGCGTGGCGGCTGCAGACTCAGTCCGCGGCCACCCTGGTGGGGGGCAGGGGGATCCTTCACAGGGCGGAGGAGGCCTCACAGATGGCAAGGCTATCGATCGGGGGCCACCGATCCGCAGGCGCGCGCAATCTCGGCGGGGCCTATCTTTGTGGTGCCTGTCCGCAATGTGGGCCCGTCATGTCACGCGGGGCACATTCTCCCCGTGTTTGTGTGGATTTCGCCCCCACAACCCAAAGATGTAGGTGGATTGGCCATGCTAAATTGCCCCTTAATTGGAAAAAATGAATTGGGTACTCTAAATTTATATTAAAAAAAACATAAGCTATGATTCACATCCTAAAACACCATGTTAAAAAAAGTATTTTCATTTTCAGAAGTATTGTCCCATTTTAAGTAAGAACACAGTCCCATGCAATATTATGAAATGACTTGTGGCAGGCTTGTTGTTTCACTTCTCCAGATAAATATGCTGTATCGCATTCTTTAACCGCCTATCTTTGGTTCAACCCATGTTGAACCAATGGAAGATTTGAAGTTACATTATAAACCTCAAACACTAAAATGTTCTAATATTGGACAGACATTAAAACATAAACTTTCCTTCTTATTGTAATGGCAGAGAATAACCAAGTTTGAAGGTGTAAATGTGAGTTTGAAGCTTATTACATGAACTTCCAATCTCAATTATGGTCGAGACTTTACTGCCCCTTTGTGATGGGATCCATTTTAAGACAGTCTCAGGACAATTAGCATTGTAGCAGATTGCCTACAAATGCTACACATAATAAACCTTAGCGTTGTCAAGGAGAACCAAAGAAAATGCAGAAAAAACATCTGAAAAGTAAAATGGCTTCTATTCTCAGTAGGTAGGTATTTAATAGTGGACGCAGTTAAATGGGAAAAATTCTAAGTGCTGTATTTGGCGCGACTTTGCAGGTTCTTTTTAAAATTTGTTCATGGGATGTGGGCTGTGCCAGCATTTATTGCCTGACCCTAATTGCCCTTGAGGGGGCAATTAAGAGTCAAGCACATTGCTGAGGGTCTGGAATCACACGTAGGCCAGACCAGGTAAGGACGGCAGATTTTCTTCCCTAAAGGACTTTAGTGAACCAGATGGGTTATGACAATCGACAATGGTTTCATGGTCACCATTAGACTTTTAATTCCAGACTTTTATTTAATTCAAATTTCACCATCTGCAGTGACGGGATTTGAACTTGGGCCCCAGAGCATGACTCTGGCGTTCTGGTTTACTTGTCCACTTACAATACCACTACGCCACCGCTTCCCGATCAATGTCATGCACCAGGTCCCACAGTGTCTTCTTGCTTCAAACTAAATTGCCTTCTGGACTCATATGTCCCCCTGAGCACGATATTCCAGGACCCAGCAACAGCAGCCTCCAGGCATTTGTAGCCACAAGCAGCAGCAACAACGAACACAACCTGCAACTATGAAGTGCTCACATAATTAGTAAGAGCCTTCAGCTGTGAAGCTAGAGGCTACTCACAGTCAGAGGGGGTTAAAGTGACCTGCAGCATACAACCACGAACAGGTCTCTGTCCTGCAAGTGTTTGGCGGGGCAGATAGGCAGCGGCTGTAGTTGCTCCTGTTATGGGTATACACCAGAGTTTTTCAAACATTTTTGACTGGGACCCATTTTTACCAAACTGCCTTCCTGCGGGACCCACATCGGCCGACCTGCGCGACCCACGCCCCCGAACATGTGACCCACACCGCCTGAAATTCACGACCCACGGTGTACAAACTTCGCGACCCATCATTTCACTTACACTTAATGTGACAGATGAGCCTGCTAGGTCCTCACGATCTCACTTGCTCAGTCATTCAATGTTACATTTCTTTTTTTTAAATTTAGAGCACCCAATTAATGTTTCCAATTAAGGGGCAATTTAGCGTGGCCAATCCACCTAACCTGCACATCTTTGGGTTGTGGGGGCGAAACCCACGCAAACATGGGGAGAATGTGCAAACTCCACACGGACAGTGACCCAGAGCCGGGATCAAACCTGGGACCTCAGCGCCGTGAGGCAGCAGGGCTAACCACTGCGCCACCGTGCTGCCCAATGTTACATTTCTGATAAGGACCTCAGCTGATGATTAAAGATCTCATGATATTCGTTAAAAAAATCAAGAGGTTTATTCTAAACTTGCAATGATTAGTCTTGAAATGCCTTTGAGGTTTTGAGTGTTTTAATCTTTAATTTGCCAGTACGTCCTGTAACACACACAAACTTTGCATCCTGATTCGCAATGACACAATTAATAAACCCATACCTCAAATAATCATCTTTATGCTGCTTTATTCCTGTTTTCAGCTTTTTCTTCATGGGTTGTTCACCAGAGGCCCTAGAGCTCACACCAGCACTGCTGGCAGCTGCAAAATGGAGGAATCTCTCTCGTGACCCTGCAGGTTGCGATCCTGACTTTGAAAATGATTAGTATTCACAATATTGGAGGATGGCCTTTCGGACCCTCAAATGTTGAGCTCCTTACCCCCCCCCACCCCCACCCACCCACCCCACCCCCCAATCCAGAAGCGACACCTAACCGAAGGTGCCCGCCAAGGGCCGGTGCAGATTTGATGGACCGAATGGCCTCCTCTTGCACTGTAAATTCTATGATCTATGAGCCCCTGACCAGACCTGTCCCACCCTGGGGACTCCACCACCTCCCAAAGCCTGACCTGCTAAGTATACGCTGCATTTCCTGTTATTATTTCAGATTTCCAGCATCCGCAGGAATATAATAAAGTACATAGAATTTCAGGGCTTACAGCAAAATGTAAAATTGAAATAATAATGGGGGGGGGGGGGTGCATATTAGTCAGGTGGACAGACAGGTAACATTGCTTTCACCAGTGTGAGCCTTGTATAGGATGTGCAGGTTAAGAGATGTGAAGGAGGAGTAGCAGAACAGTTTAACAAAGCAATTAATAAAGCTTTTGGAATTTAGGACTTTTAATTAGAAGCGTTGATTGCAACAGCCAGGCAATTATGTCAAACTTATATGAAACTGGGGTTGTTATCCTTTGAGCAGAGAAGATTTGATAGTTCTGGTAACATCATTGTTGTCCCCTTTCCATTCTTTTTGTAAAGTGAACACCAGAATGTGCACTGTATTCAAAATTCCCTGTTTAAATGGAGATTTTTGATCCAAATTTACAGACTTCAATGTCAACAGGAGGCTCAATATTAGCTAATGCTTGGAGCTGACTAAAGAAATTTCACAGTACCAAAAGAGCCAAGGGAAGAGATTTGAAAATTATTGGCAATTCACAATTGGAAGTTGGCAGTAGGCAGAACAGTAACAGGACAATGGGACACATTGAAGAAGGAAAAAGGGAGAGTACAGGGCCAACACGTGCCAGCCAAGAAAAAGCCAACAAATCCAGTGAACCCTGGGTATCGAGGGATGTATAGCATTGGATCAGGAGAAAAAGGGAGGCTCATGGCAGATACCAAGAGTTCAAAATGGCAGAAGCCCTAGAATATGCAAGAGGGGACTTAAAAAGGAAATTAGGAGAGCAAAAAGGGGACATGAAAGGATACTGGCAGGTAAAATGTAGGAAAATCCTAAAATGTTTTACGAGTACATTAAGGGTAAAAGGATAACCCATTAAGGGCCACAGTGTAATTATTATGTGGAGCCGGAGGATGTAGATAGGGTTCTAAATTAAAACTTTGTGCTAGTATTCCCTCGTGAGAGGGACAGTGTGAGTAGAGAGATCAGGGAGAAGGACTGTAATAAAATTAAAGAGATTAACATAGACAGAGTGGTCTGGCAGGCTTAAAAGTAGACAAATCTCTACCACCAAAGAGACCGCTTTATGCGGGAGAACGTGGCCTCGTTCGGGACAACGAGGGTAGCGACAGAAGGAAGGCGGAGTGGTGCCCAGAAAAGTATAGGGTAAGACGGGATAGATCAGGTAGGAATTCCAGACAGCGGGCGGGGAAAAGAAGGTAATTAATTCCAGGGAATGGAGTTGCCACACTAGCGGGACAGCTAGTGCGGGGAATCATGCACAAGACAGGCTGCGGCGCACCCACAGCAAGGAGGACAGCACCTGGCGGAGGGGGGACAAACAATGGGGACAGGGGGTGTAAGTGGAGAGAGGAACAGGGTAAGGGGGATAGAGGGGAGCGGGCTACAGGAAGGGGGGAAAGAACACGGGAGGGGGGCACGGGGACGTAAAATAGATAAGGGCAGATTAATAACGGTAGTATGGCTACAACAGGCTACAACCGGGGGCCCGGAACAAAATGACACTGGAAGCAATGACCTCGGACGGGCCCTGGGCGAAGGGAAACCCCTGAGTACAGGGGCATATCCACATGGCGGATGCAGTTGGCGGCCATGTTAGATGCCCCCTGGATGAAGGGAAACCCTCGAGCGCCGGGGCCCGACCACATGGGGAGAACAGTGACCGTGGCCATCTTGGACGGCCCCCTAACAATGGGAAACCCTGGAGTGCAGGGGGATGTCCACCAGGTAAGTATGGTTAATCCCACAGGACCGGGGAGACAAAACCCCTCCACCAGGATTGTCCCCTGGAATGTCAGGGGACTTAACGGCCCAGTAAAAAGATCTAGCATCTTCACTCACCTGAGGAACATGAAAGTCAACACAGTCTTCCTCCAAGAGACGCACCTGAGGGAGAAGGACCGACTACAGATAAGGAATGGCTGGATGGGACAAACCAACCATTCCTGCTACGGGACGAGGGACTGGGGGGTAACCCTACTAATTGATAAGAGAATGATTTTTACTGCAACAAGGACGGTTACGGACCCAGGGGAACGGTACATCATGGTCAGCGGTGTCCTGGACAGGGCACAGGTAATCCTCATTAACGTGTATGCTCCCAACTGGGATGACACAGAATTTATAAAAAAGACCACAGTGGAAATCCCCGACATAGACAGGCACAAACTAATCATGGGGGAGGGACTTTAACCGTGTACAGGACCCACGGACAGACAGGTCAAACCCCAAAATGAGAAGGACCTCCACATGACAAAGGAACTCAGTCTCATAATGGAACAGTTGGGGGCGATAGACCCATGGCGATTCACCCACCCAGGGGAGAGGGAATTCTCTTATTCTCCCCAGTACATAATGCATACTCAAGGATCGACTTCTTTGTAGTGGGGAAATCGATTATTCCGGGGCTGGTTAGGGGGGAAGACACCGCAATCGTAATCGCTGACCACGCTCTACATATATGGATGTGAAGTTGGAGACAGGCAGTGCCGAACGCCCCACTTGGAGGTTGGACATGGCCTTACTGGCCGATACGGCCTTCAGCGAGAAAATATCGCAGGCTATAGACGAGTACATAAAGAACAATCAGGACAGGAATATCTCACTCGCCATGTTCCGGGAGTCGCTAAAGGCTGGGATGAGGGGATAAATTATCACTTTTAAAGCACAAAGAGACAGGGAGGAGAGGGCGGATAGGCAACAGCTAGTTGACTCAATACCGGAGACCGGCAATATGCTGAGGCCCCGACTGTAGAACTCCTGGCGGAGAGAAAAGGCTACAGATGGTCTTTGACCTGCTCTCTAAGCGAGGAGAGCGGTGCACCAACTCCACCCAGGCACCGGGGACCCGATATGAATATGGAGACAAAGCCAGCCACCTGCTGGCGCACCAGCTGAGAAAGCAGGCAGCCACAAGGGAAATCGCACAAATTAGAGATAACAGAAGCACACTAGAAACAGACACAGACAAGGTCAACAAAGCCTTTGAGGCTTTCTACCAGGGGCTGTACACCTCAGAGCCTCCAGCTGGGGACTCGGAGATGAAGCAGTTCCTTGATGGACTGGAAAGGCCAGTCGTGGGGGAGGATAGGAAACGGGACCTGGAACCACCGCTAGAACTGGGAGAACCCATGGAGAGTATTAGCTCCATGCAGGCGGGGTAGGTGCCGGGACCAGATGGGTTCCCGGCGAACTTCAACAAAACATTTGGGACAGCACAGGCCCCACATCTGCTGGAGATGTTCACAGACTCGCTAGCTAGGGGCACACTGTCACCCACGCTAGCACAGGCCTCAATTTCGCTAATACCTAAAAAAGACAAAGACCCAACAGAGTGTGGTTTATACAGACCCATCTCGCTACTAAACGTAGGCGCCAAAATACTGGCCAAAATGCTAGCCAAGAGGCTGGAGAACTGTGTACCAGAGGTGGTCGCAGAAGATCAAACGGTCTTTGTCAAAAATAGACAGCTGACATTGAACATCAGGCACCTGCTGAATGTGATCATGACCACATCCGGGGAGAGAACACCTGAGGTGATCGTCTCCCTAGGCGCAGAAAAGGTCTTCGACAGAGTCGAATGGAAGTACCTCATAGAGCTAGTGGGGCGTCTCGGGTTCGGAACAGGATTCACCTCCTGCATGAAACTCCTGTATAATGCCCCCATGATGAGCGTACGGACAAATACCATCAGATCTAAGTACTTCCAGCTGCACAGGCGCACCAGGTAGGATGCCCGTAATCTCTGCTGCTGTTCGCCTTAGCGATCGAACCACTGGCGATCGCGCTCAGAACAGCAAAGAACTGGAAGAGGATCTGAACAAGAATAAGAGATCATAGCGTCCAAGGATCCCAAAGAAGGTTTTACAGAAAACAAAATCCAGGGGGGGACTAGCCCTCCCAAACCTGCAGTATTACCCACTGGGCAGTGACAGCAGAAAGAATTATTGAATGGATAAAGGAGCCAGAGGCCAAGTAGGTGCTCGTGGAGGAGGACTCCTGCAAGGTGACTTCCCTAGCCACGGCGACACTCCCATCCCCACCCAAGAAGTACCCAAACTGCCCAGTGGTGGTGGCAACACTCCAGCTGTGGAACCAGCTGCGATAACATTTCGGCCTAACCGAAATGTCCGCTAAAACCCCCATCTGCAACACCCACAGGTTCATGCCGGCACTCACAGATGGTTCCTTTAAAAGGTGGAGGCAAAGGGCAGCACGGTGGCGCAGTGGTAGCACTGCAGTCTCACGGCACCGAGGTCCCAGGTTCGGTCCCGGCTCTGGGTCACTGTCCGTGTGAAGTTTGCACATTCTCCCCGTGTTTGCATGGGTTTCGCCCCCACAACCCAAAGATATGCTGGTTAGGTGGATTGGCCACACTAAATTGCCCCTTAATTGGAAAAAATGAATTGGGTACTCTAAATTTAAAAATAAATAAAAGGTGGAGGCAGGACGGGGGGGGGGGGGGGGGGGATGCTGCGGCAGTGACAGGGATCTATACACGGACGGTAGGGTCACAACACTGGACGAACTGACGGAAAGATTTCAACTAACAGGGTGCAAGGAATTCAGGTACCTGCAGCTCAAAACCTTCCTACGGAAAGAAACAAGGACATACCCACAACCACTGCGACAGTCACTACCAGAAGTACTACTGGACGCAAACATTTTAGGCAGAGGGAACTGTAGCGACATTTACAGACGACTGATAGAGAGGGCCGATGCTAAACTAGACACGACAAGGGAGAAGTGGGAGGTGGATTTGGGGCTTGAAATAGGGTGGGGACTCTGCACAGGGTCAACTCCAGCTCTACATGCGCAAGGCTCAACCTAACACAGCTAAAAGTGGGACAAAGAGCCCTCTTGACCAGAATCCTCCCGGAGGTGAAGGATAGATATGAACGGTGCCAAGGAGGTCCAGCCAATCACGCCCACGTGTTCTGGTCCTGCCCCAGACTTACCAGATACTGGGCAGCCTTCTTTGAGACAATGTCCAAAGTGGTGGGGATGAGGGTGGAGCCATGCCCTAAAGTGGCGGTCTTCGGAGTGTCAGATCATCCAGATCTCTTCATTGGGAGGAGGGTGGATGCCCTTGCCTTTGCCTCCCTGATCGTCCGCCAGAGAATCCTGCTCGGCTGGCTGTCAGCAGCACCACCTAAAGCTGCAGACTGGCTGTCCGACCTCTCAGAATCTCTCCAAATGGAGAAAATCAAATTCGCCATACATGGGTCGGAAGAAGGCTTCCACAGAACATGGGAGGCATTCACCTGGCTGTTCCGGGACCTGTTTGTGGCCAGCAACTAGGTAGCCATGGATAAAGAGAAAGTAGCCAAGACACAAAAGGAAAGAGAAAGAGAGAGAGGCACCGCTCAGGTGCCGGCCCTGGCAAAATTCGTATTGTTTTGTGTGTATTTATATGAACTGAAATGAAATGAAAATCGCTTATTGTCACAAGTAAGCTTCAAATGAAGTTACTGTGAAAAGCACCTAGTCGCCACATTCCGGCGCCTGTTCAGGGAGGCTGGTATGGGAATATTGTGTTATGTATAACAAAAACCCAATAAAAACATTTTTTTTTAAAAATCAATTAACACATTTGAGTAACCTGTGGTTCTGTTTGCTATCTTGGCAGAGGAGTTAACACATTTAAAATAAATTCATTTAGTAATAGCAACAGTAATTTCTGCTCTTTACTGAATTAATAGATGCTATTTCAAATATTGAGTGTAAAAAAAGTACCAGAAATTAATGGTTTTGAAATGCCCAGAAAATACATTTTGAGGTCTATTCTCCCGTCAGCATCTGTGACCCATTGAACATGCAAGAAATAACCATTTCTGATTTTCACACCTGAACCCATTTACTTTTGAGGTGGGAGATTCCCCATTGGGTGTTAACTATCTTCACTTCTACTTGCAAAATGTTTGGTAATGAAATATTTCACTTCTTGACCTTTGTCAAACAGTTGCCGGTCATAAACCTGACGATCGACATAATCTGTAAATTTATATTTATGATGTCCTCTTCGTTCCAGCACGAAACCCCAGCATCAAATGAAAGAAGAATTCCTGTGATGAAGATCCAGGGGGCTATTCATAGACATTTACCGCATAGAAGGAAGCCATTTTGCTCGTTGTGTCTGTGCCAACTGATCACAAACAACTCAGCTTAATCCCGCTTTCCAGCTCTTGCTCCATAGCCCTGTAGGTTATGCCACTTCAAGTGCATGTCCATGTATTTTTCAAATGTAATGAGGTTTCTGCCTTCATCATCCTTTTGGGCAGTTTGTTTCAGACTCCTCACTACTCTCTGGGTGAAAAAGGTTCATCTCAACTCCCCTCTAATCCCTCTACCAATTCCTCTAAATCTATGCCCCTTGCTTATTGGCATCTCCACTAAGAGAAATGCATGCCTACCATCCATTCTATCTAGACCCCTCATGATTTTATACATCTAAAATCTCCTCTTAGCGCATCTATTCCAAAGAAAAGGATCCCAGCCTGAATCTTTCTTCATAACTAAAATTGTCCAATCCAGACAACATCCTTGTAAACCTCTTCTGTACCCTCTCTAGTGCAATCACATCCTGTCTGCAAAGCAGTGACCACAACGGTATGCAGTAAATCCATTTGCTGCCTGACAACTATTTTTTTGCAGTATCGGCGTACATCTCTTCTCTTATATTCAATGCCGCGGCTAATGAACAGAAATACTTTCCCAACCACTAATCTACTTGCCCTGCCACATATCTTCAGAAATCTGGGTACATGCACTCCAAGGGTCCCTCTGTGCCTTTACAGTTTTCAACACCCCAACACTCATTACACAGTAGCACAGTGGGTAGCACTGTTGCTTCACTGCTCCAAAATCCCAGGTTCAATTCCCGGCTTGGGTCACTGGCTGTGCGGAGTCTGCAAGTTCTGCCTATGTCTCTGTGGGTTTCTTCCAGGTGCTCCGGTTTCCTCCCACCGTCCAAAGATGTGCAGGTAAGGTGGATTGGCCATGCTAAATTGTCCCTTAGTCTCCAAAAAGGTTAGATGGGGTAACGGGGTTAGGGTGGGAGTGTGGGCTTAAGTAGAGTGCTATTTCCAAGGGCCGGAGTAGACTCGAATGGCCTCCTTCTGCACTGTAAAAGTTCTATAATTCTATGATGCCTAGTTTATCCTCCTCAAATGCATTACCTCAGACTTCTCTGATTGAATTCTATTTTCTGTTTTGTTGCATGCTCACCTGACTGGCCCAAGTAGAAACTTCTTAATCATTGCCCCTACATTTATTCAAACTCTTTGATTATATACCACAAAAAGCAAGGGACCCAGTACTGTGTCCTGCAGCGCCACTCTGGAAACAGAATTACAGTCACAAAAATACCCTTCAAGCATTACCCTCTGCTTCCTGTCACGGAGCAAATTTTGGATCCAACGTGCCTCTGTTTCTTGGATCCCATGAGCTTTTCCTTCTCTGAACATGGGACTTTGTCAAAAGCCTTTCTAAAATGCATGCATCAAACGTGTTACCTTTATCAATCGTCCTTCTTACCACCTCAAAAATTCAATCAAGCTGGTCAGACATGACCTCTTAGCAAATAAATGTTGACAATCCTTAGTTAATCTGTGCCTTCCTAAAGAACAATTTATTATGTTCTTCACAAATTTCTTCCAAATACTTTACCTATCACAGAAGTTAGGCTGACTGGCCTATAAGATGATTGACCCATTCAGTCTATCACTTCCAACCTTTTAAACTGGCGATACAACATTAGCAGCCCTCCAGTCTTCCGGCACTATGCCTGTAGCCACAGAGGATTGGAAATTGGTGGTCAGAGTCTCCCTATTTCCTCCTTTGTTTCTATTAGTTTTCATTCTGGCTAGGCAATTTACCTTCATAGATCCTAGTCCGCTTAATATTTCCTCTCTGTTTATTCTAGCCAATATTTCACACTCCTCCTTATTATGTATTGCAAACCAATGCATCTCTGTGTAGTCTGTCATATGATTATGTGGTGACATCATCAGTTGCACTTGGGAGATTTGCCCTCTCTTTCACCTTCGACTGTGAGTAAGCAAGACCTCTCTAATAAAGTCTGATTAGCTGGTTAAATAACCTACGGTGTGACTATCTTTTCATCCTTTGTTTCTACAGTAAAGAAGAAGAAAACCCCTTTTAAAAATTTAAGACAAAGCTGGCAATGGTTTTTCCAGTAAAAATAGTCAGAAGAAACAATTCAGATCTGGATCTCTAGTCAAGGATCGATTTTCAGGAGACCACTCCATCATTGATTGAAGTGCGGTAAATCTGGCCATTGTAAATGGGTTTTCAGTCTTTGTTAAGAGTGTGCATTACTTCTAAAATTTATAGAAAGCACTCCGGACCATTGTATAAGTTTTTTCACCTGACTGCAATCCTGGGAGTGCACAGAGAGTCAGAGGCGGGAAAGAAAACATTTTCTAAGCTAGCGGGTCAATGGTAATACTAGTCAATTCAAACAATCAGAGAATCGGAAGAAAATAAGGGGGCTGTAAAAAGTGAGTATAATTGCTGAAGCTGGAGAGTGCTTTCCAGCTGCGCATCTTCACACGTGGTGGGCTATAGCACCAGATCCTTGATCTCAGAGAGAGAGAGAGACCTCCTGTTGGAAAAACATCTGCTCAGAATGGAAAAAGAAATAATAAAGTGATAATAACCAAGATTAAACAGAATAAAGTAGAATTTTTCTGGTTTTAAGACAGATATATGTTTGCGGGGAAAAACAATTCTCAAAGTACACAGTCCAACCAAGAAAAGAAATTGGAGGGGAGGGAAAGTTAAAGTAAGTACCACAGTGTGAGAACAGGTAACTGTGATGGCAGGAAAAGGCAGCGCTAAAGGACCATTCAATGAGGACGCAGAAGCTTGGAGCTCCTACGAAGAGAGATTTCAACATTACCTGATGGGGCCCGGCACGGGCCCCATCACCTCCTCCTCCCTCGGGTGTGCCGGGTAGCCTCCAGGCTACTTCATGGGACGTGGGTGCAAGCTTAGCTATCCCCTGAGGCTCCCTTGCCAACCGGTGCTGCTAGTCCTGGAGGCCCGCTCTGGTCTTGACCAGAGTCAGCGTGCTGGTGGTGATGGAGCACAAGAGTGGATCATCACTGTCTGGGACTGCACCACATCACCCATTGACTGTGCCATCACCTTCTGGGTCTATGTCACATCTGCCAGTGTACCATCTCCCTCTGGGACTGGGCCACCTCCCTCTGTGTCTACACCACGTCGGCCAGCGCCTGGGCCATGCCACCGACGTTCTCAGCCATGGCCTGCTGTGACTGGGCCATGTTCAGAAGCGCCGCTGCAATTTCCAGGTGGCTCCATGTGAGAGTGAATCCCTTCTCACGCTCAGAGCAGATGGTTCCATGGCGATATGTGAGGAGGCAACCCTGTTCTGGGCCTCGGCCAGTGTATGCACAGAATGCCCCAGGTCTTGGACATGCTGATCCCCAGCCAGAACACTTGACCCCCACGCCACCACCGCTGTTGGGATGCCACCCATGCAGTGTTGGCCTGATGGCACGCATGGTCGGTACCACCACCTGCTCCTACACGCTATTGGACATCTCCAAACACGCCTGCAGCTTTGGATGCTTGCCGACAACCCCTCATGTAGTCCCGGCTCTGTCACTGCATCTGCACAATCGATGGAACTGCCCATTCCAGAAGTCCGAAACCTGTCTGGACGGCAGCTGGTTCCTGGGGTCAGCCCGCCCTCTGACCTTCCACCCCCTCGGGTGTTCCTATCTCCACCTGATCTACTGGATTAGCTGTGTGGTGTGTACCAGAGAGTGACTCAGGAGCCTCTTCACTGAATTGCCCAATTGAGGTGAGTGTGTCTGGGATGGTGGAGGGTGTTGGAGGCAGCTGTGACGGGAAATCAGTGTCATCCCCGGAATCGAATTCCAGGGTGTCTTGGGTCACAGGAATATGGCTCCCATTCGTGCTGCTCTCCTCATCAATGCTCGTCACCAGGTGGATCTCGGCTGGGGGCGGGGAACATCAAATGGATCTGCCCCATCACCAAAAGGTCCTGCAAGACACAAGACAAGATGCATGATTAGATGTGGGGGAGGGGTGGTGGGGGGAAGGTTGCGGTTGAGGGTGGGGGTGAGGGTGAAGGTGGTGTGAGGGTGGGGGTGGTGTGGGGGTTAGGGTGAGGGTGGGGCCGAGGGTAGGAATTAGGGTGAGGGTAGGAGGCCTATTTACCCTGGCCTCCCTGAGGAGGTTGTGCAGTTTTTTACAGCACTGCTGGCCGGTCTGAACGATGTTGCTGCTGGCGCTGACTGCCTCTGCCACCTGTGACCAGGCATGGCGAATGGTGGCGGCTGGCAGCCTCCTTCGTGGGCCGGGGTACAGGGTGGCCCGCCTCTCCTCCAGCTCCTCCAGCAAGGTCTTCAGCTCGGCATCTGTAAACCGTGGGGCCGTGTGTCTTGCTGCCATCTTCTTGGCTGGGATGGTGTGTGTGCGGAGTGCAATCTGTGTATGCGGCTGCAGCTTGTCAGCCTCCTGAGTGTCAGTCGCGAATAGGCGAATCCGGCACCGTTTCTCATTGCAATCAATTGTGTTCCATGTGACGCCGGTGCTAACCCTTCCACAGTCGCCGAATCAGTCCAGATGCAGCACCAGTTTTGCTGTTGTGGAATTGCACGAATCCTGCCCCGGCATAAGCACTTAGTTTCAGGAACAGAGAATCCAATGCCTAGTGAAATCAAGGAGCTCAAACTCAGTGTACTGGTGATGCAAGGCGATACACACAGAGATTTTGGGTCTATCCGAAACTGAATGGGAACAAAATTAAAATGGAAGTAGATATGGGAACCGCTTTGGGTGGGATTCTCAGATAATCGGCACGATGGCTGCAACCCGGCGCCAAAAACGGCGTGGATCACTCCGGTGTCGGGCCCCCTGAAACAGTGTAAATTCTCCGGCCCGGAATGGGCTAGCAGCGGCATGACGACATTCGCGATGGCGTCACCTGCCACGTCATTGACGCCACGCGGCGTCACAGCACAAAAGCCCCCCCCCCCCGGAGAGCCGTCAAGATGGCCTCCGCGCAGCGCCGAGGTTCCAGGAGCAGGACATCGAGGTGCTCCTGGACACAGTGGAGCAGAGGAGGGAGGCCCTGTACCCCGGACACGGCCGCAGGGTCGCCCCACGCCTCAGCCAGCGCCTGTGGGGGGAGGTGGCAGAGGCTGTCAGCGCTGTGGCTGTAACACCAAGGACAGGCGCCCAGTGCTACATGAAGGTCAATGACCTTGTCAGGGCAGCCAGGGTGAGTACCGCGCCCCCCCCCCCCACCTCCGATGTGCAGCACAGCCCTAGCTGCAACTGACATGACTGCACCCACCCATGCAGCCTGCAGTGGCAGGATGGGTTGCGCACCTCTGCCAATATACACAGAACCGCTGGTCCGCATGTATATCTCTGCCTAACACTGTTGCCCTTTATCCCTGCCACCCACCCACCCCCCACAGGAGAAGCGTGCACACAACAACCGGGAGCGTGAGAGGACCGGAGGGGGTCCAGCTGATGAGAGACCACTCACCGTTCATGAGGAGAGGGCCCTGGAACTCGCAGGCGGACCCGAGGACCGGGAGGTTGCCGATGCAGAGGTCGGGGGTGCACCATCAAGTGAGACCCCCCACGGGCTGCCCCCCTTCTCCACTTCTCCCTTTCCCCCATATCCCCCTTCCCCCAAAAACCCCATGTCCCCCATATCTCCCTTCCCCCATGTCCCCCATATCCCCCTTCCCACATATCCCCCATGTCTCCCATATCCCCCTCACCCATATCCCCATGTCCCCCCTATCCCCCTTCCCCCATGTCCCCCATATCCCCTTCCCCCTGATCCCCCATGTCCCCCATATCCCCTTCCCCCATGTCCCCCATATCCCCGTCCCCATATCCCCCATGTCCCCCATATCCCCCATCCCCCATGTCCCCCACATCCCCGCCGCCCATATCCCCCATATCCCCGTCCCCCATATCCCCCCTGTCCCCCATATCCCCGTCCCCCATATCCTCCATGTCCCCCATATCCCCCGCCCCCCATATCCCCCATATACACCTTCCCCCATATCTCCCATGTCCCCCTTCCCCCATATCCCCCATGTCCCCCATGTCCCCTTTCCCCCGTAACCCCCTTCCCCCTTATCCCCCCTCCCCCACATCCCCCTATCCCCGTCTGCGTGTCTAACCATGCATGCTGTATTGTGTATTGTAGGACAAACGTCGGGGCACTCGTCCCCGCGGATGCCGACCGCCCCCAGGACGATCCAGGGCAGCCACGAGACAGGGAGAGACCCGGCCACTCCGGCATACGACGCCCCAGGGCGGCCACGAAACAGGGAGAGACCCGGCTCCTCTGGCACACGACGCACCCAGGACGTCCCAGGGCAGCCACAAGACAGGGACAGACCCGGAGCACCACGGAGATGACGCTCCCGTCTCGTGCGAGTGCGGTGACGCAGGCGGGCAACAGCCAGCGAAGAGGGGGGCAGCCACAGGCCCCCATCGCAGCCGAGCCAGGACACCCCTACCCAGGACACCCCTACCCAGGACACCCCGACCCAGGACACCCGTACCCAAGACACACCTACCCAGGGCAGCACTACTCAGAACACTGACACACAGGACACTGACACACAGGACACTGACACACAGGACACCACTACCCAGGACACCGCTACCCAGGATACTGACACACAGGACACTGACACACAGGACACCGCTACCCAGGACACCGCTGTGGTGTTGGCTGCTCTGGTGCACAGATGAGCCAACACAGTTGTATGTGGTACAACTCTATTTTATTATAACTCTTATAATACAGTTCGTTCTGGATACTCTGCACGTGCTGTCTCCCTGAGTGTGTTTGGCAATAGATGTGTCCTGGTTCTCCTCTGCAGCTAATACTGACCACCGGGGGTCGTGTCTGTGCTTTTATATCTTTCTGTCATTGGTTGTGGTGTTGTGTGTTCTGATTTGTCTGTTGGTGTGTCTATCATGATGTGTGTGTTTGAATATCATGACATCCCCCCTTTTTACAAAGATAAGTGCCTACGTGGTTATAAATATAATTGTGTCGTGAGTGCATCTAAGAGTGTGTGTGTGTGTTGTGTACAGCGTGTGTTTATGACGTAACTATTTACATGGGGCGATGTCGGGTGCGTCACACTAACAAGGTTGGACCATAACAAAACTTGGATGCGAGAGAAAAAAAAAAAACTTGAACATTGGTCCGGTCAGACGATATCTGGAACAATAAACAACAACAGGTTATAATACAGAAGTGTTTGACTTTTTGAACGTATGAACAGCGTTATAAGTCCAGTCTAATGGGTGACCGCCTCAAGAATGGGCTGGTCCTCAAGCCGGTTCAGCTGTGGAGATTTGGGGTCACACTGGTTCACCTTGGACTGTTGGAGGTGATGCTGTTGCCGAAGTCTCTACTTTACCATTTGTTGTACTTCGTGCAGTGCTTGGTTTTTTCATTCGTGCAAATATAACATTCAACATCTTTGTTAGTGGTGCCCTGGCTGTGGTTTGGTTCTGGTGGCGATGGAAGGGGCATGATCCGTGGCATCTCCACGAAGTCATCCTTGGGAACCAGTGGAGGATCCGGCGTGTGCGTACGGTGCAGTTGCGAGCGTGGAAGGCGGCACAAAGCCCGCTGATTGTGCCTACGCACCAATCCATCCGCCCTGCATGCCAGGAACAAGGTGGAGTCTGTTTTCTTTTTATGTTTGTGGTGGACGGCATCTTGTAGCCGATGGGTCGTTGCCATCGAAGTAGCACCATCACTAATATCATGCAAGGCGATGACTGTGCCAGATGTGGAAGTTGGCCGAGACCGTGTACGCTGGTTCCGGCCACCTGCTGTGCCGGAAGGGCGACTCCGCAGAGAAACGTCGAAGCATGTCGCCTTGGAGAGAGAATTGTTGCTCGCATCAACGTCTGGCGATGGCGCGAATTGGTGTGTCCATCTTGGACCGCCGGTGCTGGTTGCCACTGCCGACCCAGTGGGACTGCCACGCGATCCATTCCCTGTCGCCGTGGCATCTGCCGTCACCCTGAGCGTGCCATCACCGAGGCCGCGACACCGCCCGTCCGGAGCAAGGTCTGGCGTGCGCAAATCAGAGTCGGCGCTTGGCTGCCCCCCATCTGGAGTCCGGTCTGCCTTCCGTCGATGCCCCCCATCCGGAGTCCCAACAGGTTCACTGGAGGCAGCCGAGATTCCCTGAAGCTGCACTTCTGGAGTCGGAACATGCAGGAATGCACCAACTAGTGGAGAGGCTCGAGCCATCGAGGGTGGAAGCGGTGCGCCGCCACCGCAGTCGTCAGTGGTCCCACCGTGATCGTCGAGTGCCTCGGTACGCACTAGGCGAGGTCTGTCACCTTGCACCTTTTGCATGGGAAGTGGGATGCTGTCGTCACTCGTCTCACATCCCGTGGATAGATCATCATTAGCAGCTTGCTGTTCACTAGGGTTGGGTAAATTGTCAGAGTTTTCATCTGGTGGTGCACACCATGTCGGTGGACTGTCATTGTCTTGCCATTGTCCTTCATTTGGGCTTTTCTTCTTTGGAACTTTAAATCTTCCCCCAGACATTGCAGAACCTTGTTTATTACCCCCAAATTCTCCCATATGTATGGTCTCGAATATAGGATCCACTGTTTCTATCGACATTGTACCATTTTCCAAAGAACATTCCGTTTCACTTTTCTTCTCAGGTACCTCATATGTAACTTTGTTTAATGTACATGCCTTCATGGTCTCTGGGTCTGATTTTGCTGGGACTGGCATGGTCACAGTCTCTCTTTTACTGTTCTCAATTGCCCACATTATACTCCCCATACATAACTGCTTAATCACTGGGGTTAGTGTGGTGCAATGGATAATCGGGTCGACCTTATCTGCATCTTCACCATTAGTGGAAAGCACACTTGGTTCACTTGAAACTGCTGTGGGTTTTAAATTCGTTATCTGGCTACTCGATGTCGGTGTCCTCAGGATTCTTGCTCCAATGTTCTGCTCAATAATCAGTGGAGTGTGTATCGGTTCAATGCAATTAATGTTCCCCTCAAGGTTTGAAGAGTCATTACTGACTAACTGCTGGTCTCCGAAGTTGGGATTTTGCGGCATTGTGTTGAAGGGAGACATTTGTCCCTGCTGTAGATATGATTCAGGTTGTGTTATTTCCATTACCTGAGGATCAATGTCTTGTCCATTTTTTCGATCCGTACTAAAACACTGGCAATTCTCAGTCTGCTCCTTGCAAGTTAAACATTCAATTAATTTCGTTAGCAAATCCTCAGCATCCTTCTGTGGCCGTGCAGCATTATTAATCTCTGTTCGGCTACAATGATCCTGAAGGTCAGCGCATAAACCTTTTTTCTTCGGGCTTGGACGAGGCGATTCCTTTGGCTTGTCTTCAGTTGGGCTTGAACAGTCTTCAGCGCTGTGCCCTTCATTGTAGCATGAGAGACCGTCATGGTCATGCTGCTGTGTAGTGGAGCATGGTAGGCTGTTATAGCCTTCTTGCTGTTCACGTGAGCATGGCAGACTTGCATCGTCTGCCGCTGGTTGGTCAGGAGAGGTTGCTAGACCCTCATGGTCTTGTTCCTGCAAGGACTGCGCTCTGGAGTCTTGCGTTCCTTCCATCGTGGAGTCCGTCCACGAGCTCTCTGTGGAGGCTTGTGACACTGGAGTCACTTCTTGTTCGTGCAAGGACTGCGCTCTGGAGTCTTGCGTTGCTTCTATCGTGGAGGCTGTCCACGAGCTCTCTGTGGAGGCTTGTGACACTGGAGTCACTTCTTGTTCGTGCAAGGACTGCGCTCTGGAGTCTTGCGTTGCTTCTATCGTGGAGGCTGTCCACGAGCTCTCTGTGGAGGCTTGTGACACTGGAGTCACTTCTTGTCCGTGCAAGGACTGCGCTCTGGAGTCTTGCATTTCTGCAATTGTGGAGTCTGTCCACGAGCTTGCTGTGGAAGCTTGTGACACTGGAGTCACTTCTGGTTCATGCGAGGACTGCACTCTGGAGTCTTGCATGTCTTCTTTCATAGAGTCGGGAACGTTGAGCGGGACGTGGACCACGCTCTGTGTGGCAGCAGGGCACTCTCCGTGTGCTTGCACCGCTCCCTGTCTGTTAATGTCAGGCTGCAGCATCATCCGGTACTGATAAGTTGGAACGTCATATCTGCTGGATTGAAGATCCTCAAATCCGAAAAATGAATCCGCATCTGCGTCGGATTCAATGTGGGGGCCGCCAATGTGCAACACGAAAGGTTCGTCCGAGTCATAGTCATATAGGACCACGGAGCTATCATTGGGCTCGCGAGGTCCGGAAACACTGTAAAAATCGTCATCGAAGTATTCAAGGTCGGAATCATCGGCTTGTGCGTAGGTAACTGCTTGTCGGAGGGTTCTTCGGAGGTCAAATTCATCTCCTGGGTAAATTTGCGGCACTGTGCTGTCATTCCAGGTGAGGGAAGGTTGTTTTACAGCTTTAACAGATTTTTGTTTTTTTGATTTGGGACGTTTCCCTTTTAAATTGGATTTGGGACATTTCCCTTTTAAATTGGTGCAGTCTGGGGCCTCTGACATCCTGACGCTCGGTATGTAGCACGTAGGAAGCGACTGCGCATGCTCAGATCGCTGTTCCTTTACCGATGGCCGTTTTCTTGACTGCGCATGCGCAGCATCTCGCGCATGCGCAAACGAAACTTCCGGTTCTGCGCACTTCTCGCGCAACTGTGCTAGCGTTATACCTTTAGCAAGATGGCCGCCGACCTCGACCCAGCCTTCTCTCAGGCCCGGGATTTCGGGCTCCGGGATCCCAGCCACGAGGTGAGTACTGCAGCTTTTCTTACCTTTAAGTGCCCATTGGATTGCGTATTCTTCACAGTACTTGGAGAATTTGCCCAGGACTGCCTGGTAATCGTACCTTTGCTGCCTCCTGAAGAACCTGAACCTTCTGAATATTTCTCTTGCCCTTGCACCGGCGACAGTGAGGAGAAATTCAATTTTTTCCTTATCATCCAGGTCTTTGAGTTCAGCTGCCACCAGGAACAATTCGAAATTTTGCCGGAATCGCCGCCAGTTTTCGTGGAGGTCGCCGTGGCACTGGAGCGCCTGCGGAACCGGGAGCTCGTACATCATGCCTGGGCACTGCTGGTTGTCTGTGTACACTGAGGTATGCCGGCAGGTATCGATCCACTCCTGTACCATGTGGTGTTGGGTGCTCTGGTGCACAGATGAGCCAACACAGTTGTATGTGGTACAACTCTATTTTATTATAACTCTTATAATACAGTTCGTTCTGGATACTCTGCACGTGCTGTCTCCCTGAGTGTGTTTGGCAATAGATGTGTCCTGGTTCTCCTCTGCAGCTAATACTGACCACCGGGGGTCGTGTCTGTGCTTTTATATCTTTCTGTCATTGGTTGTGGTGTTGTGTGTTCTGATTTGTCTGTTGGTGTGTCTATCATGATGTGTGTGTTTGAATATCATGACAACCGCTACCCAGGATACTGACACACAGGACACTGACACACAGGACACTGACACACAGGACACCGCTACCCAGGATACTGACACACAGGACACTGACACACAGGACACTGACACATAGGACACTGACACACAGGACACTGACACACAGGACACTGACACACAGGACACCGCTACCCAGGATACTGACACACAGGACACTGACACACAAGACACTGACACACACGACACTGACACACAGGACACTGACACACAGGACACTGACACACAGGGGACGGGTGGGCAGGAACCACCACCCCAGGGGACGCCGGACTTCGTGTCGGATGAGGAGCACGACACAACGCCACTGCTATCTCCTACACTCTCCAACATCGCAGAGACACTCACCTCGGTTGGGCACTTTAGCGATGATGCTTCTGGTACGCTCATTGGTGCGCACAACACAGCCGTCCTGGTACAGCGGGTGGAGGCAGGAGCAGCTGAGGGGCCGGGCGGTCGGAGGGCAGCCCGGTGCAGGCAACCATCTGCTGCCCAGACAGATCCCAGGTTCCTGGAGTTACCACACTCGCCCATAGACCCGATGCAGTCACAGACCCAGGGACGATCGAAGGGGGTGACGGCTGGCTTGCGGCAGCTGCAGACGCAGGTCGAGGAGTCCACCCGCGTGCAGGAGCAGCGAGTGGTGCCGGTCATGCGTGCCACCCAGGCCAAAACCGCACGGGTGGCATCCGCGGTGGAGGCAATGGGTGCCACGGTGTCAGACATGGGGAGCAGTATGTAAGGCCTGGGGCTTTCCGTGCAGGCAGCGTCTGTGGCCCAGGACATGGCTGCCCTCTCACAGGCAGCCATGAGCCAGAGCCAGCAGTAGATGGCAGAGGCGCTCAACGCCGTGGCCCAGTCTCAGCAGGCAATGGCCGAGTCTCTGCAGGCCGTGGCCCAGTCTCAGCAGGCAGTGGCCCAGTCTCAGCAGGCCATCGCTGAGGGCATCGGCACCATTGCCCAGGTGCTGGCCGGCGTCGCCCAGGCACAGACAGGGATGGCCAACTCCCTGAGCTCCATGTCTGCAAACTTGCCGACCCTTGTAGATACCAGGGCGGGTCTCCAGGACTGGCAGCGCCAGGTGTCGGGGGGGCGTCGGATGGTCGGTCCGTTCGCATCCCTGACCCATGTAGAGGCCTGGGGGCCATCGGGCACCCCAAGGGAGGAGGAGGCTCTGAGGCCCGTTCCGGGTCCCCCTCTAGGGGAGGTCCTGGAACACCGCGACACCTCGGACTTCCTCCCTTCTATCCCAGGTGCATCTGGTGGGCAACGGGGAGGAGAGGCTGGCAGCTCGCCATCCCAGTCACCCGAGCCGCAGCCTGGCCCATCAAGGCCGGGCCGCCCCAGGAAACGGCCGCCAAAGGGATCCCGAATCATAGGGCAGGAATCACAGGAGTCCACCTCCAGTCCTGCTGTACTGTCTGGGGAACCACCTAGACGTAGTCAAAGGGCCCATAAGGCCAAACAATTAGACACTGAGTAAGGTGGCACGGGTGCAGAGCACAGGTGAGTTATAGCGGCTAGGGCACGTGTATGAACTGTTTGTTATCAAAATCACTTTCACACCTACAGAAGCTGCCTTTGTGCTCTGTCCGATGCGTGCTGGGGTGTGGTGTGAGATGAGTGCCAGTGTGAGTGTGAGGGGTGATATAACGTCGGCCTGAGGTGAGTGTGCCCCCTTCTCTCCCCCCTCCCCCCGGATCGCCCTCGCCATCCCCCCGGGCAGAAGACGGGACCATGCGCTGTAGTGTCACGGCCGCATATAGGGACGGCCCGGGTGGAAAGTGGTACTGTGGCCATGGGTCAGCCATTGTCCAATGATGTAGAGTCAGGAGCTGATTGCAGGGCGGGTTGTCATCATCCTCCATGGCCTGCAATAGACCCTCTTTCACTGACAACTGTGTGAGCCCGGCCCATTATGCCGCAGGTGGATGTGCAATGGAGGGGTGGTATGCATGCGGGTATGGGTGGTTGGTGGTGGGTGGGTGGGGGGGTGAGGGTGGTTGGTGGTGGGTGGGTGGGGGGGTGAGGGTGGTTAGTGGTGGGTGGGATGGGAGGGTGAGGGTGGTTGGTGATGGGTGGAGGGGGTGACGGTGGTCGGCTGGTGCCGTGATGTGCAGTCTGTGCCCATGCTCGACGATTCCCACGCCCCCCTAGTCAGTGAAGCGGGCGGCTATCAGCCTGTCCCGGGCCCGCTGGCCCAGCCAGTAATGGTGGGCAGCTTCTCGTCCATGTCCAGCCCGTCTGTCCTGACCATTGCCCCATCCTCCTCATCTGGGGAGGTCTGCGCCTCATCTTGCTGCTCCTCCCCTTCCCCCTCCTCTGCCTGCAGCACATCGCCCCTCTGCTGGGCTATGTTGTGCAGGATGCAGCACACCACAACGATGCGGCCGACCCTATCTGACGGGTACTGGAGGGCCCCTCCAGAGCGGTCCAGGCACCTGAAACGCATCTTCAGCAGCCCAAAACACCTCTCTATCACACCCCTGGTCACTTCATGGGCATCGTTGTAGCAGTTCTCCACGTCAGTCTGTGGTCTCCGCATAGGTGTCATCAGCCACGACCGTAACAGGTAACCCCTGTCGCCCAGCAACCAGCCTCTCAGCCAGGGCTGGCGTCCCTCAAACATGCTGGGGATGAAAGACTGCGCCAATACGAAGGAGTCATGTACACTGCCCGGGTACCGGGCGCAGACGTGCAGGATCATCATGCGGTGATCGCTCATTCAGGATGCAGCCTCTCAGAAGGACAGAGCTTACAGCTTACAGCATAGATCTTCACCATGTGCTGAGTGCATAGACTGGTTAGGACAGGCATAGGTCTTTAGTTTAATCTAACATTGTGTTGACCCACAGTGAAAGTATGTTCAACAGTTTCTAACTTAATAAAATAGTGTTGTACTATGTTAAGTGTTGGTGGCCTGTATGTGTTCCACGGATCCAGAGCACCCAACACAACAGGAGGTTGTCTCATTTCACCCCCACCCCACTTGGGCCTCCTGTTCCCTGCCCTAAGGGCAGCACGGTCGCACAAGTGGATAGTACTGTGGCTTCACAGCGCCAGGGTCCCAGGTTCGATTTCCTGCTGGGTCACTGTCTGTGCAGAGTCTGCACGTTCTCCCCGTGTCTGCGTGGGTTTCCTCCGGGTGCTCCGGTTTCCTCCCACAGTCCAAAGACGTGCAGGTTAGGTGGATTGGCCAGGGTAAATTGCCCTTTGTGGTTAGGAGGTTATGAGGGGTTATTGGGTATGGGGATAGGGTGGAAGTGAGGGCTTAAGTGGGCCGGTGCAGACTCGATGGGCCGAATGGCCTCCTTCTGCACTGTATGTTCTATGTTCTAAGTTATCCTTTGACACAATGCTTTCCATTGTTCTGCCATCAGCACATTCTGTTCTCTTTATACGCCACTAGCAGCTCCCTTCTTGGTCATTATCACCACCATTTACATTCTCTTTGTCCACGATATCATTGTCAATCTCTACCTATTGCTGGCCCTCTGTCCAGCCCCACTGCTCCATGCTCCCCCCAGCCCCCAACAACAAGATAAATCTGTTTTTATTTCCAGTCCTCTCTAGCTTTGAGTCATCCAGTCTCAAAACATTAACTCTGTTCTCTCTCCACAGATGCTGTCAGACCTGCTGAGATTGTCCAGTTTTTATCTGGAAAGGGGGTTGTTTCATGCATAGGGTGGGATTGTCCACCACACCCCCCCCCCGACCCCACCCCCCCCCACCCCCCTCCCCTCCCCCCCCCCCCCCCCCCCCCCCCCCCCCCACATCGTGTTTTGTGGTGACAGAGGTGGTCAGCCATTGGCCGGCAGTGGAATGTTCCAGACCCACTGCTGTCAACATAGTTTCCGACTGTTTGCTCTCCCCGCTGCTGGGGTGGGGTGGGGGTGTCATCGTGGGTGGGACCAGAAGATTCCGCCACTGGGAACGGCTGGAAAATCTCGCCCTGTGTATCCATACAAAGTGAGCACCCAGCACTGAATAAATGCTGCTGTGAAGGTGTGCAAGCCACTGCACAATAGTTATGTCTGCACTACTCCAGCTCCCGATTAATAGAATTTTCATGGCCCATTATATATTTTTATTGTATGGAGATGAAGGGGGCTGATGTTGTGGCCATGGCTTCTCTGATTGCCCGGCGAAGGATCTTGGTGAAATGGTGGTCGGATACGCCACCCAAGGTGGTGGCCTGGCTGGGGGACCTGTACGATATTCTGTGGTTGGAAAAGATCAAATAGAGTTGAGGAGGGTCTTGAGACACGGTGGGGGTTGTTCATGACAGTGCTTGAGGAACTGTTCATCATGGGGGGTGGGGAGGGGAGAGGGGTAAAAATTGTACTAACTGTGGATTGTGAGGTCGTTGAGTGTGTTGTGTATGTAACTGTTCTTTTTACGTGCATTTTTAATAAAATACATTAAAAAAATATTTGTTTTTGTTGTATTTCTTTTTATAAATTTAGAGTACCCAATTCATTTTTTCCAATTAAGGGGCAATTTAGCATGGCCAATCCACCTAACCTGCATATCTTTGGGTTGTGGGGGTGAAACCCACGCAAACACGGGGAGAATGTGCAAACTCCACACGGATAGTGACCCAGAGCCGGAATCGAACCTGGGACCTCAGCGCCGTGAGGCAGCCGTGCTAGTCACTGCGCCACCTTGCTGCCCTTTTTGTTCTATATTTAACTGTTTTTACTGAATTCTAGATCCACTTTATTGCAATTTTTTTGCTACATATCCTTCCTCTATTTTTCTTCCTATTTCTCTGTGAAAACCTACTAGAAAGTTGGAATAATGAGCACAAAAGTGAAGTAAATGACATGATAGCAAACTCCTGAAATTAAAAGGAGAGTTCCTTGTTGTATCAGTGATATAAGGATCCAACATTGACCAAATTAACATCAAGTGAGGGATTGCTATACGTCAACTTGATAGAAATACATGTACATTTTTTCATGTGGAAGGAATGTTTTGGAGCTTAGGATGGTGAGAAAAATGGAGGAGGTAAAAATGCAGGTGTTGCATCTCTTACACTTGCATGGTGTTAATTTCTTTTGTTCTATGTGAACCATAAGCTCTTTCTTATATTAACCGAATGACCACACAACCAGTATATTAGTCCAAAAGACAGTTTATTACCAAACACACTTGTTTTACATGCAATGATTCATGCGGCTACGCACTAAACTAAACCTAATAACTAAGATGACCTTTACTTAACTTCGGGGTGACCGGCTCTGTGCGGGAGATAAGGGGCGGGATTCTCCTCTACCCGGCGGAGCGGGCCATACCGGCACCGAGGAGTGGCGTGAATCACCCCGATGTCGGGCCGCCCGGAAGGTGCCGATTCCTCTGTACCTTCCGGGGCTAGGTCGGCGCCGGCGGGGTTGGCGCCGCGCCAGCTGGCACGGAAAGGCTTGGCGCCGCACCAACCGGCGCCGAAGAGCCTCCGCCGGCCGGCGCGAATTGGCGCATGCGCAGGAGCGCCAGCGTGTGCTGGCGTCATCCCAGCGCATGAGCAGGGGGGTTCTTCTCCACGCCGGCCATGGCGGAGGTTGACAGCAGCCGGCACGGAGGGAAAGATTGCCCTCACGGCACAGGCCCGCCCACGGATCGGTGGGCCCTGATCACGGGCCAGGCCACCGTGGAGGCATCCCCCCGCGCCCGCCCCCCTCACCCCGAGGACTCTGCAGGCCGCCTGCAGAGCCAGGTCCCGCCGGTATGGACCTGGTTTGATTCACGCCGGCGGGACAGGCCGAAAACGGGCAGCTGCTCGGCCCATCGCGGGGCGGAGAATCGCCGGTGGGGCTGCTGCCAGCGGCCGCCGACCGGCACGGCGCGATCCCCGCCCCGTCCAAAACCACGGCACGGGAGAATTCGGCAGCCACCGTCGGGGAGGGATTCATGCCGCCCCCACGTGATTCTCTGACCCGGTGGGGGGGTCGGAGGATCCCGCCCAAGGCCTTTATCTGTGTCCACGTGAGTCGGTTGGAAGTCTTCAGGTTCGTCTTGGCTAGGCTCAAGCTTCAGGTAGCAATTGTGGGCCCTTGAACTTGGCTGGTTAATATACTGCAATTGGTCGCACACAGGCCAGTCCAAAAGAGGCCAATCCCTAATGCGCAGGGCTTCTTATCCTTCTTCTCTTTCGCGCCCTTTTGGATCGACAGTGTTTCGATCACCCTCATTGATCCTCGCCAATTAAGGGGCAGATACCTCGGTGGCTGGGCAGGTCCCAGCTATCATTGTTTCAGGCACGTAGGCCTTTCCAAATAAGGGGAAGTGGCACTGGTTAGTCTGCTACTGCTGGAGCTCCTTGATTCAAACTCTATTGTCCTGGGTGAAATGGTGATTGACTTTTAATGAGTGCAAGTTTTGGGCAGGTCTGGCTTCTTTGCACAATACACAGAGGCTGTGTATTTGTCTGTGTCCAAGTTGACCACAATTCCCGTGGTCCTTCGCAGGTGGCCATTTTAGATGGCTACAATGGAAAGGTGAGTTCTGAAGCAGAGGGAATTCTGGGGGTGAGGAAGGAGTGGAGCAGGGTCCCTCGAAGGGAAGAGGGCGGAAAGGGGAGGGGGTTGTGCATTTGTCGTGACATCGCACTGGAGGCGGCAGAAATGATTGAGGAGAAATTGGTAGACTGGCTTGATTGTATGGGTTGTTAGCTCAAGTACATTATATTTGACAACATCAACTTGATTAGTTGGCAACTTTCATGTCTTCAAACCTGAAGATTGGCTTTCAAGCCCTTAATGCGGAGCACGTTTCCTCAGTACTGACTCAACACCAGATTGAAGGAGTGTTGGGCCATTGGATGTACCAACATTTGGATAAAATGCTAAACCAACTAAAATATTGAATGAAAATAAAATATTAAACTGGGGCTTGACTTGAAGAAGAGCATGGGGGCATTCTGACCAGCATTTCTGCCTTCCCTATTGCACCACTCAAAAAAAAGGATTATTTAGTCTTTCGTCTTTTTGTGGGATCTCATGTGGAATTTACTTCTTTGCTGACTGCACTTCAAAAGAAACCCTTGTCTAGATTATCTCTCCTTTCTCCTGAGGTTTGCTGAATGTCCACACATGCAGGCTTTTGTATAAGGATCAGGAACTTGGACTATTTTCTTCCCTTTCCCTAACATGGGCACTATTGTACGCCATGGCTACTTCCACAAGTGAGATCAGCCAACTGTTGACAGACTGAGGATTGAACACTGGGACTTTCCTGGTCACATTGTGCATTATATCCACTGGGACATTGGGACTGTCCCCCAGTTAGAATCTTTTGTTTTAATCTGTCTAAAATAAAACCTATCAACCCCAGCACAAACAGACAGGTTTGAAATGACCAACTCCAAGTGATGAAATTCTCTGAACTGTAAAAAAAAATTCCAATAAATCTACCATTGTAATGTCATAATCAGAAAACAGAACAGTAAAGTTTTACACCATTGCATGTATTTCCTCCCTCTTGCCTTCTCCTCTACGACAACAACTTGCATTTATAGACGATCTGTAATGTAGTTAAACATTTGCAAGGTGCTTTATAGGCACACATTCAGGTAACATTTGACATTGTGGGGGGAAGGGATCCTGCCCACCCACCTCGGCCCCGCAGTGGTTTTTCTCAACAACGGAGGTGGCTCACCGTTAGATGGAGGTGGGGTCCTCTGGTCCCACTGATGTCAACGGCATTTTTACGTTGTTCACTGGCCACGCTGCCGGGGAACCCGCCGCTGGAGTTGGGTCGCCAACGGCGGGACGGGAAGATCCCACCACCGCAATGGGCTGGAAAACTGAGCACCGTCTTTCAGGAGATATTAGGAAATGCATTTGAAAACTTGCATAAGGAGGTCATTTTATTTAAAGGGGCTGAGGGAAATAGAGAGCCAGATGGGTTCAGGGAGGGAACTATTGAGTTAGTGAACTTGGCAGCTGAAGGCTCAATCAACAATGGTGCAGCGATTAAAACCGCAGATGTTCAAGTGGCCAGATGTGGCGAAATGAGGCCGACGTGGAAGCGTGCAAGGCTGGAGGAGTTTACGGAGATGGAGAGGTTGAGCCCATGGAGGAACTTAAACCAGAGGGTGAGAATTTGATATTTGCTGTATTGTCAGATCAGGAGCCGATGTATGTCAGCGAGCACAGGAGTGATGGGTGAATGAGTCTAGCACATTTTCTGTTGGCTGGGGTGGCAACTTGCTCCAAATATCCTTCTACTTGCTGTTTTGAGTTTTCTGGGCGATGATGGATCAATTGACTTTCTTCTTCTCCCGCAGACATATTCCCACCTTACATTTGAATAGCTCAGCTAACTTCAGGGAAAACAATTGTTGTGGTGGTTCTTCCTCCCTCTCATTGACATAATAAACTGGCATTTACAGATGGTACACACACACACACAAAACAAATGACTTTCCTGATTTGTGACAGATGCAACCGAGATTAATTCCCACCGTCGGGAACAGATGCTTATGTCTGTTGACATTAAAAGTATTGGGTTTTATTTTGAAACTCACTTTCACTCCATCAGTGAATTTCTACACACCTCAGAACCACTTTCTGTTTACTTGTAGTGCTTTTATGTGAATCTGCCTCTCTTCCATTTTATTGCTTACAGATCCTTATCACTATTTGACACCTAACCACTCTTTCCTCCTCCACCTCTCAACTGTTTGTTTTCGCCTCTCCTTCAGTCGGTTTTGAACACCACAGAAGAAACTGTTGAGCAATTTTAAATTTAGTTATCAGTACTGTATTTTATTTCAGTCACATTATGAAAAACAAAAATGAATACACTTAACTGTGAGATCAGCCCTCAATGGCCCATTGGAGAAGTGCATTGCTGGTATAATATTGAATGTTGAGGCAGCCCTGGAAGGCGTCAGCGATTATTCCCGAATCTGGGATGGGTTTGTTCATCCCAGACTCTGTGGTTTGGGTCCTCACCCAAAAAAAATCATCCGACACAGAGGCACTGTGGTTAGCTCTGCTGCTTCACAATGCCAGGGACCCAGGTTGAAGTCCAGCCTTGGGTGACGGTGTGGAGTTTGCACACTCTCCAGTTGTCTACGTGGGTTTCCTCCAGGTGCTCAGGTTTCCTCCCACAATCCAAAGATGGTTTGGCCATGCTAAATTACCCCTTTGTGTCCAAAGATGTACAGGTTAGGTGGGATTACAGGGATAGGGCGGGAAAGTATGCCGAGGTAGGGTTCTCTTTCAGAGGGTTGGTGCAGACTCGATAGGTTGAATGATCTCCTTCTGCACTTTCAGGATTCTATGATTCTATGAAATGTTAAAAATCAACAGTGTTCTCATCTCAAAGAACAAAGAACAAAGAAATGTACAGCACAGGAACAGGCCCTTCGGCCCTCCAAGCCCGTGCCGACCATGCTGCCCGACTAAACTACGATCTTCTACACTTCCTGGGTCCGTATCCCTCTATTCCCATCCTATTCATGTATTTGTCAAGATGCCCCTTAAATGTCACTATCGTCCCTGCTTCCACCACCTCCTCCTCCGGTAGCGAGTTCCAGGCACCCGCTACCCTCTGCGTAAAAAACTTGCCTCGTACATCTACTCTAAACCTTGCCCCTCTCACCTTAAACCTATGCCCCCTAGTAATTGACCCCTCTACCCTGGGGAAAAGCCTCTGACTATCTCATGAGGCTGAATTTTGCAAAGGGGCATATTGCTCACCATTCACCCATCGACCCCCCCCCCCCGGCGAAAACGGATCTATGGCAAAGATTAAAATAAATTGGGCAGCACGCTGGCGCAATGGGTTAGCCCTGCTGCCTCACGGCGCCGAGGTCCCAGGTTCGATCCTGGCTCTGGGTCACTGTCCGTGTGGAGTTTGCACATTCTCCCCGTGTTTGCGTGGGTTTTGCCCCCAAAACCCAAAGATGTTCAGGCTAGCTGGATTGGCCATGCCGAATTGCCCCTTAATTGGAAAACATGAATTGGGCACTCTAAATTTTTTTTTTTTAAATTTAAATGAATTGATAAAAATAAAAATGGGGTGAGGGAGGAGAGAGTTCAGTCTGAAGTTGTTGAATTCATTTTTAGGTTCAGAGGGCTGTAACGTGCCTAATTGGAAGATGAGGTGCTGTTCCTCCAGTTTGCGCTGGGCTTCACTGGAACATTGCAGCAGGCCAAGGACAGACATGTGGACATGAGAGCAGGACGGTGAATTCTAATGGCAAGCGGAAGGAAGGTCTTGCAGACGAATCGAAGGTGTTTTGAAAAGTAGTCACCCAGTCTGCGGTTCATCTCTCCAATGTAGAGTACACCGCATTGGGAGCAGCAAATGCAATAGACCAAATTGAAGGAGATGCACGTGAAGCACTGCCTCACATTGCCAAATACTTTGATGCATATGCAAGAGACGGGATATTATTTCATGTGAAGCCCACCACCCTATCCCACTTCTACGAACAAACGCTACAACTTTCATTGCTGAATCTTACAATGGAGAAATTTGTTTTAGTTTAGAAGTTAGTAGATTTAGGAATGTACTGTACATGTAGATTATTGCAGTTTATAATCTTTTTCTACCAAGAAATGTCCAACTAAAAGTCATAACTCCAGTTTATGCATTCATTCTTATGGGAAAATGTAATTTATTTAATGTCACAGTAAGAAGTCTTACAGAATATGGCGTGACAATTGCCAGGCCAGGAATGTTCCCTTCCATAGATTATCATAGAATTTACAGTGCAGAAGGAGGCCATTCAGCCCATCGAGTCTGCACCGGCTCTTGGAAAGAGCACCCTACCCAAGGTCAACACCGCCACCCTATCCCCATAACCCAGTAACCCCACCCAACACTAAGGGCAATTTTGGACACTAAGGGCAATTTATCATGGCCAATCCACCTAACCTGCACATCTTTGGACTGTGGGAGGAAACCGGAGCACCCGGAGGAAACCCACGCACACACGGGGAGGATGTGCAGACTCCGCACAGACAGTGACCCAAGCTGGAATCGAACCTGGGACCCTGGAGCTGTGAAGCAATTGTGCTATCCACAAGGCTACCGTGCTGCCCCTTTCAAATGAAGTTACTGTGAAAAGCCCCTAGTCGCCAGTCGTGTTCTACGCCTAGTGTTCCAGTCGGGGAACACTTCAGCAGTCAAGGGCATTCAGCCTCTGATCTTCGGGTAAACATTCTCCAATGCAGAATCGCCAAGCAGAAACTGGTAGCCAAGTTCCGCACGCATGAGTACAGCCGCAAACGGGACCTTGGATCATGTCTCATTACATTCACCCCCCACCAACTGGCCTGAGCTTGCGAAACCCTGCCAACTGTCCTGGCTTGAGACAATTCACATCTCTTTAACCTGTGATTATCTCTCTCTCTCCAGTCACTCTGTCTGGACCTGTAAAGACTTAATTACCCACAAATACTCGCATTTAAAGTATCGTTTTGCATCACTGACTTTGTCTATCTCTGTGGTTGTGGAACCTGCCTCTTCACTCACCTGATGAAGGAGCTGTGCTCCAAAAGCTAGTGATTCAAAACAAAACTGTGTGGTGAACCACTGTATTAGGGGATGTAAGGTAGGACCTGCACTACAGGTTCACTGGTAGCCCCTGCCAGCTGGCTCCGCCCACGGAGAACTGTATAAATATGCATGACCTCCATTGCCCTGCCATTTCACCAGCTGCAGCAGGACGCCACGCATCTGACTGCAATAAAGCCACAGTTGTACCCAATATGCGTCTTTGTGCAATTGATTGCGCATCAATTTATTGCAGCAATATCAGAATTGAGGTACCCTCAATAATGATGCTGAGAGATTAAACTGTAAAGAAGGCTTTATTAGGCTAATAACTATGCTACAGATTTGGACGAGAGCTGACTGCTATACAGACCATGAGGCAGGCCTTTATGTATGGCTCCCAGATGGGCGGAGCCAGAGGCGGAGTCCCCAGGGTTCCAAGCCTGGTCTTAAAGGGGACATCACCTTACATGATGATAAGGCAGTAACTGATCATCACAAGAATCAAATCCGATCGCCTGCAGCTGGAGCCACACTCGCCTGATGCCAGAAAAGACTTTTCTCACTGGCTAGCATGTTTTGAGGCCTTCGTTAACGCTGTGGACCCCGCACCAACAGAGGCTTAGAAGATAAACGTCCTGTACTCCAGACTGAGTTCCAGCGTGTTCCCGTTGATCCAAGACGCCACAAATTATGTGAAAGCAATGGAACTCCTTAAAGAACACTATGCTCAGAAGGTGAACATGCTCTTCGCCAGGCATGTACTTGCCACCCACTCGCAACTACCTGGTGAGTCCATCGAAGACTTCTGGCGCGCCCTAATTCCATTCGTCCAGGACTGTGACTGCCAGGCTGTTATGGCCGCTGAACACGCGAATCTCCTCATGCGCGATGCCTTTGTGACGGGGATTGCGTCGGACCGCATCCGAGAACGATTACTGGAAGGGGCCACGCTCGAACTGGCGGAGATGAAAACCTTGGCGCTCACCATGACGGTCGCGTCCCGTAATGTACAATCTTATCCCTCCCGCCGCACTGCCCACCCTTCTTCCCCTTCCTACCCCTCCTGGATCCCACCGACGACCTCCGCAGGTGGGACCTGCCTGCGCCGCATGCCGATCCGCGCACCCCGGGGGTCCCCGCTGCTACTTCTGCGGTCAGCAGAAGCACCCCCGCCAGAACTGCCCGGCCCGCACTGCCGTTTGTAAATCATGCAGTAAGAAGGGCCACTTTGCGGCTGTGTGCCAGGCCTGCACAGTCGCTGCGATCGCGCCCGCTATCGCCCCCTCCCCCACGCCAAACGCA